>NC_133658.1:310329221-310639499 GCF_037893015.1 Macrotis lagotis
GAATGAATAGTAAGGGGGTAAAGACATTGCTCTGAGAGCCAAGATGACTTGAATTCTAGCTTTGTCTCAGTCACTAACTCTTTATGGTCTCCTGCAAATCACTTTTCTTGCTAAGCTTCTGTTCCCTGATCTATAAAATGAGGGTGTTAGACTAGATAAGTCCTTTTGTTGTATAAAGCTTGAAATCCTATGAACTATGATTTGAAGGAAGACCTTGACTCATCACTGACTTGCTATGTGACCTTAAACAAGTCATTTCCTCCTTTTGTCCCCCAGTTCCTTATCTATAAAAAGTGCTCTCTAAGGTCCCTCTTGGCTCCACTATTCCATGGTTCTAGGAGTTTATGAATAAATTTCTTTCCTGGCTCAACATTCTGCCCTTAAACGGTCATCACCACCTAATAAATTACCACAGCTGCCTTCAAGGTAAAACAATATTGAGCTATTTATTTCTCATGTCAAGAAAGAAATGTATCATATTCTCCCTTAATGGAAAAAGTCTCCCACCATATCCTTGTTTTTCAATGCTGCTGTCTTCATGTAGTATTTTATGCAGCTGTGTCTTTCTCATCAGCTTCTGTTTAAAACCAGAGGGCTTCAATTCTCTCTCAACAGGTTTGAGGAAAACATTAGCCTCATTCCTTGAACAAGTTTGTTTCTCCCTTCTGGGAAATGTGTGCCTCGATCCCATGAAGCATTTTGTCCCTTGTTTGAATGATAGCCTGGCCTCACTCCAAAAGTCACATGCATTCAATCTTCTGGCCTTGACTCATTTGATCTTCTCCACAGCTGGAATGGCTTCCTCCTTCTTCCCTGTGGACCTGACTCCTTGTTCATGTGGCCCAGCTCACATCTTACCTGACTGATGAACCATTCCTGACCACTCCAGTTCACAAAGGTTTGTCCTGTCTGAATTCTTAAAGCATTTTTAGTTTGCACTATATAAGCTATCCCTTTATTATAGCTTTGCATTGCCAGGATTAAGAGTAGTTTAGATAGTTGCCTAAGGCACAACACACTGGGGAGGCTAAGGAGGAACATTTTAATATGACTTTTTACAAGTGTATTTTTTAAAAAATATCAGAAAATCCTGATGTCTGTGGTCTTTAGGGTCTATTTTAGGATGTCAAGTCATAAATGTGATAGTGAAAATTCAAAGTCTCTGGTCACATACAGGGATCTATTTTTTCAATTGTAAGAAGAAACCTTGCCTTGGGCAAACAAATACCTTGTGGTTATGTCCCATAGACTTGTATTATTCTATAGTAGTTTTGTGTCAGTATCTTTGGCTGTCCCCAAAATATTAAAATTCTTTGATAGTAGAAATCATGTTTTATATCTGTCTTAAATTCTCTGAAAAAAAAGATCATACACTATACTGAGCAGCACAAGCAGGGGTTTCTTCTACCTATGAAGATTCCCATGAACAGTAGTAATTCCAAGTTTACCCTGCTACCCATTCTAGTATTTCATCTTTTGATAGTCAAAGAATTCTGTAGTCCTCTGGGATTTAGAGAGTGGATAGCTAGTGCTGAAGACATCCTCCCGAATTCAAATCCAGTCTCAGACATTTACTAGCTGGGTGACCCTGGGCTAATTACTTAATCCTATTTGTCCCAGTTTCTTCTGTAAAATGAGTTGGAGAAAGAAATGGCAAACTATTCCAATATCTTTAGACCCAAATGGGGTTACAAAGAGTAAGACAGGACTGAATTGACTGATGAGATTTAGAATTAAAAGAGAGTTAAACATTTATCTAGTTTTCTCTCTCTCTCTCCTTAAAGATTTAGAAATTGAGGCTCCAGAAGGAAAGGTAATCTAAGTTCATACCTTTGGAAAGAAATGAATGAAAAACCATTTTTAAAAGTGCTTACTATGTGCAAAACACTGTTCTAAATCTCATAAATATAAAGAAAAAAACCAAGACAGTCCCTACGATGTTTCAGCTGCAGATGAGGTTATCCCAAGAATTCAAGGATGCCTCCATTGTCCATCTGTATAAAGGTAAAGGTGCAGCAGCAAAGCAGGTAGTAATACTTCTTTAATGTTATATTCACAGCTAAAAACATTCATTTTTGATGTTGAATTACTGACAATACCAAGGATTCGAAAGGTGAGAACTTTGTTTTCCAGTTCTTCAATAGTTGTGGTTGCTGAGAAAGCTGGGGCTGCTGTTCATTTTCACAAAGATTTATTCCCTGGAAGCTGATCTGAAAACAGAATCTTGTGGTGATGGAGGTGCCAGTGGTGCTGCTTCTAATCCCAGTGTTTTTGGGTTTAGGGTCCTGGGCTACCTTTACTAAGGTTTAAGAGGAGGTGGTGGCAGTGGTTTAACTGACCTAGTATATGCCACTTCCTATTCTTTTCCTCAGGGTGCCTTGCTGCTTACATACTACTAAAATCAAAAGAGGATAAGTTTATAATTCTGGTTGATTTTAATGCTAGAGTAGGCTTGGAATACTTGAGATGGCTGGGAGTCTTTGGGAGGAATGGAGTTGGAAACAGCAATAGCAGTGGTGACCTACTACTGCAGACTTGCACGTCTCATGACCTTCTCATTACAAACACCATCTTGTCTTTACCAAAATGCAATAAAATTTCCTGGAAGCACCCTCTTAGCAAACACTGACATCTAATAGACTATGTAGTTATAAGGAGAAGAGGCAGACAAGATATGAGAGTGATAAAAGCAATGTGTGGTGCAGAGTGCTGGACTGATCACAGACTCATCCTCCCCAAGCTAAATATTTACATTCAACCAAAGTAGTAGCCCCAAGTCAAAATGACTACTAGAAGAATTAATGTCAAGAGATTAGAGTGTCTCTCTAAGTGGGAACAGTTTGTTGCTAACCTGGAGGGAAAACTGAGCCAATGTATAGTTGGTAATAGTGGAGCAGAAAAATAGTGGGCAGCTTTCAGAGATCTGATGTACAGAACTGCATTTGCTCATCTGGGTCAAAACACAGCAAACATCAACACTGGTTTGTCTTAAAAATGATGGGGAAATATAGAAGCTGCTAAATGAAAAAATGAGAACTCCACAGGATTTACCATCAGGCTAATTCATTCATTTTTAAGAAGGCAGCATTTAATTCCATCAAAAGTAAAGTACATGTGAAGCTTAGAGAGATGCAGGACTCTTGGCTCAGTAAGAATGCAGATGAAATTCAGTTTTATGCAGAGTGCTTTTATGATGCCCCATATTATGAGCCAAAGATATGTGGTGTATCTCATCTACTCAGTGCTTATGGATCCACATTGATCAACAATAGGGACATGATCCTAGGGAGATGGGCTGAACACTTCCATAGTGTTCTTAACAGGCCATCATCAATCAATGCAGAAGTTGATGACTATTTACCTCAAGTTGAAGTCAATCATTCCCTAACTGAAGTTCCAACTGAAGAGGTTTTGAATGCAATTAGGCTCCTTTCAAATGACAAAGCACCCACTGGTAATTCTATTCCAGCTGAGATCTACAAGGTGGGAGGTCCATTGCTCATCCAAAAACTGACTGAAATTTTCCAGGTTATATGGCATGAAGGGGTTATCCCCAAGAATTCAAGTATGCCTCCATTGTCCATCTCTATAAAGGTAAAGGAAATAGATTGCTCTGTGCCAATCACAGGGATATTTCTCTTTTAGTCATTGCTGATAAGATTCTTACCAAAATTCTTCTCGATAGGCTGATCCTCCACCAGGAAGATGGTCACCTCTCTGAGAGCCAGTGTGGCTTCAGAAAGGGTAGAGGAACAGTTGATATGGTGATTGTCAGACAACTTTAGGAAAAATGCCAGGTAGAGAACAGAGACCTAACTAAGGCCTTTGATACTGTTAGACATGAGGATTTATGGAAAATGATATCAAAATCTGGTTTGATGGATGGAAAAATTCATGGAAAAGTTCATCAGTATTGTACGTCAACTTCATGACCAGCATGCTTGTCTGGGTTCTGGAAATCTTGAGATTTCCTAGTCACCAATGGAGTGAAACAAGGATGTGTCCTTACTGTCAGGCTTTACAGCATGATGTTTTCACTGAGGATGAACATGGTCTCAAGGTCAGGTACTGCACTGATGGCAAATTCTTAAACTTGAAAAGTCTCCAAGCCGAGATCAAAGTGGAGGGAGTGTTGGTGCATGGTCTTCTGTTTGTTATTGTGTACTCAATGCAGCCTCTAAAGCTGAGATGCAACTAAGTTTGAATCGACTCTGCTGTTTGTGCTAATTTTGGTCTAATAATGAACACCAAGAAAACACAGATGCTCCATCATCCAGTTCCACACTATCCATATGTGGATTATTTCGAATGGAGAAGTTTTGAGTACTGTGGACAAGCTCACTTACCTTGGCAGTACCCTTTCCAGAGAGGTTCACATTGACAAAAAAGGATGACACTCACATCAGTTATCTGAGAGGTTCTTAAAGAAAGTATGGGAGAGAAGAGGTATTAGATTAATGACCAAACTGAAGGTTTACAGAGCTGTGGTGCTGATCTCATTGTTATGTGTCTGTGAAACATAGACAATCTACCAGCACCATATCAGGAAACTGAATCACCTCCATTTAAAATTGTTTTAGGAAGATTCTGAAGATCACCTGGCAGGAGAAGATACCAGACACTGAGGTCCTTTCTCAAGTTAAACTGCCGAGCATTCCAACATTTCTACAGATAGTGCAACTATGATGGGCTGGACACATTGTTAGAATACCAGAAGTATGCTTGCTAAAAAGACTATTTTATGGAGAACTCACACAGGATAAATACTCACTAGGGGCTCAGAAGAAGTGATACCCTGGTGTTCACATGGACTATTTATGCCCGACCTTTGGTAGAGCATTCTGAACTTGAATTGGTCTGATCAGCTCCCCACACTGTAATTTACCTCAAAAATCGTGATGCTATTCTGGTCTTCTTAGATAATGAAGGACAAGAACCAACCAACCACTAAAATCTCCAGCTTTAACTTGGACTCATTTTGTCTCACTGAGTTTTCCATGGACACAGAAGAAAAATACTTTAGCCTTCTCTTCCAGTTGAATATATAGTCAGTTCTCACTTTAAAATTTGCATGATGCAGATTAGTCTTTACATAAAGAATTTTGAAAGAAATGTGCATTCCAAAAGAATACTTAATGTTAACTTCACTGTATAGTATTGTGCTCTCTCTCTCTCTCTCTCTCTCTCTCTCTCTCTCTCTCTCTCTGTATCTCTGCATCTCTGCTCCCTCTCTCTCCCTTGCTCCCCCCTCCTCTGATCCTGACTCTTGCTAGACATTCCAGTCTCTCACTCCACAACCCTCTCATACCTGTAACAAACCTCCAAGTGAAAGCAGAACACATTTACATAAAGACCACCACCACCAGTACTGGTATCACTGGAACAGGAAGCTTATTTGAAACCTCTGGAGTCAAGAGAAGAAACCTCTGTTCTGTTCCACCCACCTGCCCTCATGTCCATCCCCTTGCAAGTCTGTCTTCTCTCCATTGGCTTCTAAGTGTCACCCATCCTCTTCTGTTTGTGTCTATGTCTGGCCTCTTTTGTATCTGCTCCCCACCCCTGTTCTTCCTTGTTGTGACTGGCCATGGCCCCTGACTTCCCCTTTATCCATCTCTTCCCTGTGTCAGCAAGCAAATTCACATTATGTAGAATTGCTCTGACCAATGGTCCACTTATGGATTTGAAAATCACCTAGTCCAAAAGAGATGACATAAGACTACCATACTGATCCAAAAGAAAATGAGATTAAATGATAAAAATCTGGCTAAAATTGGGGAAGGGGGGAAAGATACATACAACCATAAAGATTTGTATAAGTTATTTGTATAATTTAAGTACTCCGTGTCTCAGTTACCTCAGTTGTAAGAAGGGGATAATAATGGCACTTCCCTTATAGGGTTGTTGTGAAGATCACATAAATTAATAAATGTAGTATCCTGCAAGACTTAAAGCTCTGTATAAAAACCAAATACTATTTAATGGAGTGAACCTTTGTAGTTTGTGTCCCATCAACTATGGGCAGGGATTACCTTTTATGTGCATTCAGAAGATTTGAGGAAACAATGTAGGGAATTAGAAAGAAAACTGCATCAGAGGTTAGGAAACTTATTCTCCAGCTTTTTCTCTACCCGTAACTAGTTGGGTGAAGCTGACACTTAACCTTCTCTGATCTAGTGTCTTTTTAATAGGAAGAATAAATTCACTTCACTTCCTTTACTAGATTATTATGGAACTTATGGGAGCTTATTGCAATAGATATGAAAGCAATTTGTAAAACCTAAGGCACTTTCACATATGAAATATTATTAAAAATGTTGAAAAATGTCATTAAAATTAGTACTGGTTTTCATTCATGGAGGTATGAAGATGAAAGGGATATTAGACATTAAATATAGTTGAATAATGTAATACATTCCATCTTTTCTGCTCCAGTTAAAAAATCCCCACCAAGTTGTCACTGATTTCCCAACACTGTAACTTAAATGGTTTTTTTTTCTCATTTCTTGGTGCCATTGTTTTCATGTCCTTTTTTGGGTGTGGAGAGAAGAAATTATGGGTCTATTTGGTTAAAGTCACCTTGGTGTATTGTATCATTTAGTGAGAACTCCCGGTATAGATGCTAGAACCAGACAGCAGGGGGAGAAAGCGATCTGGGAAAGAGAGAGAGGGGAAAATCTGGGTAGATTTCTAATTTTAATTGTAAAAGTTAACAAATTTCTGTGCATTGGGTTGGGGAGAGAAGGAATGAAAAGGTCCTATAGTGTATTTATAGGTCTTTAGCTTTGAAACCCTTGTAATATTATATATAGTCACTCAATTATGGGATATTTATTAAACATCTGCTATATATATATAAACCCCAGTTTTCCAATTGAACTAGTTCTGTGGTTTGGGGCAAGAAATTCAAATGCTCTTTCCTTTAGTTTCCTCACCTCTAAAATGGGGAGAATAACAACTGCTCTAACTATGAGTGAGGGACAAATGAAACTGTGCCTCATAGGGACAAAGGAAAGTACATAGCACAATGTTACGTGACATACAAATATAGCAGTGGATTGTCTGGTAGCAGGAGAGCATCTGGGAGACCAAGGGGCTGCAGCTCATCCCAGCCCTTGGGGTATGGAGGTGTGATGCCCCTTTATAATGAAGACAGGAAGGGAATGTTGGCTCCTGAGAGTTCCATGGTAGGAGTGGGGGGGAACGACAGTTGAATGGGGCAGTTGGAGAAAAAGGGACTGGGGAGAGGTGGGAGTGGGAGGGGAGAAGCTGTGGATGGTGACCATAGAGAATCAAGGAGAAAAAGAAAAGCAAAGGCAACCAAGGCAGGCAGAGTCCGAAGTTCTTGTTACATACTGTATCCTTCTCCTTCCATCACAGCCTCACGATAGTGGGCTTTAGATTTTCTACCCAGGTAAAAAAGCTCTCATTGCCTTGATTCTTACTCATGGATTATTGATAAAGCTGCCTGTTACTAATCTACCCATTAGCTTTGATTGTGGTGATTGTTAGAAGGCCTTTCTATTCTTACTTCTCTTCCAAGAGCATTGAGACTCTGAACCCTGGCAATGGAATTTAAATGCTCTCCCTGGTCTCTAATCACAGACTCCTCAATGCTGTCTTAAACTACACTTACCTGTTTTGCTTCTTGCACCAAATCCCTTCATGCTTGTGGAAAAACCTGGACCAAAGAGCCCAGTCTAAGCTTTCTAGGACCAGCACTCCAACTGGTCACATGATTCTTTGTGACCAGTAGACATAAGTGGAGGATGTTAAAAATAAAAGGAGGGATTTGGAGGGTAGAAAATAGGTGTAAAGATGGTAATGAACATTATCAGGGCATTTTAAAGTTTGTATAGTATTTTATATATGCTAGACTTTTATAGTAGAATTTAGCACTGAATTTAGAATAACCAGGATCTGAATTTGAATCCTAGGGCTGACACTTGTATGACTTTGGGTGAGTTACTTGACCTTTATGAGTTTCACTTTTTTTTTTTTTAGTTTTTTGCAAGGCAAACAGGGTTAAGTGGCTTGCCCAAGGCCACACAGCTAAGTAATTATCAAGTGTCTGAGACCAGATTTGAACCCAGGTACTCCTGACTCCAGGGCCAGTGCTTTATCCACTTCAGCACCTAGCTGCCCCAAGTTTTGCTTTTCTTATTTGTATAATAAGGGAGCTGGATTAGATGATTTCTAAAATACCTTCTCTTCTTAGACCTACATTCCTTAGAAATTTCCTCTTAATGCTCTCTCATGAGCTCCTGAGACTGGTTAGTCTTTTGGAGGAAGACATTAAAAAAATCAATGGATGGGATATAAAACAAATTGGATCATACTGAAGCTCTTTTCCCTTTTGTGAAGAAGAATAACCAACTTAGAGAAAGGAAGACTGAGGTGTGACAGCATACCAAATCCCAAATGTGGGATTCTTAGTGTGTGAATATTAAATGCTCAAGAGGTAGCAACTGTATTGAATGAAACAAGAAAGGTTTAGGTGGATTCCAACATAGAACTTATTGAATGCTTCACCAAGAAAGAAAAAAAAAATGTTTCCTTACGGAAATATTCCCCTTTGGCCCTTTAAAACCTGTTCAAATTGGGTTCTGAGCAATTCTATATGGAAGAAGAGGGATGCATTCAATGATCTTTTAAAGAAACTGTTGTAGCCTTTAGAGTTCTTTGACTCCCAGAATGAAATAAGTCACTTGTGTCTAAAGTCCTGCTGCCTCTGCAGCAAAAGTGGCCACAACAGGTCCGATAAGCTGGCTGACTTTCATTTGCCATCTCCTCCTTCACCCAGCTGGCTGTCAATAAGCATATTTCCAACTCCAGGCAGTTTCTCACTGCTGGCACAGGATAGCATGACAGACGGGATGGAAATGTTAGCCAAAGCAGACTTCCTGATTTTAAAGTCCCATTTTCCCCCCTTGGGGCTGCCAAATTTAGCAAAATGTAGCTCCAGCTGCAATGCTTCCAAGCTATCTTAGGTAATCATAACTATGCATTTCCCACAGAGAACTCAAGGAAATTACCTCCCAGTGCCAATTTCCTATTGAAATAGGATTATCTGGATGCTGGTCAGATAGGCATGGACCTCCATGTGGGGCATTCTTGGACCCAAAGCCTTTGGGATGCCTTAGATTAATTTGTACATTGTTGGAACTAGAAAGGACTTTAGATGTCATCTATCTAGACTTTACTGAGGAAAAAATAGAAGCTCAGGGAAAGGAAGTAACTTCTTGGCCAAGGTCACATGGCAAATCAGTGGAAAAAAGACTAGAACAGGGAAAACTTTTTAACTTTGTATTCTCATTGCTTTGTCTTTCTAAAAAAAGCAAATGAAAAAGTCATAGTATGAAGTGAATATACTTGATACTCAATTGCTCTTTATAGTGGAGGATAGTAATAAGTGCTGGAGTATTACATCCAAGTTTGGGGGAAAGGGCTAGGAGGAGTCCATTTTAAGGAAGTTAATCTTTGAATAAAGCATTCTCTGTTCACTCAGTGATAAAAAATTCAGTCTTTGAATCCTACATTGAACTTTGTTTTTAAAATCTCTAATGTCCCATACCATATAGATTGAAAATATTGTTTATCTGTACAATGTTTTCATCTGTATGTTTCATTCCTGTAGATTTTAAGGGATTGTGTTTTAGCTAACTAAGCTTTGTAGCTCTTATCACTTAATCCTATGCCTTGTACACAGTATATACTTGCTAAATGTTGAATGAAGACCTTACATAGGGACTTGATGTTGGGGAAGGGGAAAAGGAATGTTTTTTCTTCCAATTATATGTTCTGGGGATGGAGAGAAAGTTTCAGCACTTTGCTTCTATTTAATTTTGGAAGGATACATGGGATGGGGGGTCGCTTGTGTATGATCAAAGGGGTCCCTTACACAGAATGGGCTGATAGATTATCTGGGAGTACTGGAACTTGCTTTGGAAATACTGAAAAAACAAATAATAAAAAACAAATCACAATCCCTTTTCCTGATAGTTTTAATTATGTTGTGTTAACAGAACTCTCCCTGAATCTGTGGTGTGTCTTATTTTCATTCCATGGTCAAGCTTCATTGAGGTTAAGAACACAGAGTGCCCAGCAACATTCACCATGGTAGGTGAAGGCCCTTACCTAATCTCTGACTTGGACAGAAGGGGTCGGCATCGATCCTTTGTGGAGAGATATGATGGCAGTTTAAAAACAATGATCCCTTTACGGCCCCATGCAAGGTAAGCCCATTGCCCACAGTTTAGCAGGAGGTCAAGTTACTTCTCTTCACATGCCTGATATTTGTAGGAGCTGATGACCTTAATCAGAAACCCTATTGCGGGGGGGGGGGGGTTCCTATAACTGCTTCTTGAAACAGGGTTTGGGCAGGGCCCGTCTTGTTTCTGCTGCTTTGAGAAACAGCTGCTGGAGTTTTCTGACTTGAGCTATGAATGGGGAGGTATGTGTGCAGCCCAGCAGCTTTCCCCCCCTCTCTTCCCCCTTCCCTTTTGTTAAAAGTTCATGGGAAGGAAAGAAGGGAATGAATATTTATTTATTAAGTACCTACTATGTCCTAGGCCTGTGCCAAACACTTTATAAAGATTATTTTGTTTCAAACTTCACAAATAGTCAGGAAGTTAGGTCTATTGTCATTCCCATGGTGCAGCTGAGGAAACAGTGGCAGATGGAAGTTAAATGACTGGACTGGCAGTCAGGTTCTCCTCCGCAAGCCTGAGCTCTATCCATGGTAACATGTTGCTGCCTCTGGAAGACGGAGTTATGAATCAGCTCTTGAGGTCTTTTCCTCTTGGGGCCTCCTCTAAACATAAGGCTAACATTTCCACAATATTTTAAGATTTCCAAAGTATCCAAAGGACTTCCACTTTCCTCATAATATTTGTGAGATGGGATTACAGATAAATAAAGGAGGGTTACTGACAGGAGAAGGTGAAGGTGGTTAAGGGATTAGTCTGTTGACTCCTGTCTTGGTCCTTAATCTAAGGGAAATGCCCTTTCTGGTGTTGACTGCATTCAGAATCCACTACCAGAAGGGTAAATTGAGCTCTAGGAGAAATGGGTTTGCTGAATCATCCTAATCATCACACATTTATTAACTTGCTATTATGTGCCAGCTCTAGGAATACCAAGAAAGACAAGGATAATCCTTGCTCTCAACAATCTATTGGGAAGACAATATGAAAATAACTCTATATACAAATAAGCTATATTCAAAGTAAATAAGAAATAATCAACAAGAAAATCCCTACAATTAAAAGGAAATGGGAAAGACCTATATGAGGTGGGATTTTAGTTCGAAGTCAGAGAAGTCAGTGAGTAGAGATGAGAAAGTAGAGTATCCCAGGCAAGGAAGACAAGCAGAAAAAATGCCTAGAAACCAAGAGATGGAGATGCTTGTTTGTGGAACCAAAAGGTGGCCACGTCACTGGATCAAGAAGTATCAGCTATGTGTGTTTGGGGTGGGGGTGGGGGCAGATTATAAAGAACAAGAAAACTGAAAAGATGGGAAGGGGGGTTATAAAGGGTAGGTTATGAAGGGCTTTGAATTTGTATTTGATCCTGAAGGTGAGAGGAAGTCACTTAAATTTATTGACTAGTTTGGGGTGAGAACATGCACTTTAGGAAAATTCCTTTGGTACTAAATGGGGAATGGATTTTGGGCTAGGGAGAGACTTGAAGGAGAAGTCTTGAGGAGATAAGGACCCATACCAAAGTGGTATTGGTGTCAGAGAAAGAAACTTGTTCAAGTGATGCTGCAAAGTTAACATCAATGGGCCTTGAAAACAGATTGGATGGGAGTGGTGGTGAGAGATAGTGAGTAATGGTGGATGACACATAGGTTGTAATCCTGAAAGACAGAGGAAAGTGTTACCCTTGACAGTAATAGAGAAGTGGGGGGGCGGGAATAATGAAAGATCTGACGTACAAATTATTTGACAAGATATTTGACATACATATTATTAATTCAGTTTGGAATTTCTATGTCAGACATGTTGAGTTGAAGATGTCTACTGATCATCCAGGTCAAAGGGCTGGTTAACTGGATTTGGGAATTGTCAGTAAAAGATGACAATTACATCCCTGGTAGCTAATAAGATCATCAAGTGGAATAATATAGAGGAAGAAGAAAAGAGGGTTCAGGACAGCCCTATGGGACCCCCAAGGTTAGTGGGTATTATCTGGATAAAGATTCAGTAAAGGAAAATGAGGAGTGGTCAGATAAGTGGGAGTAGAGCCAGGAGATAGTGGGAGATGAAAAACCTGAAGAAAGAGCATCAAGGATAAGAGTGTGGTCAATAATGTCAGAGGTTACAGAGAGATCAAGAAGGATGAGGATTGAGAAAAGGTCACTGAATTTAAAATATCAATGGTAACTCTAGGAAGAGTAGTTTGACTGAATAATAACATTGGAAGTCCTAGAGAGTGAAGATGGGAAAAACTAGATCTATTGTAATGGTCTTTTTTTTATTGTTTTATTTTTCTAAATACATGTTATGAAAATTTCTCAACATTCATTCATATGGGGGCACCTAGGTGGTACAGTGGATAGAGCACTGGTCCTGGAGTCAGGAGTATCTGGGTTCAAATCTGGCCTCAGACACTTAATAATTACCTAGCTGTGTGGCCTTGGGCAAGCCACTTAATCCCATTGCCTTGCAAAAACTTAAAACCTAAAAAAACCCCCCCAAAACCCCACCAAACCAAACATTCATCCATATGCCCATGTATATTTTTAAGTTACAAAATTTACTTCCACCATCCTTTCCCACCCCACTCCTCTCAGCAGCAAATGATCAGGTTAATATGGTATATTTAACACATTTGTATTAAGCATATTTATAGATTAGTCATTTTCAGTATGAGAAATTAGGATTAAGGGAAAGAAATACATAGATATTTTTAAAAAGGTTAATGTGTAGTGTTCATCAGATTCTGAAGGATTTGTTTTGTTTTATTTTATTTTCCTCTGGATGGGGATAGCATTTTCCACAGCCAGTCTAATATGGTTGTTCTAGCTCTCTGACCTGCTGTGAACAGCTGCATCCATCAGGATTGTTCATCTCACAATACTGTTGTTAATGTGTACATTGTTCTTTTGGTTCTTCTCCCTTTACTCAGCATCAAGATCCTGTAATTCCTTCCATGCTTCTCTAGAATCCAACCATTTATGGTTTCTTATAGAACAATAGTATTCCATAACATTCCTGTACAATGACTTGTTTAGCCATTCCTTAATTGGTGAGCATCCCCTCAATTTCCAATTTATTGTCACTACAAAAAGAGCTGCTATGGATATTTTAGAGCATGTAGGACTTTTTCCATTTTTTTATGATTTCTTCTGGATAGGCCTAGAATTGGAATTGTTGGGTCAAAGGGTATGATCAGTTTTATTGCTCTTTAGGCATAGTTCCATATTGCTCTCCAGCAATGCATCAATGTCCCAATCCTCCCATAACCTCTCCAACATTGATCATTTTCTCTTTTTGTCATTTTAGCCAATCTGATAGGTGTGAGGTGATACCTCAGAGTTGTTTTAATTTGCATTACTCTAATCAATAATGATTTGGAGCATTTTTTCATATGATTTTATATATATATATATATATATATATATATATTACATAATATATATATATATATTTAGCTTTAATTTCTTCATTTGAAAACTGTATTCATATCCTTTGCCCATTTATCAATCAGGGAATGACTGACAACCATATAAATTTGATGTAATTCTCTATGTCTTTTAGAAATGAGACCTTTATTGGAACTCCTAGATGTAAAGGTTGTTTCCCAACTTTCTGCTTTCCTTTTAATTTTGACAGCATTGATTTTATTAGTGCAAAAAACCTTTTAATTTAATATAGTCAAAATCATTCATTTTGCAGTTTATAATGTGCTTTACAATTTCTTGTTTGGTCATACATTTGTCCTAGATAGATCAGATAGAGTATTTCTTGGGCTACTAATTTATCTATGGTGTCATCCTTTAGGTCTAAATCCTGAACCCATTTTGACCTTGTAATGGTCTATTCAAGGAGTTTTATCACAAAGGGCAGAAGGAATATAAGATGATAGGAAGGTAGAAGAATGACCTGATTTTTTTTTTAAAGCATGGGGTGGGGGGAGACATGGGAATGTTTTTAGGAAGTAGGGAAGGGAGCTAGTAGAGATTAAAGATAAAGGAGAGAATGAGGATGATCAATCAATTGGAGCAGATAGGATGGAATGGGATTGTTTATGCAGAAAGAGATTTGCAAGGAGTTGGGTTTCCTCTTTATGTGAGGTAGGGGTGAAAGAGATGATAACAGCAGAAGATAACTGGTTGGTAAGAGATGAGCGGGAGGTGTATTCAACAAATGATCCTAACTTTTTTTCAGTAAAGTTTGAGGCAAGATTCTCAGTTGGGGAACAATAACCATGGAAAGTCTGAAGAGTAAAGAAAAAGTCTGGAAGAAATACTGTGGATAATGAGATAGAAAGCTGATAAAGGGAAGCGTAGAAAGAATGTCAGGCAGCAGTGTAGGCCCAGTTGAGTTTATGTAACATAAATTAGTAGTGGAACCAATCAGAATGGTTGTGTGATTTTCTCCTTTGTTCAGCAACTTGTTATAGGAGCAAAGGCAGCAGATACTAGGAGTGATCCAGGGCTGAGGCACATCAGGGCACATTTAGTGATGATATAAAGGGACAAAAAACTCAAGAGAACTTATATTAGTTTACCAAGGGGTCATGATGGGGGAAAATGCAGGGGTGATGGTTTGGGAAAGAACTGAATAAAAAGTAGGATTTGGTATGGGAAGGTAGAAGGAGAGGTAGAAAGTCAATAGACATCAGATAATGGAATTTATGAGTTCTTGAACATGGTGGTGGGTTGATTTGTGTATGATGGAAAAATCTAGGGAATGATCATTTGTATAGGTGAGGTTGGGTAGAGGAGTGGTCTTTGCTAGGGAGTAGGCTGTTAAACTGGGAGGTTAGGGTGTTTGATGGAGACTCAATATGTATGCTGAAATCCCTTGGTATGAGGGAAGGTGTTGAGGAAGAGAGAAAGATTGTGAGTCAGATACTGAGAAAGAAGGGAGTGTCCTAAAAGGTCTTTAGATAACAGCTACTAGGTTTAGGATTAGGTGGTAGATATGGATAGCATGGATCTCAAAGGAGGAGAGATAACTGGGTAGTAAAGGGAGTAGCTGGAAATAGTAAAGGGGGGCATAGGGTATTCCACTTCCCTCACCTTGATCAATGAGCTGAGGGGAAAGGGTGAAAGAACAGCTGTGCTAGAAAGGGTGGCCATAAAGACTGTCGGTCATTTTCTCTTCAAGGCACCAGAGCTGAGATGTGTAGCTTTTGATACTCTACTATATATGATTACATCCTGACCAGATTTAACTTCTAATTGTTTGATGTATGTCTTTTCTCCTTAGTAAGACGGTGAGGTTAGAGAAAGACTCTTAAGCTTCCTTGAGGTTAGAGATTATTTTATGTTTCCTCTTTTATATCTCAGATAAGTAAGAAGGTGTTCAATAGAGGCAAAGCTCAATGATGGAATTATGTAAAGCTAAATGACTCCAATGGGACAAATCTGTGACCTTGTCCACGCTGAGACTGACCTATAACCACTGAGATTACTAGGTACAGAGGAGTAAAGGCCTCTCCAAAACCTTAGTTGTTTAGCTGTTTACTCTATTTCAGTTTTCCACAACAAAAAAACCCAAACAAACTGCCATTTGTTGTGGCTTTTCTACAGGTCTTGGGATTTTACATTTTGGTTTCATAAAGCATTTATTGACCTTCATAATAATGCTATGTGGTAAATAGTATTGAACTTTTTAATTCCCATTGTACTGATGAGGAAACTGAAGCTCAGAGATTTAGAAGCAACTTGCTTAGGGTCACAACAGCAGCTAAGAGCAGTTCTACTATAACTTTAGAAAAACTGTTACTGTCCTCAGATGTAAACTGAGAGAATTGTACTAGATGGTTTTAAGAGTCTGTCCTCATCTATGAATCTATGATCCATGTCCTGTGTATCTTGTAAGGTTCAAGTGAGATAAATAGGAAAAAAAACTTAATCTATAAGGCATCATGTAGGAGGAGTGATAGGAGCAGACTTTTGGGGACACATTCCTACTGACTCCTTTATTATTATGTTATATTATTATTATTACTGTGAATAAGAAAGTGAAAACCCAGTCAGACTTCTGGTAACACTGAAATTCAAGGAACACAAAATAATTTCTTTCTTCCTAGGTTGGCTCCTAATCCAGTCGATGATGCAGGACTGTTTTCATTCGCTACATTTTCCTGGCTTACACCTATAATGGTCAAAGGCTACAAACACATTCTGACTGTGAACACCTTGCCCCCACTGTCATCTCATGACACATCAGACACCAATGCAAAGAGGTATCATTGCTTTTTCTTTTTTAGTTTTTTTTGCAAGGCAATGGGGTTGAGTGGCTTGCTCAAGGCCACATAGTTAGGTAATTATTAAGTGCCTGAGGCTGGATTTGAACTCAGATACTCCTGACTCCAGGGCCGGTGCTCTATCCACTGTGCCACCTAGCCGCCCCTATTAATTGCTTTTTAAAAATATTTCTGGGGCCTTCCAAGGAAGTGTGCCTAAAGGAGTTGATCTGCTTTGGGTCTTTCACCCACTTGTGATTGATTATTCTAGCAAAAGCACTTGGACTTAGGAAAATTGAACTAAGCACAAAAGGCAGTCATGAATCAGAAGTGTAAGGTTTCCTCTTAATTCTAGATTGTACTCTTGGTCCCTAGTAGAATTGCTATTCTTTTCTCCACACCTCAGTATCATACCTAGATATTCTAACCTGCAGTGGTGGAGGGCAGGGGTTAGACTTCAAGAATGGAATCTTTCTAAATTACAGTGCCAAGGAAGGTTGAGGGACTTGCTGGGAGTTATACACTAGTGACTATCAGAGTCGTGGTGGCACCTGACATATTTTAATGAAAGACAGTAATGCCAGTAATAATGAGGATGATGGTATCAGTGAAGAAACAGGCCACTGACTTGGAAATATATGAGCCAAGAGGAGAAGTGGTTCTTCCCCTTTACTTCCTAGGAAGAAATCATCCTATAGCCCCAAGGGAGTTTCATCTTACTAATCCTATTTCTGAGATAGTACTGAGATGGAGATTTCACAACTTTTGTGTCTTTGAAAAAACTGAAAAAAAAGGAATAATAGCAAATAGATTGAGCAGTTGCAACCATCTCCTTCTTTTGTCACCTATAATCAAGAGACACACAAAAAGTCCTTTTGTACAGCAATTTAGGGAAATGGCAAAGATGTTCTCTGGCAATCAGAGTTGCAGCATAAAAGATTCAGAAGTCCATTTTACTACCTATTATATAATTTGTGTTATAAGACATAGCTTTAAAAGAGATTGACAACTTAGTATGACCTCAGATACAGTGTGGCCTTATACCTATGTATTCTGAAGACAAAGAACTTTCCTGGGCCCTGCTGGGCATGAGAATTACATGTTCAAGTTACTTCTTGGTAAATGCTTATAGCAAGTGCGGGGCTTTTTTTCCAGGAAGGAGGTACTGATCATAGTCTTGCAGGATCTTTGGGGATACGACTTTCTCCCTTTCCTGTTTAATTTTCTTTCTAATCCTGTCTTATCTATAAGATACCAACTATAACTTTAATATTGTCCAAGTCTCAGAATCACAGGGTTACATGGTAGAAAGAGGGATCTCGGTGAACACTTAGTCCAACTTATACCTGAAAAAAGAATTCCCACTACAAAATAGTCAAGTGGTAATCTAGTGCTTTGTTTGAGACTATCCAATGAAGAGGAATATCACTTCCTCTTCTTCTTTTATCATTCCCTGCCCTGAGACAACTTATTTCACATTTGGATACTTCTAATTATTAAGAATATTTTCCTTACATTGAGCTTGGATTTGCCTTTTAAAGATTGTCCTGAAATAAAACTAATCAAAGCAAAATGAGGTCCCACTCAAATCAGCCATTGGACTGTAACAAAGTCAATAGGAAGTATGAAAATTGTTTTAAATCGTGACCCTTGGGTCAACATAGGTCTCTCATTTTAAGGCAAAGGCTTTAGGATTTACCCATGGTCACCTTCCTATCACAGTAACAGGAAATAATTAGGGAACAAATTAATATATGTGAACTATATTTGCTATAACTTCCTTTCTTATCTTTTCCAACCTCTTTTCATAACTGATATTATACTAAAAAGAAAACTATGGTCAAAAAAATGAATAGAGAGAAGTAAAGGGCCTGGTAGATCCACAAATATTTCTGGAGACACAAGTTGATGGGATCCGGGATAGTTATTCTAATACCACTTTATCCCTAAAAGAAAGAAATAGGAAGAAGTAATGCCTTGGTCATCCCCATATCCTATAAGATCCCCCTCCCTGCCATTGTAACAGCTTATGCTTAAGATGCTGCCTATTGGTTCATGCTAATCCTCCTCTTCAGACTAGAAAACAGAGTACTGTTTTCTAGCTTTCTGATGCACTTTTGATATATTGCTGTATATAATAGCTGTTAGTATCTCTCTCCTAGACTGTAAGCTCCATGAGGTCAGAGGCCATGTAAATTGTGTATCTCCTCTTGTACCTGCCATGGTGCTTTATATAAATAAGATCCTTAATAAATGTTTGAATGAATATGAACAATAAAAAAGGCAAGTGGAAATATGATACCATTTCTTTCTCCCCTCCCCTTCCAACACAGGTTTCGATTCCTTTGGGAAGAAGAAGTAGCAAGGGTGGGAGCAGAAAAAGCTTCAGTGGGACGAGTGGTTTGGAGATTTCAGAGAACTCGAGTTCTGATGGATATCATAGCCAACTTCCTTTGTATAATCATGGCAGCCATAGGGCCGGTGAGTGGGCATTGCCCTTCCACAGCCTCATAATTTAGGTATTTAAACTGGGAAAGAATGTCACTAATTTCTGAGTTAATTTTTCAAAGTTATATTATCATTATCTTTGTGTTCCTCAGAGACTAATTTTCAAAAAGCTAATTCTAACTGAATATAGAAGTACCCCCTAAAATTAATTAGATGGTCTACTCTCTGAGTTAGAGAGACCTGATGTATTGGTTTAAACCAAGGATCTTTGATATTATCCAACCAATTAACCTGGACTCCATATTCTGGCCCTGATGTCTCAAGCAAGAGAATGAAGAACCTTCCCAGTGAGTAAAAGAAACTAGGGTTTTCTAATATTAAGGAGATAAATATATAATATGCATCTCAGTATGTGAGGAGGAATAGACAGTCATTCAAGTGGTAAGATTTTATGGGCACTGGGAAGCCAGAAGACCATTTTTATACTCTTAAAAAATCTATTTCCTTCTTCCTGAAGGCGATAGAGATTCCACCATTATAGCTTCATTCATTTGGTTTGGTTTGAGGTTTCACATTCCATTCAAATGCAAACTCCTGGAAGGGATCCTACTTTGAACTATAATATGTCATTTACATCTCAGTGTGAGTAAGATAATTCTGTCTTTTCTGAAGTCAGTTTGATTAGGAAGGAGAGGGGTGAGATTTTCAGAGTAACAGGAATGGAAGGAGCAAGAGAATAACCCTGATTAGAGGGAAAATACACTGAACATGGATAATCTCACTTCTGATGATGCCCCACCCAGGTTATAAGGGGTCATAATTTTAGGTCAAATATCAACAACTCAACACTAACTCCCTAACTGAATGGCTTGCTATATTATCCTTTTGTACTTATCAGTTCACTCTTTCTAATGTGGAAAAGTTTCTTACTTCTGTGGAAGGAAAATACCATGTAAGAGTATAGCTTGCAACTGGTATGTGGTACTCAGGTTGCTGCCCTGGGGAACCCAAGGCTTTCTTTACTCTGTGTTGTTTTTCAGACGATTCTCATTCACCAAATCCTCCAGTACACAGAAAGCACCTCCAAGAATATCTTCATTGGCATTACCTTGTGTGTGGCCCTTTTTTTCACTGAGTTTACTAAAGTTTTATTCTGGGCACTAGCCTGGGCTATAAATTATCGTACGGCCATCCGGCTGAAAGTTGCTACCTCAACAGTTGCTTTTGAAAATCTGGTTTCATTCAAGACTCTGACACACATCTCTGTTGGTGAGGTAAGCAACCAGTTTTATGTTAGAAAAATAAATCTGTCAAGTGGGTTTTCTTTATCCATTTGTCAGAATATCTGATAGTGAGGTAAAGGGTGGAGGTCTTAAAATAATGGCTAGGTTAAAGGTGGAATTGTGCAGCTCTGTCCTGAGCTCCTTTCCCTCTACACTCTTATCTCATTTCATAATCTAATCAGTTCCCATTGGTTCAATTATCATCTCTACTCAAGTGATTCCCAAGTCTATATATCCAGTTTTAGCTTCTAGTTTCTAGTTATTCATATGGACTATTTGTGCCCAATCTGTGGTAGAGCATTCCAAGCTCATATCGGTCTGATCAGTCACAGTTGGACACAGTGTAACTTGTCTCTAACATTGCAGTCATTTTGATTCTCTTTGAAAAGGAAGGACATGAACCAATGAACAAACCAACCAATCAACCAGTTTTTCTGGTTGAGGTAAACTCAAACCTCCAAATGCCTCTTGGACTTCTTGAACAGGATGTCTCATAAACATCTCAAACTCAACATGACCCAGATAGATCTCATTATCTTCTCAAACTCTCACTCTCTACTGATCTAACCTATTACTCTCTAGGGCACCAAAATCCTATTCTCTTATTCCTGCCAACATGCATAAGCTTGGTATCAGCCTCAACTTCTCACTCCACAAATTTAATCTATTACCAGGTCTTGTTAAGTCTACATTCACAACATTTCTCTCCTAGCTTTTTATATTTGTTCCTAGAGGTGACAGGGAGAATTTACTGGAATTTATAAAAAAGAGGGTGTGTGTGACATATACTTTGGGAAAAAAACCCTGTGGCACCTGAGTGGAAAATGGGTAGATATTTGAAGCAGTGAGATCAGTTAGAAGGCTAAGCAATCATTCAGGTGAAATGTGATGAAGGCCTAAGGAAGAAAAGATACTCTGAAAGGAGAAATGACAGCATGTAGCAATAGACTGACTATGAGTCTGAAAAGAATGTAAACCTCAGAGACTGGTAGAATGGCAATGTCTTTGATAGTAAATTGGTTAAGAGAAAGGTAGAGATTTATTTTTTTCCTAATTGAAACTTTAGTTTTTCAATTACATGCAATGGTAGTTTTTCAACATTCATTCATCCATTTGCAAATTTATGAATTTCACAATTTTTCTACCTTCCTCCCTTCTCTCCCCCCCTCCCATGATGGTGAACTGTCTGGTAAAAGTTGTACATGTACATTTGTGTTTAACATATTTACATATTTGTCATTTTGTGAAGGAGGAATTAGAACTAAGAGGAAAGAAAAAATTTGAGAAAGGAAGGGAAAAAACTTAGACAAGAGAAGTTTTAAAAAAGTGAATATAGTATACATTCAGATTCTGTGGGGATTTTTTCTTTCGGATGTGGGTGGATGGCCTTGAATATAATAGGTCTTTCAGGGTTGTCCTTATCTCTGAACTGTTGAGAAGAGTTGCCATCCATCATAGTTGATCATCTTCCAATGTTGTTAATCTGTACAATGTTCTGTTGGTTCTGTTCCCTTCACTCAAATAAGTTAATGTAATTCTTTCCATGCTTTTCTAAAGTCTGATCACTCATGATTTCATATAGAACAATAGTATTCCACAACATTTTTATATCATAACTTGTTTATTTATGGGCATCCCCCTATTTATGGGCATCCCCTCAATTTCCATTTCTTTGCCACTACAAAAAGAGCTGCTAGATTTTTGAACTTGGGAGATTTTTATCATTTTTTACTTTCTTTTGGATACAAACTTAGTATTGGTATTGCTAGGTTCAAAGTTCTATTGCTTTTAGGGGATAATTCCAGTTAGCTTTCCAGACTGGTTGGATATCAGTTCACAATTCCATCAGTAATACATTAATGTCTCAATTTTCCCGCATCCTCTCCAACATCGCTCATTTTCCTTTTTTGTCATTTTAGCCAGTCTGATAGATGCAAGGTGGTATCTAATAGCAGTTTTAATTTTTATTTTTCTAATCAATAATGATTTAGAACATTTTTGCATAAATATATATATATATATACATATATATCTTTAATTTCTTCATCAAAAAACTGCCTGTTTATATCCTTTGACCTTTTTCAATTGGGGAATAACTTGTAATCCTATAAATTTGATTCAGTTCTCTCTATATTTTGGAAATAAATTCCTTATCAGAAATAATAGCTGTGAAAATTTGTTTCCCCACTTTCTATTTTCCTTTTAATCTTGACTGCATTGGTTTATTAGTACAAAACCTTTTTAATTTAATATAGTCAAAATCATCCAATCTTTCTTGTTTGGTCATAAATTTCTCCCCTTTCCATAGATCTGACAGAGTATTTTTTGTTCTCTTTAATTGTTCTATGCTATCACTTTTTATGTCTTAATCCTGTGTCCATTTTGACCTTATTTTAATATAAGTGGCTCTATGTCTAGTTTTTACCATACTATCTTCCAGTTTTCCTAGCAGTTTTTGTTGAATAATGAATTTTTATCCTAGAAGCTAATATTATGGTTTGGATTTGTCAAAGAGTAGATCACTATAGTCATTTACTACTATTTCTTTTGTTCCTATTCTAATCTACTGGTCCATTACTCTATTTCTTAACCAATACCAGACAATTTTGATGACTGCCCCTTTATAATAGTTTTAGATCTGGTAAAGCTAGACCACCTTCCTTTGCACTTTTGTTCCCATCAATTCCATTGATATTCTTGATCTTTTGTTGTTCCAGGTACATTTTGTTACTATTTTTTCTAGTTCTATAAAATAGGTTTTTGGAAGTTTGATAATTTGAGTAGAATTGTCATTTTAAAAATTATATTTATTATATATTATATATATAATATATTATGTATATTTATATTATATATTATATTATTTTATTACTGTGAAAAGTATTTTGTAATTGTGCTCATATAGTTTTTGGGATTGTCTTGGGAGGTAGATTCCCAAGTATTTCATGTTGTCTGTAGTTACTCTAAATGGAATTTCTCTTCTATCTCTTGCCCTTGGATTTTTTGTTCATAAATGGAAATGATGATTTATGTGACTTTATTTTATATCCTGCTACTTTGTTGAAATTGTTAATTTTTCAAGTAGCTTTTTTAGTTTTCTAGGGTTGTAAGGCTGTATTGTCTTTTTTTTTTTTTTTTTAGGTTTTTTGCAAGGCTAAGTGGCTTGCCCAAGGCCACACAGCTAGGTAATTATTAAGTGTCTGAGACCAGATTTGAACCCAGGTACTCCTGACTCCGGGGCCAGTGCTTTATCCACTGAGCCACCTAGCTGCCCCTATAGGGCTGTATTGTCAACAAAGAATGCTTCCTCATTGCCAATTCCTTAAATTTCTTTAACTTCTCTTATTGCTAAAGTTAACACTTCTAATACTATATTGAAAAATAGTGGTGAAAAAATGCTCCTAGTTTATCCCCATTTTATATATAATGCTTGTTGGTGGTTTTAGATAGATACCATTTATTATTTTAAGGAAAACTCAATTTCTTTCTATACTCTCAAATGTTGTATTTTGTTAAAGACATTTTCAATATTTTTGAAAAGTTCATATGATTTCTGTTAATTTTGTTATTGATATTATAAATTATGTAGATTGTTTTCCTAATATTGAACCCCCCTCACTTATTTGGTATAAATCATAGCTAATTATGGTGTATTATTCTATTATTCTATTTAGTAATAACTTTACTAAAGCTAAAAAAAGATTATTCTTTACTACAATTTTATTTAAGATTTTTACATCAATGTTCATTAGGGAGATTGATCTTGGCTCTTGTTTTGGCTCTTTCAGATTTAGGTATTATCATCATACTGGTGTCATAAAAGGAATTTGGCAGAATCCCCCCCTTTTTTTTTTCTATTAGTTTATATAGAATTGGAATTAATTGTTTGCTCATTGGTAGAATTCACTTGCAAATTCAACCAGGCGGGGAGATTTTTTTTCTTAGAGAGTTTGTTGATGGTTTCTTCAATTTTTTTGGAAAGGGGATTACTTAAAATATTTTATTTCCTCTTCTGTTAATCTGGGTAGCTTATACTTTTGTAACTATTCATCTATTTCACTTAGTTTGTCAAATTTTGGGGTCAACAGTTGGGCAAATAATCCTGAATAATCACTTTAATTTCCTCCTCATTGGTGGTGAGATCACCCTTTTAAGTTTTGATACTGGAGATTTTGTTTTGTTCTTTATTTTTTTAATCAGATCAACTAAAGATTTGGTAACATTGTTGTTTTTTTATAAAATGAACTCTGAGTTTTATTTATTAGAACAACAGTTTTCTTATTTTCAATTTTACTAATTTCTCCTTTGATTTTCAGAATTTCTAATTTGGTATTTAATTAGAATTTTTAATTTATTCTTTTTCTAACTTTTTAAGTTGCATGTTCAGTTCATTGATCTCTTCTTTTCTCATGTAAACATTTAGAGTTATAAAAATTCTCCCATAAACTGCTTTGGCTGTTTAAATTTTGATTATGTCTTGTTGTCATTGTTTTGGATGAAATTATTGATTATTTCTATGAATTGTTGTTTGATCCACTCATTCTTTAAAATTAGGTTATTTAGTTTCCAATGAGTTTTTGTTGGATCATGAGCTGAAAAGCATGCATTTAATATTTCTGTCTTTCTTTATTTAATTCTAAGATTTCTATGCCCTAGAACATGGTCAATTTTGGTGTAGGTGCCATGTGCAGAAAGAAGCATATTCCTTTCCATCCTCACTCAGTTTTCTCCAGAGGTCTATCATATCTTAGTTTTCTAAAATTCTATTTACTTTAACTTCCTTCTTGTTTATGTTATGGTAAGAGCTATCTAATTCTGAGAGAGGGAGATTGAGGTTCTCCACTATTATAATTTTCCTATCTTTGATTCCCTGTAATTTTTTCATCTTCTCTTTTAAGGATTTGGATGCTATACCATTCAAAATTTTGGAAGTCCTCTATTTCATTGGAAATCCATCTTTTCCTCTGAAAGAATATGATGAATTTTGCAGGGGTAGCAAATCCTTGGTTGTAATCCAAGGTCCTTTCCCCTGTGGAATATTGTATTCCAAGGTCTCTGATCCTTTTTTTAAATCATTCAAAAGTCAAATCATTTCATGAACCATTGTTCCCCTCCCTCCGAGCATACTTTCCTCCCATACTCTCCCCTTTAGTTCCCTGAACCAGAGTACTTAAACCCTATATTAACTAAATTCTGTATTAAGTCCAATCCTTCAAGGTAGGTTCTCACCTTCTACTAAAGTCACTTCTGATTTAATTAACTATAGAGTCTCAAAGTGCTCTAAGTATTGGGACACACTGAAGGTCTCTCAGTGTAAGAATTTTACAATTGATTGTAAGGTAAGGGAGACACTGACTCAAGACCACTCTGTATATGATGCCCTCATCAGAGAAAGTGCTAAGCTTTGTGAGCAAAGCAAAATTAAAGTAGGTCAAAGGAAATTGAGATACTTAAGTTTAGAGTAAACACCCCACTTTTCATCAGGGCTTTTTGTCTCAGTTATCTTGGTCTTCTTCAATGGAGAGACAAGAACCAAACATACCCAGTTTCTTCAATTATACTCAACCCTTTAATTATCCTAAGAGAAATACAATTCTCATGAGTTACAACTGTTATATCTTTCCTCATAGGGGAATTTGATGGTCTTGACTAACATTTTGTTTTGTTTTTTCTTCTCCTTTTCATTTACCTTTTTTATGCATCTCTTGATTTGTATATTTGGTGATTGAATTCTCTGTTCAGTTCTGGTCTTTTTATCAGGAAATTTTGGAAGTCCCCCTTTCATTGAGCATCCATCTTTTCCCTTGACAGCATATGCTGCATTTTGCAGGGCAATAAATGCTTGGTTGCAATCCCTATGAATATCCTATGAAATTTGGTATTCCAGGTAGGATCTGTGGCCTCCAATCCTTTAAGGTTGAAGCTGATAAGCCCTGATTGTGGTTCCTTGGAACCTAAATTACTTCTTTTTGGCTGCTTGCAGTATTTTCTCCTTTAGCTAAGAATTCTAGAATTTGGCTACAAAATTCCATGGAGTCTTTTTTTTTTTGATTGAAGCTTTCCATAGACCAATAATTCATAAATTATCTCTTCTAGATCTATTTTTTCAGGTCATTTGTTTTTTATAAAATGTATTTTACATTTTCATCTATTTTTTTTAGCCTTTTTGGTTTTGTTTGATGGAGTCCTGCTGTCACAGAGTCATTGGTTTTCATTTGTCCAATTCTGATTTTTAGAGTTTTATTTTCTTCAGTTAGTTTTTGTGTTCTTTTTCCAGGTAGCTAATTTTAGCTTTAAATATGTTGTATTTCTTTTTCAGTTGATTAATTTTACTTTTTGATGAGTTATATTGTTTTCCAATTGGTCATTTTTACTTTTTTTTTTTTTTAGATTTTTTGCAAGGCAGTTGGGGTTAAGTGGCTTGCCCAAGGCCACACAGCTAGGTAATTATTAAGTGTCTGAGATCGGATTTGAACCCAGGTACTCCTGACTTCAAGGCCGGTGCTTTATCCACTACACCACCTAGCCGCCCCAGTCATTTTTACTTTTAAAGGAGTTGATTTCTTCAGTCAATTTTGAATAATTCTCCTGCATGACTTTCATTTCTTTTTTCCGTTTTTCTTCTTTCCCTTTTCTTTGGTTTTTAAAATCCTTTTTTGTGCTCTTCTATGAGGTTTTAGATTTGAGGCCAAGTCACAAACTCCTTTGAGGCTTCATATGTAGACAATTTCTCACTGCTTTCATCTTCTGAGATGGTATTTTTATCATGCCCATCTAATTATTAGCTTTCTATAGTTAGTAGCTTTTTTTGTTTTTTTGCTCATTTTGATAGTTGAGCTCTGCTCCTGGGGAATGAGAAGTATGGTCCCAAGTTTTTTGTGCTAGAGTCAGAATCTGGTCCCTGGCTGATCTCTTGTCAAGGTGTTGCCTAAGCAACCCAGGCATTGCCTCTGCAGTAATTTGTTTCCAACTCAATCCTGTCTATTGCCTCAGTGTCCTCAGGGCTCAGGCTTTGTCTGAATTTAGTACCCTCCCTGCTGGTGTGCTATCTAGCTGACTTGCTGAGCCTGAACCTGAGCCTACTATAGCTTTTCCTGCTTTTTTGTCTAGACTGGGATATACTTGCTCTTTACCCCACAAAGAGACAAACCTCTATTGCAGATCCTTCATGATATCTTGAGTTGAGAACATGCTTTGCTTTTTTTTTTTTGATGAGATCTGTAGCTTTAAAGTCGGTGTAGAGGCTTCATTTCAAGTTTGTTGGGAAAAGCTCTGGGAGTATGCTAGCTTCAGACCACCATATTGGTTCTCTCCTGGAAGTCTCAATAGTTGAGTATGAAGAGAAAGATGAGTTCTGTTTTAGATGTGTTACATTTGAGAGGACTAGATATGCATGAAACTTGAGATGTATAAAAGGCAGTTAGTGATTTGAGGTTATAGTTTAGGAGAGACATTAAGTCAGTAAACATAAACCTGGGAATCATTTGCATAGAAATGATAAATTAAACTCAAGGGAACTGATGAGATCACAAATGGAGACAGTAAAAAAAATGAAAGAGGAAGCAGAATCTTGGGGAACACTAAGAATTATTGAGTATGACATTAATGAAGAAACAGCAAAAGAGATTTAAGAGGCCATATTGAGAGGAAAACAGGAGCAATAAATATAATGAAAAACCAGAGAAGAGGGTAACAATGTTAAATGCTGCAAAGTGGTGAAGAAGGATGAGGATTAAAAAAAGGCCTTTAGATTTGACAATTCAGGTATCATTGGCAACCATGGAGAATGCAGTTTCAGTTGAATGATGAGGTTGGGAACTGTATCACTGAGGGTTCTGGAAGAAAAGGAGAGCTTTCTGAAAGAATTTAAATACAATGGGAATGAAAGGAAGAGAAAATAGCTGATGAGGATGGTAACAACCAGAGAGGATTTGTTTGTTTTTTCTAAAGATGGAGGAGATGGGTATATTTGTAAGCAAAGGAAAGAAACCAGTAGAAAGAGGATGAAAATTAGAGTAAGAGTGTGGATAATAAATTGAATACTAGGAAAAAAACCATAAGTGATTGAGATCAAGGGTGTATTGTAGAGAGGTTTGCCTTGAAGGAGAAGAAACACTTCTTCAGGAGAGATCAGAGTAAAGGAGGAATTATGGGGGAAGATTTCTGATATGTGAGATAAGGAAAGGGGAATAGGATTCTCACTGCAAATAGCTTTCATTGTAAGAAAATATATTTTAAAAGTAATTATTTTTCCAACTACATGCAACAGTTTTCAAGTCATTTTTTGGAAAAGTTTTGAGTTTTCATATTTTTTTCCCTTCCTTATCATATTGTGAAAGAAGAATTAAAACAGGAAAAAACATAGAGAGAAAAAATACAAGACAATTTTTTCAAAATTAAAAATAGTAAGCTTTGGTCTACATTTTAAATTCCATAGTTCTTTCTCTGGATATGGATGTTATTTTCCATCACAAGTCTTTCAGAATTGTCTGATTATTGTTCTGCTGAAATGAACAAGTCCATTAGAGCTGATCATCACTCATTGTTGCTGTTAGTGTATTCAGTGTTCTTTTGGTTTTACTCACTTCACTCAACATCAGTTCATGTAAATTTTTCCAGGCTAAAGTCCCATCCCTCATGATTTGTTATAGAAAAACAGTGTTCTATCACATGCATTTATCTTAATTGTTTAGACATTCTTCAATTGATAGACAGACCTTAAATTTCTAATTCTTTGCCATTATGAAAAGAGCTGTTATAAATATTTTTGTACCTGTGAATTTTTTACCCTTTTTTTGTGGTCTCTTTGGGATACTGACTTAGTAGTGGAATTGCTGGATCAAAGGGTATGCACAGTTTTACAGCCCTTTGGTCATAATTCCAAATTGCTCTCCAGAAATATTGGATAAATTTACCATTTCACCAACAATGCATTAGTGTCCCTGTTTTCCCACATTTCCTCCAATATTGGTCATTTTCCATTTTAGTAATGTTGGTCATTTTGATAGGTGATACCTCAGAGTTGTTTTAGTTTGCATTTCTCTAATCAGTAATGATTTGGAGTATTTTTTCATAAGACTAGAGATAGCTTTAATCTCATCTGAAAACTGCCTTAAAGCAAATTTTTTTGTTAGACTATGAGGCAGAGTTGCCAGGAAAAAGAGTAGGGGAGGAGCTACCTAAGGAGGTTTCAGATGAGACAAGAATGTTTGGAACAACTGCTAAGGAAAGTGAGATAAGTAGAATTGCCTTGCTGTAGTGTGGGTCAGTTGAGAAGAGATAATATTAAATTTGTAGTAAACTCATGGTTTTGTGATTTCTTTTAGTTCTGAGCAAGTTCAAAGAAAGTGTGGTTGGTAGGAGTAATCTGGGTTTGTGGTTTGGCAAGGCATGATAGATGAAAGGACAAAGGGGCAAAGGGACATGAGAGAATAGAATAGTATTTTCACCAAGGGGCTGAGATAGGGAGAGGAGAGCAGAGTTGGTGAAAAAGAGGTGTCCTAAAAAAGAACAGAGGTAAAGAAAATAGAAGTCATAATCAGAACAAACAATTTTGTTTGGTTTGGTTTTTAAGAGGTTAAGTAATTCATCTACTTTTTTTGGGGGGGGAGGTTGCCTTTGGTTTTTACATCATAATCATTCCTAAATATACCACTTCCCCTTTGTCCCTCTTGTAACAAATAAAACCCATAAGAAAATTTAATTAAGCCAAGACCATCTTGAATCCTATCTGATAAGACAAACAGCATATCCCATACCTTATCATCTACCTCTCCAACAAAAGGAATTAACTGTATATTTCCTTACTCTTATTTCTTATTTGTTTTAGTGGTATAATGACAGTACAAATTAATAGATAGGTAGCTAGGAATCAGAAAAACCTCAGTTGAAGTTCCTGCCTCTGATCCTTACTGACTGGGTGACCCTGGACATATCATTTAATGACTCAGTGACACGGTCTTATGGGCAGAAGTTGCAAAAACCATTGTGGCTCTGGTTTGATAAAAGGAGTTTTGTCAATACCCATGAAAACAAAGATCTATTCTAGACCATCTGCCCACAAAAGTGACAGCTCTTTTTCTTAACCAAAAGATTTTTTTCTTCCTAAGTCCTTTGGCAGTTTATTCTAGCTCCTTTGCAAATTAGGATGTTTTTTTCTTCCTCTTCCTCTGTAAAGACAGTATTATTTTAAGGCTGTCATCTCCTCACCCTTGAGTCCTATTCCTGCCATTTGTCATTCTTTTTCTTAGTTTTTAGAGCTTTGCTTAACCTAGAAATTCCTTCTCCATTTCCCCTTTTATTTAGTTATCTAATTCTTTAGTCTTCCCCACCTCAGTTAAGTCTGCAAAGTTAGCTTTTCTATCCACCTATGTCACTCCCTTTTTCAGTAAATATTAATGGCTCCCTATCATCTCCAGGATCAAATACAAAATCCTCTATTTAGTATTTAAACGCTTCATAACTTTGGACTTTACACTATTTCCCCCCACCCATCTCCACCTATATATCCTCCCAAGTATTTTTTAATATGCAACACTGGCTTCCTTTTAGTTTTATAAGGCATAAAGATGGTATGATAAAATATTAATATCAAATAAAGGAATTTCAGAATCTGTGACCATGGAGGTAGAAGAACTGTGGGTAATGGCAAAGGGTATGACCATCTCTGTGTGTAGTTGCGAGATGGAAACTCAGTAGATCCAGTAATGAAAAATTTAGGATATTTGAGGGAACATTAATGTATATGTTGAAGTTTCCAAGAATAAAGGCAGGAATTGAAGTAGAAAAGACTGTGAACCAGGCACTGATTTTTCAGAAAAGAAAACAAATGTCCTGAGAGCTGAAAGATAAGGGTCAATAGGATCTGAATTGGGTGATAAATATGAATAGTGTGAACTTCAAAGAAGGAAAGGTTTTTCTTGATGATGCTAGAGGGAGAGACTGGAAGTAGCAATGAGGAACACAATCTCTGAAGTCTCTTGGCAGCCCCATTCCCTCCCCTCCCCCCACTTCTGAGTTTACTTTTCCAAGCAAAGGCTGCATGGGCAGTAGTTATATGTGGTTTTCTTCATGAGTGGCTTTTTTTTTTGTAGTATTCGATTATTTCTCCTTGTCTATGAGTTTTTGTGTCCTGTTACAGACCTCTGGGTGTTGATCATATTGGAGGTAGTGTAATTTTATTTCTAGCACTGGAAATCATTGCAGTTTCCCAAGAATGTTGGCAATTCTGGGGGGAAAATTGAGCTGAGGAAATGTTTTGTTTCTGAAAAAATTAACCCTTCTGGCATTTGACCACAAGGGTATTTTCTTTTCAGGTCATCAATATACTATCAAGTGATGGCCATTCCTTGTTTGAAGCTGCCTTATTTTGTCCACTGCCAGCTACAATTCCTGTCCTGATGGCAGTGTGCTCAGTGTATGCTTATTTCATTTTGGGGCCCACAGCTCTCATTGGGACGTCTGTATTTGTACTATTCATCCCTATTCAGGTAAGATCTTTGATTTACTTGCTTGTTTGAAGCAAACCATCCAAATATACCTGGACATTTAAATCTCTTGCCCAGAAAATGTGTGAATTTCCTTATTATATATTGCTTAAGAAATATGTCTAATTTGGTACAATGATAATGCATATATATCTCTGGGCTGCCATGAGGCCATTTCAGAATCTGAAAAGACCAAGATTTAAAGAGCCTGTCCCTGAAACTTCCTATACCTACAGTTTTTGAATAGGAAGGAAATGCAAAGAAGGTACTGCCATCTGGACTTTTCCTGGTATCCTACTCCACTGCAACATCATGTTGTGCAGATTCTTGACTATAGGTTCAGAAAGTGAATTCTAGTAAGTACTACCCAAGCTGTTAAAGTTTTGTGTATAGGCCTTGTGACTCACTGCCTGGCTATTCTCCCAGGATCAGTCTTAGGAGGTTAAAGAAGCTCACCAGCATGTTGGCCATAGGGTGATGAACTTGTAGATGGATGGTCACCAGCTTACAGAGACTGCCTCCTAAGGTGTAAGGGAGTTTCAATCTTCTGAATTGGGAATTACTTATATTGATCCTTGCATCAGTCTATTAGGTCCCATTCAATTAAAAAAATAAAACTCTCTATATTGATAACAGTAGCTGTGTCTGCCTAGTTTCTTTCCCATCCTCTTGCTATCCATCCTGATGCCTAGTGACTTCATGTTGTAGTAAGATAGGCTCTCAACCTTTACCTTCTCTCCCTGATCAACTATCCTTCCTGGTTTCCCCTCTATAATCATTTAATCTCTATCCATTTCCACTGGTAGTTAATCTGATGGATTAATTTAAGGTATTAATAGTTAATAATACCTTTCTCTTCATCCAGATTCATAGATTATTAGAGCTAGAAAAGTCCTTTACTAGGGTCATCTATGTGGTACAGTGGATGGAGCACCAGCTCTGGAGTCAGGAGGACTTGAGTTCAAATTCGACCTCAGACACTTAATACAAGCTATGTGACCTTGGGCAAGTCACAACCCTTTTGCCTTGCAAAACAAGAAAAAAGAAAAGCCCTTTGCTTCATTAATGTTCTTTACCAATACTTCACTCAAAGATGGGTGACCCTGGCTTTTTTAAGTCTATGTCAGCAGAGCATGGGCATTGGCTAGTCACTCTTAGCTGAAAAGGTTTGAGTATCCTGAAGCCTCTCTGATCAGAGCAGGTAGACAACTCCTCTTTCTTCTATGGTACACAGTGACTTGGCCTTGTGGAGAATATGAGATTTAGAGTCAAGATAGGTGGGTTAAATGCTATAAAAATGTGAGAATCAGATGATACAGAGGATGGAGAAACCTCAGTTGAGAGCCATCCTCTAAAGCTGACATGCTCTACTGACTGAAGTAGGACTTAAGTTTGAACAGGAAATCCAAGAGGAAATTGAGGAAGTCTTTCTTGGCTTTGTAGTTCCCAAGGGCATCAACAATTAGGAAGTACAATGTTTTAGGCTCTAACCCTATGCACACTGGCAGGACAAAACTTGACTGAAATACATTCATTAAAAAACAAACAATACAATAATTTGCCATCAAGAAACAATCAGGATTATGAAAGGCAAGTATCCAAAGGAGCAAATTAAAGGGTAAAATAACAGATAACACTGGTGTCTGAATCAGAATGGAAGAAAATGCTCCAGTTGCTTTCTGAATACTGAGTGTTAGCCATGTAATGATGATGATGATGATGTTCCCTCTTTTCATTTGGAACCTCTCTGCTCCAAAGTCTCCCATCTTCATGCTAACTGAAGTTACTCCCTAGGCTGAAATCTTAACTGTTTCTTTAAACCTTTGGTTTTAGCCCAGTTGTAATACAGTGATCCTCTATGAAGGTAACATTTTGTTCCTTGATTTTAGATGTTTATGGCTAAGCTCAATTCAGCCTTTCGAAGATCTGCTATTTCTATGACAGACAATCGTGTCCAGATAATGAATGAATTTTTGACCTGCATCAAGCTTATTAAAATGTATGCCTGGGAAAAGTCCTTTACAACCAACATCCGAGGTAGAATAAACATAGACCCCCTTTATAGAATCACTTACTTTATAGAATGTGTGAATCAAAGAAGGTTCTAAAAAAAAGACAAAAGAATTCTAGTAGCCTCTAAGGGTTTCTTCTCAGCATTTGAGAAAGAATGTGTTTATTAGGTAATAGACCCAGGAATCTGTTCTTATGCCTCCAAAATCTCTGTAGATTAGCAATATGTGGCTTAATATTTACTTGGAAACATTACAATAAGGCTGTTGAAGGGTCCAGGTGGAGTGATGGAGGAAGGCTGAATTGCTTTTAACTAAAGTATTTCACCAAAATATTGGATTCTGGAAGAGAGCTACCTAATGCTATTTACTTAAATTAGAGAATATATGTATATATTCTTCTCTCCTCAGCAATCAAAGTCACAGAGAATTTGGATGGTAGAATGATGTGTCCTTCCTTAGTTAAAAAACCACGACTCAAAGATAATATATTTTTTTTATTAAAAAAGACAATTTTAAAATTATTTAAATAGAATCCAAATGTAAATTTAATTGCGGGGACATTTACATAATTGCTCTCATGGTATCAGGTGGTTGGCCAGTTAATGATCTGAACTATAATTTACAATTGACTCTCTGGTTCTACAATTATACTTTTGTTGCACCAGCAATTAACTGAAAATATTGTATTAATCCTATGTGAAGCTACTCTTAGAAAATGAATTTTAAGTGTGCCAAAGGAAATGCTATGATCTAAACAACTTCCTTATGATGTCACATATATATACTCAGCTTTGGAAAAGAGGAGACTTTCCTGTCTTCTAGCAAGAAAAATTTGTAGTTTTTTTATAGATTCCCAAAACACAGGATGATAGAAACGTAGCAAGACCTTAGAGACAATCCTAAAATAGTCCTCCTCAATTTATAGATGGGAAAAGTGAGGCCCCAAATGGAGAGATGACTTGTCCATTATCAGTGCTTTGCATGTGATATACTATTTTGAACTATTTTTTCTCTTGTAGACATAAGGAAGAAGGAAAAGAAATTGCTGGAAAGGGCAGGGTTTATACAAAGTGGAAATTCCGCTCTTACACCTGTTGTGTCCACAATGGCCATTGTCCTGACTTTCACTTTCCATGTTCTTTTAAAAAGAAAGATCACGGCACCCATTGTAAGACAAGCCTCTTTGTATCTTCTATTCTATCTGTTTAAGGTAACCCCTTCATGCCACTTTTGGGAGGCTTGTGATGTCTGGGAGGGAAGCCATTTCCCAATGTTTCTGTCCCATGGTAGAGGGTCCTATTGCTGGAGGTCTTCATGTGGTTCAGCTTGACATTTGTTTCTCCCTTTCAAAGAATAGTGTTTAGGACAGGAGTAGGAGTCAAAATTAAAGGACAATAAGAAGGAAAAGCATAGAAACTTAATCAGAAGGGGAGAATAGGGAAGAAGGGGAGAGTTGGAACTGGAGGGGGCCAGTGGTTCCAGTGCTAAACACATATTAAGAGCTAAGGAATTGAACATTTGAACACAAGGCAAAGTCAAAATTTCTTTAGAGGCCAGGGAAAGAGTTTCTGTTTATGGGTGTGTGTGTGTGTGTGTGTGTGTGTGTGTGTGTGTGTGTGTGTGTGTGTTACAACTTAGACTATCTTCTAGGAACATACAATGTAGGTGACAGATGAAGTCAAAGAAGAAAGCAAGGCAGGAGCAGAGGAAAACAGTTTCAGGAAAGTGAGTGAAAAAAATAACACATATGGGAAACAGGTAGTAGAATCAAGGCTGAAGAGGAAGCTGAATGTGATGGGAAGATGTTTTGAAAAGTCTTATCTCTCTGTCCCAGGGGAATCTGGATGTGTTGATAAGGAGGACATCTTGCATTAGTCTGGTCTAATAGAACAAAGAACCTTTTTTGAGAGCATTTGTATTTGTGCCATCTCACGAATAGTTTACTCTTGAACACTCCAGGGATTTGAACTGAACCACAAACTAGAACAAATTGTACTAATCCGCTAAAGACCCAATCCTGATGCTATTTGTTTGTTTGTTTGTTTTTTACTTAACTGGGACACATACCAAATTTCACCTCATTGTTTTATTTTTCTTCCCCAAGGAAACACAAAGTATACCAATTGAGGACTCTAGATTTTAAGAATCTGATTTAAATTCTTACCCCATTGCTTACTTGGTGACCTTGTGCAAATTTCTTGTTGTCTCTGAAGCTGTTTCATCATCTGTAAAATCATGGGGTTGGACTAATGATTTATAAAATGTCTTCTAGTTCTAAATTCTATTCAACAAATAGAATCAAAATTGAGTCTATACATTTCCTAAAATTATTGAATCATAGCAAAGTCAGAATAACCAAAAAATCCTCTACCAGTATTTCATTCATTTTGACTTTCTGGCATAGTTACCTCCCTCTTTTTCTTCATGGTGCCATAAATAGTCCTATGTTTTGTGTCAGGCCTGTAGGGAACTTATGATAGTCATTGCACAAATTTACCATTAAAGCAGTTGAAGAGAGGGTGCCTTGCAGTGAAATGGGACTACTTTTAGGGGGAAACTATTGGGATGGAGGGGATAAGAGTTCTCACAATTCTTATTGAAGAATTAGTTGAAACCTGGCACTGTAATTCAATGATATGCCAAACAGCAGTCAGGAATCTCTTAGGATTCAAAGAAAGCAGATGTGATGTCAGCTTTTAAAGTGGGTGGTTGGGGAGAAGCCATCAATTACAGATTGCTAAGTCTGAGTCCAGTCTCAGCAAAAACAGGTGCTGTTTACTGGGGATGAAACGATGTGTCACTTAACATGGAAATGGGGGAGAAAGGCACTTTTCTGCACTAAAGCTAGAACCAAGTCAGGGCCAGCTGATTGATTTCTTCAAAGGAATTACATGGCATGTTGAAGGTAGAGCAGAGAAGGTGATTTGCTACCATGAGTGGGGCACTTGAGATAGCATTCACATTCCTCATAGGGGATATTTCCAAAGCTAGGTCCTGTTGTACAGACCAAAATGTAGCAGGTAAGACTGGACCACTGGCATGCTCCTTCTCAGAAATGAGAGCAGGCCCAGGGTCAGAAACAGCCCCAGTCTCTGTACTTGCCAGACTCATTAAATGTGACTTGGAGATATAAACTCCCAAAGGAATTCCTCTTTGAAGAATTGGAGGAGGCTAGTTCATGAAAAATGAAACAAAGGCAGTTGAGTTGATGATGGTGGGGCAAGGAGATACAGTGGGAAAAGACCTGTATTCAAAACCTAACTCTGATTTCCTTGGGTGATCTTGGACTAATTACTTCATCTCTCTGAGTGGGCCTCAGTTTACCTATCTGTAAAATTGGGGGCTGGATTTAATGACCTTTTAGCTCTAGATCTCTGATCCTATAAAATCAAATGGGAATATATTCAGTTTAAAAGAGTTCTGTTCTGAAGCCTAGTCATCCTCCTTTGGTCTGGCCTCTCACAGCAGAACATCCTCATCTCATAGGTTTGTGGTGAGGAAATCACTTGGTTGACCTTAAAGCCTTATAGGAATAGGAAATATTAAAAGTGATTGTTACTTAGATGCCTGATTTAAACTTGCCAACACCTTGTCTCTAAGCCAAAGGGGAGTGGGAGAGGGGAAAGGTTTCCCCAGAGTCTTCAAAATTCTGATTCAGTGTTTTCCATCTCAATAAATTGTAACCCCCACAAATGAATGGCTTCAGACACAAGATAATGGCCCATCCCAAACCCTCATACTTTTCTTTTGTCCCGCAGGCATTTAGTGTGATTTCCATGTTTAATGTAATGAAGTTTTCAATTGCAATCTTGCCTTTCTCAGTCAAAGCAGTGGCAGAAGCTAACGTTTCTCTAATGAGATTGAAGGTATAACTATCTCTGGGTGAGTAGGGAGGGGAGTTTCCATTTCTGGGAAGGTTTCTAGGCCTAGAAAATATTTCCCTTTAGCTTGAAAAAACTAGCAGAGCCTCCTTGGATGAATTGGATCTTCAGGTGGGTGGACATTGCGAAAAGGTTTCACCCCAGAATTAAATAAATATATATGACTAAAGGTAGAGACTTAGTTTTACCTGTGCTATGGTCTCCAGTAAAAGTTTAAAATGTTCTTTGTATAAGGAGTTGAACTTCCCAACCCATCATTAGAAGGTCATGTGCTTAAAACTTCACCCCTGTACCCCTTTCTCTTTCTTCAAGCCTATCTTTCCCACTACTGTTAGAGGCAAGTGTTAAGATGGAAAGTGGACTTGGTATGACTTTGTCATTTAATATGCCAGTCATTTATTAAGTGCCAGGAAGTTTGTTAAATGCTGAGGAGGTAGGCTGTCTGAACTTCAGGTCCCTCATTTGTAAAATGCAGGAATAGATTCAATGAATTCTAAGTCCTTTTAGCCCTGCATTTATGAACCCAAGATCTTTCTTATGACTTCATCTAACCATTTCACTCCTTGGTCTAAGTTTGGTTAAAAGGCCCTGTCTTATCTAGGTCTATCCTTCTAGCATCCACTAAGGGTGTCAAGTCCAGCTCCGTTTTTGCCCTTGTATTTTTTCTTATGCTTTCACCTGAATCTCTTATCTCTTTCCTCTTATTCCATGTTCGAATTTTAGTTTCATTTCAATAAATATTTATTATCTGCTCTCTATGTACAAAGGCCTATCAAAATCCTGTTTAAAACCCAGTTAAAATGGTACCTCTTTCATGAAGAAAACCTGTTGCTCTACAAAGGAATAATATTTCCCTTTCATCTAACATATATTTTCTTCTGCATTTTTCTAGCACACTTATTAATTTTTTGTGATTTTGTTTTGTCTCCTTAGTTGACTGTAAACTCCATGAGGGCAGGAACCATATCTTAATTAAACTTAATAACAGTAGTGTCCTGCATATATTAGACTCAATCAAATTTCCAGTAAGAGGGATGAATTTCCACTAAACTATTTATGCTCTCTAACTTTATCCCCCATTCTTTTTTTTTGGGAAATGGCTGAGTGGAATGAGGTTGCCCTAATTTGATTTAAATTAGCAATCTAACCATTAAGCAGTCCTATCAGAGATGCTGAAGGATAGACTTGGCCTCATGAATGTGTGTGAAAATACAGTTTACATCAACCTCCATTATATATATAACATATGTTATATGCTAAAAAAACCAAACAGGAAAAGATTTATTGAGTGAGTAAAACCAAATTTCCATAATGCTGTCATACCTTCTGAATAGCCCAAAGTTACCTAGACTGCATAGTCAAAGTTGCAATTTATATTTATGAGTAATGGAAAAATGCTGTGATGTTTCTTTCAAGTAGGTGGAATCTCAAAAATTAAATTTGTCTCTTTACTTCTAGAAAATTCTTGTGAATGAAAGCCCCCCAACTTATGTCACCCAACCAGAAGATGCAGATACAGTCTTAGTACTAAAAAATGCTACTTTGTCTTGGGAACAAGAACCTAGCAGGATAATAATCTCAGGGAAAGAGGGTAGCAAGAAGATCTTTAACTCAAAACCAGACCTGGAGACTTCAAGAGATTTGAGTCTGAAATTCAAGGGGCTTGTTGAGCCAGATGAGGAACAAGAGAAGAAAAGTCCAGTCTTAAGAAACATAAGTTTGACTGTGAAAAAGGTAGATTTTTAATTTTAGAATACCTCTCCCAAGTCTTTCACCTGAGATTCTAATGTCCATCTTGACATGAATTGCTCAAAGTCTTATAAACAGAGACTTGTACACTGTAGAATTTTTTTTTTTAGTTTTTTTGCAAGGCAAACGGGGTTAAGTGGCTTGCCCAAGGCCACACAGCTAGGTAATTATTAAGTGTCTGAGGTCAGATTTGAACCCAGGTACTCCTGACTCCAAGGCCCGTGCTCCATCCACTGTGCCACCTAGCCACCCCCCACTGTGGAATTTTTGAGAAGAGGCTACATTTTCTCTTTCTCTAAAAAAGAACCTGGCCTGATTGACTTTGTGAGATTGAGAGGCAGATGCTTACCTCTATTGGAAAACAGTCGAAGCCTTTGACTGATGCATAAATACAATCGTGTGGGGCTGCAAGAGTGTGCATGTCATGTGTGCATCCAGTATCAGAGAAACACAAATGGCTCAGCTTTCTTAATTTTTTGAAAAATGAAGTGTGCTGATGCAGTAGAGTCAGTGCTCAGTAATAACTCTTCCCCTCAGAATTGCTAAATCAAAATAAGATATATCTTTAGTTGTAATGGTGGAGAAGGGGCTGGGCAAAGGAACCACATTGTAAAGCATATTAATTTCCTATTATTTTGACTCAACTTTTTCTAGAAATTTTTTTTTTTTAGGTTTTTGCAAGGCAAATGGGGTTAAGTGGCTTGCCCAAGGCCACACAGCTAGGTAATTATTAAGTGTCTGAGACTGGATTTGAACCCAGGTACTCCTGTCTCCAGGGGCGGTGCTTTATTCACTGCGCTACCTAGCCGCCCCCTAGAAATTTCTTCTTGATTATACAATGTGAAGCTTAATGAGGAGTATAAGAAAGTATATGATCTTAGAACAAATCAAGAGGTGGTCTGTCACACACTGCTCAGGGTAACTGTGCACCATTCTCAAAAGTTAAATGTTGCTGAATAAAGCTTTGTTGTTTCTATACTTCCCCTCAGTATTTCAGATTTGCCTTAGAGTTCAACACTATCACATTTTAATTTTTTAAAAAAAGAAATTGTGTTTTTCCCTCTCCATTTTTTTCTGTAATTCTTTTTCTCAAATTATCATTTGCTGGATTAGAGATCAAGGATTCTACAGACAAAGTATAGATCAAATACTGACCAAAAAAAAAATCACTTCCCTACATAGGCCTGTATGTGATGCCAGATGGGGCTAGTCCCTGGGAACCCCAGTCACTACCCTCCAACTTTTTTTTTTAGTTTTTTTTTGAAAGGCAAATGGGGTTAAGTGGCTTGTCCAAGGCCACACAGCTAGGTAATTATTCAGTGTCTGAGACCGGATTTGAACCCAGGTACTCCTGACTCCAAGGCCTGTGCTTTATCCACTGTACCACCTAACTGCCCCTACCCTCCAACTTCTAGTTCTACTTTTGTTCACTTCCATTCTGGCATTCCCATGAGGCCCTATGGGAGGAAAAAGGTATGAAGTCTAGTGACTTGGTTGCCCTGAAGTCCCTGGCTTCTCTTTAAACCTCAAACATGAGGGTTCTTTTTGTACAGCTGCCTTGCATGTTCAGGTGGTACTTATGCTGGGTGGAGCTCAGGACCTTCTGTCCTCCTCCTTGACTCCTGGAACCCTCACTCCTGCTTGGGAAAAGAATCACTTTATCCCTTTGACTTCCCTGACCATGTTGTTTTGTCACTCAAATCACTGATGCTCTAGAGGTTGGTATGATCAAAGAAGTCACAAAAGTTTAATTAATGAGGTTTAAAAGGATAAAGTTTTTAAAAAGTTAAAAAATATTTTTTCAAAAGATGCTTGCAATCACCAGTTTTTAAGCTCTTATCCTCTTCATGGCTAAAATGCAGAGCTAAGGAAGCAGGGTCCAGTTTACAAGATACATTTTAAAGATAAGAATATAAGGCTTTGAAGAAGATTGTTCTCTATTTTAGAGTAAAGGTAGAAGTCTGATTAAAAGGAACAATTTACAAAGTTTGCATTTTTGAGTTGTTTTGCTATTAATTATATGTTAATTTGATCCTTTAATTTCTTTAGTTTTTATGAATATATTATACCTTTGTAATTGAATATTTTATAAATGTCACCTTAAAGCAATTATTTGGCTGAATAACCTAACAAAATCTCTTTTACATGCCCCATATTTTTCTGTCTAATCTGAATTGTGTCTTCTTTTGATGAGCTTAATGTTTGAAGAGTAAATCATTCTTATTTTCAACACTATCCTTTAATGTGCCCATGATAAACATGGTCAATTCACCTCCCTTTGTCAATGATTAAATAATTAACTGTACAGGTCCCTTTCATTTTGAAGGGATTTGTAAATTTAGTAAGAAAGGGGATGGTTGTTTGATAATTTCAGACTGAGTTTCTACAGCTGTAATATAGCAGATGACTTATAAAAACAGCCTCTAAAAAAAAACACTTCTCAAACTAATATGCTTCCTTTTCTCCTTCTTCGTTTATATGGCTTCTTTGTTTTCATTATCTTTTTCTTTTCTCTTTCTTCCTTCCTTTCTTTCTTTCTTTCTTTCTTTCTTTCTTTCTTTCTTTCTTTCTTTCTTTCTTTCTTTCTTTCTTTTTTTTTGCAGGCTTCTGCGCTGGGTAAATCACATCTCCAAAGAAGGTGGGGTTGTGTCTCTAGGCCCAGCATGGAGCATAGAGTATAGAGTGCTTCATGCCAATGCTCCTCCATTATTACAAGAAGCCCCCAGGGCTGCTCTGTTATGCTGCGCAGTGAAAAGGATTTATAATTAAGACTTACATTTCTGTATCCCTATACATCCTAGGGTTTGAACCTTAGAGGCTGATGACAGACTTTCTCAGGGTGACATTTCTCATCCTCTCTTCTTTGCAGCTTAGAGCAAAAGGCATTGTAAATGGGTTGTAAGGACAGGAGGTCCTGGCAGCATCACTGTGTCTAATCTCTGTTGTTTTGGCAGGGAAAGGTCTTGGGAATTTGTGGTAATGTTGGAAGTGGAAAGAGTTCCTTCATATCTGCCATTCTGGGGCAGGTAAGAAAAATGCTGAAGAATTAGTTATTTTAAAAATATCATTTCCTTAAGTACTGCATTTGAATAACACTTAGTCTATTTCATGCCACAAATGGGACATATTTTACTTGGCAAGTCCAGACCTGTGGCAAGAGTCCTACTGTGAAAATATTTCCTCTCTTGTTCTATGCAATGAGAATAAGTATTTACAATACTTTCTCAATGGTAATTTCTCATGCTTCACTGATTTACTTTTCTTTATCTGATATGGGATATACTTGCTGTCTTAAGAGGCAAGGCTAAGCCAGTGACTGACCCTTTAATGATGCAAATAAGAGACTATTTATTAAAACTTTTGCACTTTTTGAGGATGTTTCTGGGATCTTAAAATTCCCTATTCTCTCTGCCTCTTGGAAGAGGTTCCCTCTGCTGGGTGGAAATTTTCCTTGTTGTCAGTGCCCTCTCTTCTACAGATTGCTTTGCACTAGTTATGTGCACAGTAGACTGTGTTTGTCCACAGTGGAATAGGAGCTCCTTGAGTTCCATACCCCTCCAGGGCCTAGCCCAATACCTTATACCAAGTCAATCAGTCAATTAGTATTTATTAAATGCCTACCATGTGCTGTGTAAGGGCAGCCTCATGGCCTACTGGATTGGTGTGCTGGACCTGGAATCAGAAGAACTCAACTTTCTGAATTCAAAACCAGCCTCAGAAGCTTACTGACTGTGTGCCCCTTGGTTGGTCACTTGAAGTCCATTCTAACTCTTAGGATATATGTTTAAAATGTCTACAGGAGACCTTAATGATGAACAAAAACTGTAGTTAATAGAAAGAACATAGGATGGGGGGTCAGATTAGCTGGGCTTGAATCTTAACTCTCTTCCTTATAGTTGTATAACCTTGGGGCCAGTTACTTCATCTTTCTGTGACTTATTTCCTCATCTACAAGATGGAATAATGGCTATCACAACTACCTCATTAGGTTGTTATGACAAAGACATATATAAAATGAACATACATATTTGGACACATACATATATGTGGCTGTAAAATGCCTATCAATTTTAGGTAATATTGTTATTGATTAGGCATCATAGGTAACTTTACAGTGTGGCAAAGAAACTTCGTCTTCCTTCAGCTACTTTAGAAGTGTTCATGTAATGACTGTGGAATGCTACTCACATGAGAATACAATAGTATTCAAAATGTGTGTATGTGTGCATATAAGTAAATATGTGTCTTTGTATGTGTGTAGTACCACATGAATGTTAGCTATTATTAAGGTCTAGGTACTATATATAGTAGGCTTTACTGTGTAGAAAAGAAACTGTCAAACTTTCATCTACCTTAGTAGGATTCATGTAATGCTGCCTGGCGCAAAGAGGATAAAAATATTAATCAGAATTTAACTTAACAGTAATTTAGATATTTGAATGTTATACGATGTTCTTATTTTAGATGCAATTATGGGATGGGTCCGTGGCAGTAAATGGAACAATGGCTTATGTGTCACAGCAAGCGTGGATCTTTCATGGAAACATGAGAGAAAACATATTATTTGGAGAAAAATTTGACAGTCAAAGGTAAAAGTATGTTATCTGGTAAACAGATTTAGACACTTGGTACCATTCTGAATGATAGCAGAGTAAGGTACTGTGTGTGTTTTTTTAAGGTATCCCATTGCAACATTTATAATGGTCAAATGGATATTGCTTTTTCTATTATCCTAGAAGGCTGGAAGAAACTGTTTCTCAAAATCCATGGTCACACGATGAGAAGTTGATTTGAATCAGAACTCTTATTTCTACTGTCAATTAGCATATGTTACAGACTTAGCATAACATTACATATGTTTAGTGATTGCAAAAAAATGAAGCCACTAATTTTGCTTTGGATTGAGTAACCTTAAACCTCCCTTGAAATCAGAGGTGGCAGGCATGTACTTAATTGGTCCTGAAAATTAATTGATACCACTGCCATCAGAATATGCTGCTATTCCTTGCCTGGAAGTAATTTAATGGAATAGGAACAAAATTTGGAGTTTTAAGACCACTGTTAAGCTAAAATCAATCCAGGAAAGAAGTAATCAATTTTATTAGAAAATGCAGTAGGATGAAGGTGGTAGAGAAGAGGGAAACAATCTTCTAGACTAGCCTGAGCCCTATAGCTATTGAAAGTTTCAGCTTCCATCCCTGAGAGACAAAGAGAGATTTATGGGGGTGAGATGATGGTCAGAACATGGCTTATGTGCCTAGCGTCACTCCATAAACAAAACCTCACTCTTCTGAAGAAGTGTCAACTTAATTAAAAAAAAAAGAGAGTCTAAAAGGCAGCTCCTTCTCAAAAGGCCTGCTTTTTCATTTTGTCCTTTTAGGTACCAGCATGTTATCAAAGTCTGTGGCTTACGACAGGACTTCAAAAATCTTCCTTATGGAGATTTGACTGAGGTGAGCATTCAATTATTATTGCCTCTCAGTGAAGGGAATACCATCCTCTTGCCATGAACAGTTTTCTGGCCAAAGGCTCTCAGCAGACTGCTTTTCACCTTGTGTTTCCCTCAAGAACATAATTAGGGCTGGTATCAGTCCCTTTCAGTTTGGCATTCTTGCTATTCTAATCTATGGGGAGTGGCAGGAAGAAAAGATGATTGTTCCTCTGCCACCACAAACTGGAGGAGGGGAACAGGTTGGGGGGGGTGGGGTCAAAAAAAAGCTCTGTAATAAGTCAAATTTTCAACAAAAACAAGCCATTTCCCGATTGACAAATGGTCAAAGGATATGCAAAGGCAATTTACAGATGAGGAAATCAAAGCAATCCATAGTTATATGAAAAATTGCCCTAAATCATTACTTATTAGAGAAATACAAATTAAAGCATCTCTGAGGTACCACCTTATACCCCTCAGACTGGCCAATATGACCAGAAGGGAGAATGATCAATGTTGGAAGGGATGTGGGAAATCTGGGACACTTATACATTTGTTGGTGGGGCTGTGAACTCACCCAACCTTTCTGGAGAGCAACATGGAATTATGCCCAAAGGGAAACAAAAATGTGCATACCCTTTGATCCAGCAATATCACTACTGGGTCTATACCCTGAAGAGATTATCAAAAAGGGTAAAAATATCATTTGTACAAAAATATTCACAGCGGCCCTGTTTGTGGTGGCAAAGAATTAGAAATTAACTAAATGTCCTTCAATTGAGGAATGGCTTAACAAACAACATATATATATATATATATATATATATATATATATATATATATATAGTCATGGAACACTATTGTTCTATTAGAAAACAGGAGGGATGGGAATTTAGGGAAGCCTGGAAGACTTTGCATGAACTGATGCTGGGCAAGATGAGCAGAACAGAAAGACATTGTACACCCTAACAGCAACATGGGGATGATGATCAAACTTGATGGACTTCTTATTCCATCAGTGCAACAATCAGGGACAATTTTGGGCTATCTGTGATGTAGACTACCATCTGTATCCAGAGAAAGAATTGTGGAGTTTGAACAAAGACCAAAGACTATTACCTTTAATTAATTAAGTAATCAATCAATCAATCAATTAATTAGTTAATTAATTTGTTTGTTCATTCATTCATTCATTTATTTATTTTTAGGTTTTTGCAAGGCAAATGGGGTTAAGTGGCTTGCCCAAGGCCACACAGCTAAGTAATTATTAAGTGTCTGAGACTGGATTTGAACCCAGGCACTCCTGACTCCAGGGCTGGTGATTTATCCACTGCACCACCTAACTGCCCCTATTACCTTTAATTTAGAAAAAAAAAACCAAACCATTATCTTATTATGTTAAAAAAAAGAAAGCTCTGTAATAGATAAGCACCTCTGTTTCACTACAGATCTGAAGGACCAGAATGAAAATTCAGAATAGTTTCTCTCTTGACTGATTAGTCCTTCCAAGCAGAAAATGGAAGGGTAAATAGGGTATGATCTTTCTATTTCTTTTGCAGATTGGGGAGCGGGGGCTCACTCTCTCTGGGGGCCAAAAACAGAGGATCAGTTTAGCACGAGCTGTATATGCCAACCGCGAATTCTATCTGTTAGATGACCCACTCTCAGCAGTTGATGTCCATGTTGGGAAGCAAATTTTTGAAGAGTGCATTAAGAACGCGCTTAAGGGAAAAACCATGGTTTTGGTGACTCACCAGCTACAGGTAATGGGAATCAAGGTGTTCAATGTGGCCACAGTTCCAGTGGACACTTTTTTGACTTAGCACTACTCAGATCATTTGTAAAGTGTGCAAAATAGATTATTCAGAATAATAACTTCCACAGATGTAATACTTTGATATTTACAAAGCACTTTCCTGACAACCATCTTGGGAGGCAGGTAACATAAGGATACTTATCTCTATTTTACTGATAAAGCAACTAAAGTTCAGAGAAATTAAGTGAGATTCTCAAAGTCTGGGGTCTTTCCACTCCAACATACTATAAGGCTGTACAAACCCTGGTGACATGCAGAGGTTAGAACATAACTTGCAAAGGGAACACAAGTGCACTAATCCCAAATGAGTTTCAAATTTAAATCTCCTGTACAAATACCCTTTTTACTTGATGATAGTTCTGCTTCTAAGTAGCCATGTGACTTTGAACAACCTCTCTTGAGTCTGTGTCTTTTCCTCTATAAAAATGAGAAGGTTGAACTGCAAGATCTTTAAGGTTCCTTCTTCTAATTCTTAAAAAATTGTGAACATCCCCCCTCATTTTACTCCTTGCCTTTTTATTTTTGCAAGACAATGGGGTTAAATGACTTGCCCAAGGTCACACAGGTATGGAGTTATTAAGTGTTTGAGATCAGATTTGAACTCTGGTCCTCCTGACTCCAGGGTTGGTGCTCTATGCACTCTATTTCACTGCACCACCCTTGCCTTTTAAGAAAATGCACCACCAAGTGACATTGGAAGAATAAGCTCCATTTCCTAGTGACCCAGGCAGAAGAAAAAGGCAGAGAGGGTAGGGCAGGATAGAAGGAAGCTTCTGCCATTATGCTTGGGTTGATTTGGTGGCTTTTCTAATAGAAGTAGAAACAGGTTCAATGACTGTGACAAACCAGTCACAATATGATGTAAGGATTGCAAAATAAGTTTGCTAAGTAAAATGTAGCACACATTCTATTGGCAACACAAAGGTTTCACTTATTCAAAACTATTACTCAAGTCCGTATCAATGTATCTATATCTCATTCACAGGCCATATCAAGTGATGCATGGAGTCAAAAGTTAAAGGCATTTAATTAAAATAGAATTGGAAGGTAAACAGAAAGGAACTGATTCAATTAGCAAATGATCCCTATACTCATATCTACATGCCTCTACCATCACTCCCTCTTCAGGAGAACACTGTAAAAACTATCTGCTACTTCCATATTCCCAACATAAAAAGAGGAAAACATAAAAATTCATACTAGAATCATGGGGCAGCTAGATGGCACAGGAGATAGAACACTGGAGCTGGAATCAGAAGGACCTGAGTTCAAATTCAACTTCAGATACTTACAAATTATGTTACCTCGGACAAGTCACTTAACCCCAATTGCCCTCCCCCCAATGTCTAAAGTTTCTCTAGCTCTGAACCTATTTTTCGGTCTCAGAGTGACAAACTAGATAGCAGAGATTTCCAGGCAATGGGCAAACACTGAAGCCTCTAACCACACAGCTTGAAAATATGATCATGGTCCAGACAAGGTGCTAAAATTTAGTATGTGATGATCAGATTCACCAGGCTTGCTTTTTCTCTATATCACTAAAGTTAAAAGCCTCGAATCCAACAGGCATGATGTCAGGGGCTAGGGCTCAAAGACAAAAGTATAACCCCTCAAGAAGTTTATCTTTTATTGCTATGACTTTGCCCTGAGAGGCAACATATAGTGGAAAGAGAATTGGCTTTGCAATCAGAGGATGTGGACTCAATCCTGGCCTTCCTATTTACTACCTGTGCGAATATAGAAAAATAGTTTAATCACAGCTTCAGTTTCTTTATAAAAATGAACTTGGGTTGAACCAGATGATCTCTAATATCCAAAGATACTAAGATCTAAGATCATGTCTTTCCTGTCTATCTTTCTGGCATCCACAAAAGGTTTTTGTGTGTGAAGCTCACTGAATGTGCTAATACTGCAGGCTAATGCTTAATTTTCTGGGAAATGTGCAGAAAATTTCTTCCAATGAATGAAGCCTCCTTGGCCCCAAATACTGTAGATAATAGAATGTTGATAATAATAGATAATAGGGATTTTTTGGGGGGTCACCAATTACATAGAATTTAGGGTAACCAAGAAACAAGGGTCACTGAAAGGAGAGAAGAATGAGTTTGAATACTCTCTGAGATTTAAAAACTGCTCAGGATTTTATTACAAATATAGCAAAGTAAACAGATTAAAAACTTTTCCTCTGGAAGGGTCAACAAGCACTTTGGGACAGGATGAATAACAGAAGGCTGGATGGGGTTGCTTGGTAGACTGAGACTGAGACAGAGAAAGGGAGATAAGGAGAGGTAGGGATAAAGATAGAGAAAAGACTGGGCCACAGAGAAAGGATTGGCTGGAGTAGAGGTCCAGCCTTGCCCCTTATCTGGATACTGAGGGCAAAAGAGGAAAATCCCTCCCCCTTAAGTGACCAAAACAGGTGGAGGGTTGAAGGCTGGGGCTGGAAATGAAGAGACAGGTTATAAATTTTACATGTGACTTTGAAACAAATAATCAATTTACATCTTAAGAGCAAAGATCCTTCTACATCCTTAACAAGATTCTCAGCTATAACAGCATTAAAAGATTACAGAATGTTTCTGATTAGAATTTTTCTTTATTCATAATTTTCTGCATCAAGAATATACTAATATATTTTCTATAAGAAGGTCCTCTGAGATGATTTAGTACAATCTCTTCATTTTACATATGAAGAGTCTGAGGCAAAGAGAGGAAGAGAACTTGTCCAAGGTAACACAGTGATGTAGTAATAAGTACCATAGTGAGATCTTGAAACCAAAGTTTCTGCCTCCAAATTCTGGCCTCTTTCCACCAAACCATGTTTCTTAAAAACCACACAGTATCACTGGACTGACTGAAATGCTGCTAAGTAGGAATGCTTCTTTAATTATCCCATAGAGTTGAGGCATATGTTTTGGTACAGTAGAAAGAACTTCAGCTCGAGAGTCAGCAGACATTTTTTAACCAATTTTTCAAATCAACATTTATTAAGTCAGTCACTATACTAGGTGCTGGAGATACAAAGATTACAAAAACAACAACAGTTCATTCCTTGTAGTTTATGGTCTCCGAAGGGGAACGAGGGGTAAACAATCTTCATACAGGTATGCCAGTATACACAAAGCAAGTTCAGGATAAGGACTATAATCTTGATTGGGAAGGGAGAACAATCAGGAAAGGAAGTGCATAGAAGTGGCACTTGGGTTAAGTACTGAAGGCAAATAGGGATTCCAGGAGTCATGAGGGAAAAGGTCACACAGGTCAGAGTGTACAAAGCAAGGAGGCAGGAGATGGAATGTCATATGCAGGGAACAATAAGCAGGTCAGTTTGGCTAGAAGGTAGAGTGTTTTAGGAGGAATACTCCAATGTCAGTCTAGAAAGATAGACTGGAGCTAGACTGTGAAGGGCTCTAAACACCAAACAGAGAAAACTATTAATTCTAGAGTCTCAATAAAGGAGCCACTGAAATATCTTGAGCAGTGTTTCATAGCCAGACTTGTATCTCAGTCCTGGTTCTGTCATCAAGTCTACATGACCTTTGATAACTTGTCTTTTCTCTTGGAGACTCAGTTCTCTTATATATGGCAGCAAGGTAGCACAGGGGATAGAATGCTGGGTTTAGGGTCAAGAAGACTTATCTTCTTGAGTTCTAATCTGGCCTCAGACATTATTAGTTATGTAATCTTGGGCAAGTGACAACCCTGTTTGCCTCAGCTTGCTCATCCATAAAATGAGTTGGAGAAGAAAAGAAGTCAAACCATTCCAATATCTCTGCCAAGAAAACCCAAATGGGGTCATGAAGAGTCAGACACAACTGAACAACTAAACAACAAAATTCCTTGAAGTTGTGGAAAAATACCCACCCCATTTTATTGAGTTACTGTGAAAGATATCAAAACCAAAAATATACTATGTAGTTATTCTCTCCACTAAGTAGTCAAGATTTGGACAGTTGGTCTTCTCCCTGAGAAAACCACTTTGCCCACTGGGCAAACTGAAGGTCAAGATTTCAAGACCATTTTATTTGGTGTTCACTAGTTCTGCCTCTCTAGGGTGTGATCAGATAAGAACTATTCCTTTCAGACAACTAAAAGGAAAATGTGCAAATTCTAACCTGAATTAGCAGGCTAATGAAGTTATGATGAACACTTCCCAATTCTTCATTAGCACAGATGCCTATTGTACTTCAGTAAAAAAAAGGTTTTAAAGGAAGAAATCCTCTTTCTCAGATTATATCTCACCTACTATAAGGATAGATTTGATCTTATGAACAAAGTTCAGTCTTATTTCAGAATGAAAGAAAAATATTATCAAGTCTAATTCTTTGGGACAAGGGGTTATAATGGAATTAAGTGTTTGAGGAAAAAGTGCTTATATAATCCTAATATTGGGGTGTTACTGTTGCTGCTGATTTGTTTCTTGGGTTCAGTTCTGCTCCACAACTCAGACTCAGGAATGCAGGTTTTGGAAAGAAAACAGGAATTTATTAAAGGAAGTTACAGCATATTAACAAAGGGATAGAAAAGTTAGAGTTTTAAGAGAAGACCACATGGATTGCTAGCTGGCCAGCATTCAGCAGGAGACTGAAGGTCCAAGAGTGCGAGCCCTCTCCTCCTTCCCCTTAAGTTCTCTCCCTGAGTCCATGGACCCAAGTCCCTCATTGAAGATTTTGCCTTTTGGGGAAGAGGGTCCCTTTTGGGTGGTTTTCCAGGTCCTGTGCTTCCTGGCTGCCCCAGAAAAGCAATGCAATCCAAGTTGAAGGTCAGGCCTTCAGGTGTGGCCTAAATTAGATGATAAAGGAAGATTCCTTTTACAATGTGAACAAAAGATTTATAAAGTTTGTCTCCAACTGATCTCATTACTCCTATGCCCAGTTTTCTCTGCATCATTACTGTAACATTCTAATTACATATTTGAATTTGTATATGTATTCATCTTATAAGAACTGTAGAGAGGCCCTACCAACAACAGAGTATCATGTGACGATGAGTCATAACCATGAGTGAATGATGATGATATTGCTATCAATAATTAATAAATGCTTATTAAGTACCTACAGTGTGGTAGGCACTGTACTAAACACTGGGGAGATACAAAAAGAGGCAAAAGACGGTTGCTGCCTCCAAGAAGTTTACATCACAGTCTAATGGGGGAAGACAATATACACATTTATAATAAAGCAAACTATATATGGAATAAATAAAAGTAATTAACAGGGAAGGCACCAGAATTAAGGGGAGGATGGATAATTTTTAATTAAAGTAGAGGAAATAAATGTTTGTTGTCTTTGTTGAACATTTTATAGAATTTAGAGATAGAAGGGACCTTTAGAAATCTAGTCCCACAGGAGAAGGAAAAAGACCCAGATAGTTCAAATGGTTTATCCAAAGTCACTCAGATAGTAAGTAAGAGAGCTGGGATTTGAAACCATTGACTCTAAATCCAGTCCTCATTCTGCTCCATCATACTTTGAAGGGTTTATTAATTTCACTTTCTAAGTCAATGTGTGAGGTATTTGTAAAGTGCTTAACATAGTGTCTACCATACAGTAGTTGCCCAATAAATAGATCATTCTCTTTCCCTATTGAGGTTACATTGTTTGTGGTTAAAATAACAATATTAATCACTGACACAAATGCTTTTGAATTTTTCAAAGTACTTTACCTACAATTGCTTATCTGAACCTGCTGTGACAAAGCAAATGACTTACAGTTATTATTATCTCTCGAAAGAAAACTGTATTTCAGAAAGGTTAGGGACTTGTCTATAGTCATACAGCTAGTTAGTACAAGAGATGGGATCTTCCTGAGTCCAAATTCTGGCCTCTTTTTGCTGCCTCTTTATGAGGCTATGTGACCATTTTTGCACTTGGAACATTTTCATGTTCCAAGCTAAAGCAAACCATGGAAGATACCATTTAACCCTGTCTTTTTCTTTGAATGAATGGTTATACCTCCTGTCTTTCCAACACATCATATTGAAAATTGTGCTTATATTTTTGCAGTTTTTAGAATTTTGTGATGAAGTCATTTTATTAGAAGATGGGGAGATTTGTGAAAAAGGAACTCACAAGCAACTCATGCTGAAACGGGGGCAATATGCAAGGATGATTCACAACCTCCGGGGGTTGCAATTCAAGGTAACTTGCAATCTTTCCAAAAGAGATATTAGGGAGGAGCTACTTATGGACTTTTTTTTTTAGATTTTCTAAGACAATGGGGTTAAGTGGCTTGCCCAAGGCCACACGGCTAGGTAATTATTAAGTGTCTCAGGTCACATTTGAACTCAGGTACTCCTGACTCCAAGGCCAGTACTCAATCCACTGCGCCACCTAGCTGCCCCTGGACTTCTTTCTTTGGCATGTTTCAGGTTTTTCTTTTCAGGAGAAATTTTATTTTGTTCCCAGGATCCTGAAAACATTTACAATGAAGCAATGATGGAAGCCCAAAAGGACAACCAAGGGGATCACGATGACAAGGGAGAGGAAAATGCTGGTACAATCAGAATTAGGGTCTCAACTCTCTTATTGCTCATGGCTAGTGAATGGCTCCATAGCTGTCTTTATTTCTAATCCTAGCTTTGGCTCCACATGATGAAAAAGAGGAATCAAAAGAATCCAAGACAGAGCTAGACCCTCTAGACACAAAAGGTATGGTTTCATCCATCATAATAGACATTTATAGAATTTTTAGGTTTGCAAAGCAATCTACATACAATATTAATCCTAACAACATTCCTGTAAGGCAAGTACTACAGACATTATTCCTATTTTATAGATGTGGAAAATAGACTAAGGGAGGTTAGGTGACATTTATCTCACATAGTTTTTGAAAGAGTACTAAAACCCAGGTCTTCCTGATTCTAAAACCAGAATTCTTTTAGCTCTGTCACACTGCATCATTTATTCATCTATGCATTCATTATTATTATCTATAATGTTCATAATAATAGCTCATATTTTTATAACACTTGATATTTCAGTAAGTGCTTTTCTTGACAACCCAGTGACTTATTATCATCCCCATTTTACAGGTAAGGACTATGTATCCAGGAAGGATTTTATGATTTCCCCATAGTAAACCAGATAATTAAGTGGCAAAACCTAGACTCAAACTGACCTCTCTGACTCCAGGTCCTATTACATACTCTCAAATGCTGAGCCCCAGGTATACCATGCTAAACACTGTGGGATAAAGAAATTAGTTCCTGTCCTTGGGTTGGGAATCTTAATTCTGTGAAACAATAAGAAAGACAAACAGAAAATAAAGTTCATTTATAAGTCAAGCTGTATGTGAAATGTTGTAGCAAAGTAGCAAAGTTGACAGCAGGGAGGAGACCTGAGACCACATCAGAGGATCACAAAAGGCCACAGGTCATCTCATCTGGCTGCCTCACTTTACAAAGTGAGGCAAGTGAGGCTCAGCAGGATTAAATGCTCAAGGTCACACTAATTAGAGAGTTAAGAACTCACTAGATCTTCAGACTTTAAATTCAGTGTTTTTGCTACACCATGCTTTTCCTTTGGGGGTTTTGAGAGCAGCTGTAAGCAAACAAACAAATCTTTAAAAAGGAATGAAATGAAGAATAATATTTCAAAGTTGAAATTTTATGCCCCAGAAAAGCCATTAACTGAAAATTGCCACCTTAGTGGAAAGTTCATGAGAGGCACAAGGTGGAGGAAAGGGAAATTGTTATCTTTAAATGCTCCTGGGCCTTGGAGTTGGAACTATCTCTTGTCACATGCTAGAGAGAAAGATGGGGTAGATGTACCCAATGGGGGCCTGCAAGGAAAGATTCAAAACTGCATGCCTCTACATTGTACATTAGAACAGTAGGATCACCTTGCCCCAATTCTCAAGTCAAATGGCTTTACCTATCCCTAGAATTATCTTATCTCTTTTTTTTAGGTTTTTTTTTTTTTTGCAAGGCAAATGGGGTTAAGTTGTTTGCCCAAGGCCACACAGCTAGGTAATTATTAAGTGTCTGAGATGGGATTTGAACCCAGGTACTCCTGACTCCAGGGCCAGTGCTTTATCCACTGTGCCACCTAGCTGCCCCTTATCTTATCTCTTAGTAGATATTCTATTATCCTAAAACTTATGTGACCATCATTGGCCCAGTTTCCTAAAAATTAATGGAAAGAAAAAGAAGGGAATGTATAAACTGATTCAAGAAACTGAGGCTTGTTATCTTTGATATGAGAGCATTTTGTAGAATGCAGTTAAAGAGAAAAGAATATTAGGGATGCTCCAAGTAGTACTAATGAACTCATGAAAGAATTTGATCAATTTTTTAGCACTCTGAATGGGTAGGCAATAGGACCAGAATGAATGAATCTTGAGACCTCTGAGAATTCTCTTATTTTACTATCCCAGAGAGAGGCATAATGTTCTTGAGCCCTGCTAAGTATGTTCAAAAGAATATCAGTGTATAATAGGGTTTCTATTCAGTGAGTTACTCTTGAGCTGTGAAAGTTTTCCTTACCAGGGCAGAATCTTTTATCTATAGTGATTTCATCAGTCTGACTCTATTCAAAACTGCCTTTTGCTTAGAGGAAAGAATTTGATTTCTGTCTTTGCTTGGGTGTTGACCTTTTCATTTTGCTCTGTTAAGGAGTAGGAGGTGGGAAAAGAGCATCAACAGAAAATGGTACATTCAGATAGGGCTGCAGGGGCTCCTGTGCAGGCAGTATCTCTTATTTTGTTTAACTTTATATTTATGGACACAAGAAAGCCATTCTGTAGATGCAGAAAAACTTGAATGGGCCTCAGGGTGTAGGAGGGGCTGCCCTTGTAGGGTGCTTGTTGTGAACATCTAGAAGTCAGTTTGCATGTGGGGATTTTACTGACTACATTCCTTTGTACTTTTCTTGACAGTTCCTACACACCAACTCATTCAGACTGAAACAGCTGGGGAAGGATCAGTGACCTGGAGAACGTATCACATGTACATTAAGGCTGCTGGAGGTCTGGTATAAAATGTCTCTGGCTTTAATTTTTGCTTTATTCTTTGCAAAATTGTTCAGTACACATTTTATGATCTCTTTAACAATTACTATTTTATTCTAAGGCTTTTAATCAATGCCCTTTCTGAAATCTAAAGTGTGATAATTCAGTATTTCAATGGGATCATTCTTTATTCTCCTATAAGGCTGTCAGCCCTTATTCTAGAGAAAAACAAGTGGGAACCAGGAGTCAACCAGCTTCATCTCCTGAAATAATGTTCTGATCCTGTTCTGATCATCTAATACAACTTCAGTTGATTAAAAATAGTACCTGCTTTCACAACAAAATCCCTACCACAAAGGGAATGTACCAAACTTGGAGATGTAGAATCTTTGTTGCTTGTAGTATATGTATTTTTTCCTCCTGAGATGAGCATTTTATTTAAGAATTCTGAGTTTCCTCAATGAATGTTCATTTTTGTAACACTCCAGTGCCATAGGCAGACATTCAGGACCAATTTTCCAATTGAAGGGAATAAATAAATTCAGGATGACAGTACTTTGTGTGCACAGAATTCTACACATGAGCACCCTAATGTGAGGTGGTTCCTTATAGGGATCTGTAATTGTATGGGCAGTTGGAGACACTGCTTTGAACATTTAAATGCCTATAAAATATCTGGATTCCAGGAAGACAGAGAAACCTGGCTTCTATCATATGAATAACTAGTTTGGGGATTTCCCCCTCCTCTTTCAGGGTATATCCTGTCCATCTCTGTGGTGTTTCTTGTCCTTTTGATGATTGGAAGTTCATCCTTCAGCAACTGGTGGTTAGGTTACTGGCTAGATCAGGGAGCTGGGGTAAGTTTCATTTGTGTTATTTATTAAAGAAATTTATGATATCTTCAGTTAGCTACCTTCACTCTCAGTTCACTAAATGCAAACATTTTTAAGTTTTCACTAATAACTAGAGAAATAACTAGAAATGTCTTAACTTAGAGCAAAATTAGTGCACTGGGGGAGGGAAGCATTCAACTTTTGGGTAGTTATATTAGAAGATGTGGGGGTTAGACCCTTGTCCTGACTGAGGCTTTGAGGGAAGGTAGGCCCTCTGAGTGGGGCACTATAGTGATGTGATTCTGAGGAAGGGTGACAAGATCTTCTACACAAGATTGTGAGCAAGTGATGATGATATTTGTCCTTCATTCTTGAAGAAGACCATGACATCAGGGAGGTGATGCCATGACAAGCATGTGAATTGGATTTGAGTATAAGGATGACTGGAGATGGCCCTGGATGTGAAGCAGTTAGGGTTAAGTGACTTGCCCAAGATCAACAGTTAGTAAGTGTCAAATGTGTGAGACTAAATTCAAATTTCTGTCCTCATGACTCCAAGGTCAGTGTTCTATCCAGTGTGCCACCTAGCTGCCCTGTGGGGCAAGTAGCACAAAGAGGACAGAGGAATACTATTACTTGAAGACAGCAGAAACCATGAGGAAGAATTAGAAGCTCCATGAGGTCAATGACCCGGGGCAAAGTCCTTTGTGTCCTGTGCTACCAAGATCAGAATCAAGGAGGCCTCAAATTCAAACCATAACATGTTTTCCCAAGACAGAGTCCTGCCAAAATGAACAACTGATAATATAGTCAGAAGGCCTGACTTTGAGTAAGTCACTTTCTCTTTTATAGGCCTCAGCTTTCCTCAATTAGCAAAAGTGTGGTGGTTAAATTACATGATTTTTCTGAGTTTTTCTCATAGTAGAAAGAGGACTAGATTTGAAATTAGTAGATCTAATTCGGGACTACCTGTATTACCTTAGACAAATTACTTTCCTGGCCATCAATTTTTCCATAAGTAAAATGAAGGAGTTGAGCTGAGGGATATCTCTGGTCCCTTGAAGCTCTAAATTTCATGAACCAAAAGTGTTTCTAAAAAGAACTAGTTTTGAAAGTTTCTTCAATATGGCCACAAATGGAAATGCCCATTTGCTTCTGTCCTCTGTATTACCTACCCCTGCTCAGTTCTTCTTCACTCCTCCCTACTTCATGTTTCTCTGTGGCAGCCACAATGTCCAATGTCCCCAGCATGCAGACAGCCACTAAATCCCAAAGAACCTTTGGAACTGGACATATCCTAGAAATTTCTACCAATCTTTGGGAAGAGCAAATGAAATCATCTCCCTAGAGGGGACCCTTGGAAACAAAGACTTTTCATCCTTGGGGAAAGAGATTACAAAAGTTATTGTATCTTCGACTTTCCAAAGGAGGGCTTCAAGATACCAGGAGAAGAGCTTTAGTTACTGACTAAAGAAATTTTAAAGACTTTAGAGAAGACTGGAAAATACCCCATCATCTTGATGATGGTATCTTCTCTTTACTTTTCAAGGGCAGCTTGGCTACTAACACTTCATGCATTTTCTTGTTCTCCATAAAGGGCAGATCCAAACTTAGAGGATGATGGAGTCTTCTTCCCAAGTTCTTCATAAGTTATACTAGGAGGAAGGCACTGAGAGTTTTGTTTTATACAAGGCTCATCCATCAGTCTCATAATTTCCATTTGTGTTATTAACATAAGCAATAAAAGCTTTTTAGAAAACAGCCTGTGTTTGTTCCTTAATGATTATGTGAATTTAAACACACAGCCCAGGGAAAAATTTAAAAAGGTATTTCTAGGTAGGATATTATGTCTTCTTGGATTGCCACCAGAGAACCACATTCTCACCTAAAAGAGATGATGCCAGAAAGAAGTTTAAGGTCATAATGAGAATCCCTTTAATTCATTTAAAACATTTCTCATAAGGGGCTCAAACATATTAACTCCTTTTCTCTGCTAGATGCAGGTAGAAAGATATGTCTTATTTTATAGAAGGAAAACTGAGTCTCCAAAACACAAAGTGACTTCTTCAAAATCACTCATAGCAGGTAATTGTGAAGAGAGCTCTGGCATCCCATTCCCCAATGGTCACTTTGAATTGGTGTGTACAATTTCACAACATGCTTAGTTTTACTTTGCTTTCTGAAAGCTCTCATGTCCAATGCAGTTGAGGTCATAGAGTTGTAGGAAGCCAAAGGGATGAATTCGATTTTGGAGTTCCCTCAGCCATCCATCTACCCTTGTTCTCTTGTTCTGCCTTTGAAATTAAAGATGTTCGATTGTTTGCTTGGTAGTCGCACTAAATAGAGGACTTATGCTGCCAACATGAGAAATGGTTGCCTTAGATTCCTGGACCTTGAGATGCAAAATCATTGGTTGATAGCTGACTTTATGTTACCATCCATAATTCAAATTTTCAAAATCTATTCCATCCTCCTTTTTAAAAGTTTTTCCCTGAAATGCTCTTTAACCTCCCTTTCCCTTACTTTGTCCAAGGCCATTCAGATTTATCACTCATTTCATGAGTTTTCTGTTTGTTTTCTTTCATCAGATGGGCTGTAGGACTTATGATAATGAGACCTCTTGTCAGACTAGTGATATATTGATGAATTCCAACCAATCCATTTACCAGTGGGTGTATGTGGCCAGTATGATGGCTGTGATACTTTTCAGCATTATAAAAGGATTTGTTTTCACCAAGACAACTCTAATGGCATCTTCCACATTACATGACCAGGTATTTGAAAAGGTACGGCTGAGTAGGTATTTTGCAAATTCAGAGATTTCTGGGGTGGGCAGCTGTGGTGGTAGATGGAAAACAAAAAATAACCCCAACATGGGATTTACTAAATAGAGAACCATAAGTTTTGGTTCTGAGTCCCTGATCTATTATTTGTTATATGTGCTATCTTCCTGAGCTTCAGTTTCTCCATTTGTAAAACAAGGATGTTGGGAGAGATACTTCTAAGATCCCTTCAAAAAACAGACTCCTATGTGTTATAATGGAAAGAAAGATTTGAGGTCAAGGGACCTGAAGTACAAATCCTACCTCATCTGCTAATTATCTAGTGACCTCACTGAGTCAAAGTTTCCTCATCTGTAAAATTAGAGGTTTGAACTAGATGACTGTCTCCCAGGCAGGCCAAATTGTTTCATCTTTATGGATTAAATGAAAAGTGGAAAAGTTGGACTATATGTCCAGGACTGTATGTTTAGGTCTAGAACTAGGATCCTGAGTCTGACAATAAGGAGTAGAGGGAAAACAAAAACAACAAATACTAAACACAAAAACTAGATTTGGAGTCAGAGGACCTGATTTAAACCTTTATGCAGTTCTTTCCCTATGTGACAATGGGTTAGTCACCCCACATTTGGAAACTCAGTGTTCCCCATTGTGGACCCTCTTGGGTCTTTCCTAGTCCTTGGCCCTATCACACAAATTCCAGTAGTTTTGAGTTTGCTCAATCACCCTGGAACACTGCACCAAAGATCACAGATCCATATAAATTCTTGTTTTTCCCTCCCACAGATCTTAAAAAGCCCAATGAGTTTCTTTGACACAACTCCAACTGGCAGGCTAATGAACCGTTTTTCTAAGGACATGGATGAGCTGGATGTGAGGCTGCCATTTCATGCTGAGAACTTTTTGCAACAATTTTCTATGGTGTTATCTATTCTAGTTATATTAGCGGCAGTGTTTCCTGCTATACTCTTGGTGCTGGTTGTTCTAGCTGTCATTTTCTCCATTCTCTTACGGTAAGTTGTTGATGCTGCTATTAAGTCTTTTTTTTGGAAGTGCAGTCAAAGACCCTTTATCAGATGGTAATATGGCAGCATAAATGCTACATGATTTTAAATATCTGTATTTTACCCAGGTTATAGAATAAAACAATTTTTTTGAGTTTCTATTTTCTCACTCTGATAGGGCTCTGAACTTGCTAGGCTCTTAGATATGCTGCTTCCTAGCTGTGTGACTTTTGAGTCATTTAACCTTTCTAGGTCTAGTATTTCTATCTGTAAAATGGGGATAATAATTTTACTGCCTTTCTATCATCATTATCTTTTATTTTTCTGGACCACAGTTTTATCATTTGTAAAATGACCTCTAAAGTCCCTTTAGAATTCTAACATTCAATTATTCTATATTATGGATCATTCCTAATTCCCTAACTCCCACCTTCCAGCTGTCCTTTGTCAGACCAACTATCTCTATACCTTGATTACTAAAAAATTAGCCAGAGGAAGTGAAGACACTGAAATGATGTGGCATAGAAAGAGCAATTTGAAGAATCATTAAAGTGTCCCTTGATTGAGAAGTCCAGTACCAGGTCAAAAAATGGTCTAAATCAGCTAATCTTTACGGAAAGGAATTAAAAGTGTAAACCTAGAGGTCCTAAGACTTCTAATTATTAGGGGAAAAGCAATGCCTCAGAAGAAGGTTCAGGCTTTCAAAACTTAGCTCTTAGTTACTCTAAAGATTCTAATTCAGCCTAATTGAAACACAGCTACCTCCACTATATGTGGTATATATATAGGTATATAGCATATAGGCCTCCTACAGAGGCATGCAAAAGTACTTTCTATTTTAGCATTTCTCATTATAAGTCATTATAGAACAATTAGGAATCTTCTACAAAGATCAACCTCAATTTACTGTTAAAAAATTGAGGAACAAAATGCCTGTGGAACCTACTCTCAATTGAATCTTGGTATTTTGGGGGGCTAAGACTTTCAGAGTTTTACATAGTTTTCTTGAGCTTAATTTATTTTAATCTCATTTTAATCTTGGAGAAAGTTTGGTTTCAGAATTGTTAATTCCTGCAATATGACTTCATGCTCTAGGGATAATGACTATGTTGTTGACTGTGGTCAATTAAGATTTGCCCCCCTTAAGGGAAATGATGGGGTCTTCAAAAAATTCTTGCTATCAATTTGACACCATTTCTCTAATCCTTCCCACTGATCCTGTATATTTACCTATGTTCTATTCAATATTTAGTTATATCACACAGAATCATCACCTTGTTTTCAGTATAGTTTTCATGAACATACTAAGGACAGTGCCAAGACAAAAATGCTAACTCACCCCGTAAAAGTTGCAGAATTATGGTTATAGGATTACTCTAGATGTCATATATTTCAACACCAGTCTTATGGATATATATTACATTGTATCTTAAATATGTAGGCTGATTATAATCATTGCTAATAGAGGGAGACAGTATGATATAGTAGATAGAATTTTGAATTTGGAGGCAGAAAAACTGGGTTCACATTTTGGTTCTGACATTTACTAGCTCTGTGGCTCTAGGAAAACCACTTTTACTTTTCTGATTCCCAGTTTCCTCATCTGTAAAATGGAGACAATACTATATAGGCTATTTGTCTCAGAGAAGGAGAGAGTAGTCTTTGCCCTAGAAGAGATTTTCATTTAATATGTTACAGGACATTCACCTGACATTAGGAAAAAGCTCTCCTGAAATGAACTTCAATAAAGCTATATTGATAATGCTCCCCTGATGAATACCTCAAATGCGCAAGTCAATTTTTGCATCATTCGATGCATCTGGTCCTTCTTGGGTTGACCTAAAATTATTGGATTATAGGATTTAGAACTAGAAGGGACCTGGGGGATCATTTAGTCCAATGCTTTCATTTTACAGATGGAAAAACTGAGGCCCAGAGGAGAGAGATGATTTGCCTAATATCACACAGACATTGAGTGGAAAAGGCAGGGTTCTAAGCCAAGTCATCTGAATCCAAATCCAGGGAGGTATCTGATACCCAAGGTAGACAACAAAGCCTAGATATAAAAGATGTACTTAGGTGCTCCTACCTCTACCTCCACCTCCACCACCTCCATCTCCACCCCCTCCAGCTATCAGACTACAAGACAAACCTGCCTGAATTATTTTCAGTTCCTTGAGTTATTAGAATCCAGGTCCTGCCTGTATTATCCCTAACTCCTTGGGTGGCAATTGATGAGTTTGGATCTTTTATCTCAATTTAGTTTTAGCTGCAAATGTAGAGGATGAAATAAGTTAATCTTCAGGATTCCCCCATGTAAATATTAGCTCTCCAGGTGGTGGTCACTTACTGATGATACTCCTGATGGCCCCACATACAACTTTCCTTGCTTTTCTGCTTTTTTTTTTTTTACAGAATTTTCCACAAAGGAATCCAAGAGCTGAAGAGAGTGGAAAACATCAGTCGATCTCCTTGGTTCTCTCACATCACCTCCTCCATGCAAGGTCTGGGCAGCATTCATGCCTATGATAAAAAGGAAGAATTTATCAGCAGGTAAGCACCAAACAGTGCCCTGGAGCCATCTCAGTACCATATTGTCAACTTGTTAATAGGATCAAATGACACTTCAGCATTAGTTTTTTCACTTCGATCTGTGCAAAAGGCTTTGACCTTCTGTAGCGCTTCTATAGCGGATGCCCTAAGAACCCCCCACAGTCTGAGGCAGTGCTAAATGACTGGACCCCATGCAGTCTAAAACTCTTAATTAAATTAGGAGACCCTTTTTTTCTGTGTAGAGTCAGCCCTTAGGGAAACTGGGTTCTTGGTCCAATTTACTTTTGGAAGCATCTTAACTCCATGTCTAGCATCTCTCTTTCCCCTTTCTGGTGTTTTCAAATCTTTTCTTTGGCCCCTCTTAAGTGCTCCATTCTACAGGACAAATTATAAAGGAGTCTACAGAACCACAATTGATAAAGATCTGAAGTTTTACAACTCTCCCTGGGAAATTTATATTTAAACACACTAAGTTGGGAGACTAAAAAGCTTAAATTACCTCAGGAATGAATCCCTTTAAAAGGTGCTAAAGCCAATCATCAGGCTTTAGGGCTCCCTACATTTCTTCTGAAGGTACCTTGCCTTCAATCCTACAGATCTTTCGCTTTATACTTCTTACAAAACTTCCCTTATTCCCAAACTCCAAGTTAAGGGGTTCAACCCTTCTAGATCTTCCTGGCCTCTGAGCCAGTTGGACTCACTGAATTAAGCTCTCTGCTCCAAGCTCTAAAACTATAATTCTATGAATCTAAATAACAAATTGAGGTTAAGGCAAGAGCATATAGAAGAAATCTACTTAGGCCTAGTCCTTAAGTTATAATAGATAAAAGTTCACTCAATATCTAGACTGATCAACCTGATTCACTCTATAATGAACATTATCAGGATTCTAGAGAGGATGAGGTCATGTGTTAACCATCTTCGGGTTTCTTGATGAAGCATACTGCTTCATTCTTGCAGGTCCATGTTCATTTCCAGTCAAACAAAAATGCCCCAATGGTAGCCTTGGGGTGTTTCCTCCCCAGTAACAGGTAACCAGTACTCTAGCTATCTAACTTCACATGCTCTTTCCATTCTAACAAAGGAAAAAAAATAAGGAAATTCCAGCAGTTAAATAAAATAGTTGCCATTACTTCAAAACCAGAATAATTCAACCCATTATTTTCATAAAAGACAACCATATTCTATACCAATGTTAATAGTAGAATTTTAGTTATTGTCATAGTAAGGGAAATATTTAAAGGAAAATGACTGCTTATAATCATCTTAAATTGCACAAAATAGGCAAAAAGTCACTTATACATATACCAAATACATTGAGTTCTTCAGACAAAACAGTCTTGAAGTTAACTTACTGCCTCACACAGAATTTAGCAATTATTTACAAGGGAGTGGGGCATAGGAATGAAATGCTTCTTTACAAATCAAATCTTTCAGATTCTTTCAGATTCTTTCATTTAATCCAGAGGTTCCTTTATAACCACAAAAATGCTTTTAACCCTGAGTTGCAAGAAGAGTTGAAGATGAACACCCTAAGAAAGTCTTTTTACTTATATTTTGGGGCTCCTGTAGAAATGTCCTCTGCACTGAAAGCAGAGCCCCACCTTAACAAAGAGTTAATATCAAGTCATAGGCTGAGAAAATAAGCAAACAACAGAAGAAAAAATCTGACCATAGACAATTACTTTGGTCCCATGGAGGAGCAAAGTATACACTCAGAGGACAGAAAATTCAAGGCTTCTGAATCCAAAACCTCCAAGAAAAATAGGAATTGGTCTCAGTCTATGGAAGAGCTCAAAAGAGATTTTGAAAATCAAGGGAGGTAGAGGAAAAATTGGGAAGAGGACTGAGAGTGATATGAAAAAAAAATCATGAAGATATCAATGTTCTCTTCTTTAAAATGCTCAATCCCTCCACATCCAGAGACTCAATATTTTGCCTTCAAGTTGGGGATAAGGGAGGGGGAGAATCCGAAAGTAGAAGGATGAAAGGACTGGGAGAAAATATCAGAATTTTTATGTTTATTTCTGGGTGGGAGGAAAGTATTCAAATTTTATGTTTTTTTTTTTTTGAGAATAATATCTTTGATGTTTTATGGACCCATAAAAATTACAAAAAAATATATGTATTAACTGACAGTTGGGAATCACAATGTTAAAGGATTTATAATTCACTACAGATTTCCTCAGTAGGAACTTCATTTATTGGCAGCCTCCCCAAGGACCAAAAATTTTTCTTAAAAGACTAATCTATTTCAAAGCCTGATTCTAATTGTCTTGTATCCTAAATTTTGAAACAAAGCTCAAAGATCAAACAGTATTACATATTATCAGTTTAGTTAAAGGCATTACCAGTCATACAGGTTAAAAAAATTTTTTTAATACAAAAATTTGCATAAAGCCTAGGTCTTTCTTTCTTACCCATGCTAAATGTACAGAGACTAGTCCTGTTCCCTTCTGATTAGCACAGGAGCTTTTTCCAACTTGGTTCAGTTTGCCATTCCCTTAACCCCTTAAGCAATCTGGTAGCCCCAGTTACTTAGAGTAAAAACCAAACTTAGGGGATCAGCCAAGCTTCTCCAGTAACAAGGATTACAGGCATGACTAGCTTCCTGCAATTGTTTCTGCCCAGATTTCTTATGACAAAGTCTCAAAAAATAACACATCCCCGTATAACTTTCCCATAAATTTCCAATAAATATTTACTGATGATTTATCTTGCCAAGAATTTTTCTCATATCATATACTTCTAAAGGGGTTTAAATTCTAATTCTAACAGGTTGCTTCAGGAACTATTCCCAATTTGAACCCCAGATGGTGATTGTATATCTTGTGAAACTAATCACAAAGATAATGCCTCTGATCTCTTAATAACTTCCTAATCTGTCAACTGAATTTTTGGAATTTATATCTGTACAAAAGAAACATCATGGCAGATGGAAGGGTTTGGGTTTTTTTGCTATTGTTGATTTTTTGGATTTTTTTTATGTTTTTGTTAAACTAAGCAGAAGAGAAAATAAACTAGAAGAGAAAAGAAGCATTTGCTGCAAAGCTAGTCAAAAGACCAGTTTGAGGATACTTAAAAACATGTGGGATTGATGGCTGCCCATATATGTGACAGTTTATTTTACTGACATAATATACATTAATAAAAATTCAGCATGATCTAAAAATATTAAAAAGCATACATAGAGAGGCAGCTAGGTGGAAGAGTGAATAGAGACTTGTCCTGGAGTCAGGAAGACTTGAGTTCAAATGTGACCTCAGGCATTTAATAATTAACTGGCTAAGTGACCTTGGGCAAATCATTTAATCTCACTGCCTTGCAAAAACAAAAACAAAAACAAAAAGCATAGAAATGGAATCACATGAGTAAGTAGAGACTTTAGAAGCCATCTAATTTGGCCTTCTACAAATATCCACTAGAAAACTATAATGTGGAGAAGCCCACCCTCTCTCCAAATAGCCTGTTCTACTTTTGTACAGTCCTAAAAATGATAGAACGGTAGCTAACTATGGCATTTTCGTAGATCATAAACTAATGGTGTTTTCAACATATAGAAAATACTTCATGGTCCTAGTCTTTCTTAAGCTTCTGCTTGCAGATGTTGAAAAAAATGTCTAAATAATCTAAATTCTCTATTTCAGGTTTCTCTTTACTTAAATTCTTTTTATTTCAGGTTTAAGATATTAAATGATGAAAATTCTAGTCACCTTTTGTATTTTAATTGTGCACTCCGGTGGTTTGCACTAAGAACAGATATCCTCATGAACTTAGTCACTTTCATTGTGGCCACACTGGTGACTCTGAGTTACTCTTCAATCAGTGCTTCATCCAAAGGTTTATCCTTGTCCTACATCATCCAGGTAACATCTGACCTCAGGATGGGTATAACTTAAATATATACTCTTTCCTTTGTCTGATACCCACAATTGTTCTTGCTTAATTGATGCTCAGTTGTCACCTTTCATTGGTTCAAAGGTGGCATCCTCCAATTTTGTCAAAGGTTTTCTATTAATAGCATTAATTTCCTAAAAAGGATGGTCTTTGCGTTGCCACAAAGTACCAGTAAATTTCTTACTTAGTAAAATCTATGAATATATTTTTCCTTGTTTTTGATTTTATTTAGAGTTAGTTCCTTTTTAACAGTGACTAAATTAAAAGTACTTGAGACTTGTAAGAGAGGTTGAAAAATAAATTTAAAATCTTGGTTTGGTCAAAGTGACAGAATAAAGGAGGAAAGGATGTGAGGGAGGAAAGGTAGGAAGAAAGAAAGATAATGAAGAAAGGAAAGAAGGAAGAGGGAAAAGTATTTACTAAATGCCTACTATGTTCCAATCACTGTATTAAAGTGCTTTACATCTCATTTGATCCCCATAACAACTGGGCTAGGTAAATGCTCTTATTTTCTCCAATTTGCATTAGAGATAACTGAGGCAAATGAAAGTTAAGTGACTTACCCAGTCATAAAGCTTGTGTGTGTGTATTATTATATATAATATATACACATATGTATTTATGTATGTACATAAATATGCATATAAACAATTGAATATTTTTATATATATTTGTTTATATATCCATATATATCTATCTTAGATAACATAATCATGTGCTAGGTGGTATTATATAGACTATGTATACTATTGAAATTATTAAAAGGAAAAGACTTTTCTGAGTTGGAATAATCAAGAAAGGTTTGATTTGTTGCATCATTTTAAAAAATTTATTTACATATTATTAAAATATTCTTGTTTAAGAGTAAACATAATACCCCCTCCCCCCACAAAAATATAAGACCTCATGAAAAATAAAGTGAAAGAAAGAGAAAAATGTGTTTTAGTCTGTGTTCTGATACTATCAGCTCTGTCTCAGGTGGATCATATTCTTTACCATAAGTCCATCATAGAAGTTACTTCCATATTTTTTCCACAGTTGCTATTATTGATTGTAACTTTCTCCATCCACTCCTCCCCACTACCATATATTAATTTTTCTCTCCTTTCACTCTGTCCCTCTTCTAAAACATGCCATATGGTAGTTGGGTGGCGCAGCAGACAGAGCACCGGTCCACATAACACCCCAAGACTCAGCAACCACCCAGACTCATGGGCCTGGATAGCACCCAATCCCACCACCTTGCAAAAAGTAAAAAAGAAAATGTGTTATATCTGACTATCCTTTCCTATGATCTACCCTCTTCTCTATCACTCATATCCCCTCTCCCCTTCCCCCTCCCCCCTGTCCCTCTTCTCTCCTTTTTCTTCTAGATGTGTATACTCTATTGAGTGTGTATGCCGTTTCCTCTCTGAGACATTTCCAATGAGAATGAAGGTTCCCTCATTTCTCCTCACCTTCCCCTCTTCTATACCACTGCAAAAGCTGCATGAAGTATCTTTTACATGAAATAGCTTAGCCTATTCTACCTCTCCTTTCTCTTATTCCCAATACATTTCCCTTTCACCCATTGACTTCATTTTTACAATATATCTTCAAATTCAGCTCTCTCCTGTGCCTCATCTATAAAAGCTCCTTCTATCTGCTCTATTAAATGAGGTTTATATGAATATTATCAGTATTATCTTTCCATGGAATACATGCAGTTCATCATCATTAAATCCCTCATCATTTACCCTTCTCCTCTGCTCTCTATGCTTCACCTGAGTCCCAGATTTGAAGATCAAACTGTCTATTTAGCTCTGGCCATTTCAACAGGAACATCTGAAATTTCCCTGTTTCATTGAAAGTCCATATTTTCCCCTGGAAGAGGATGTTCAATTTTGCTGGGGAGTTGATTCTTAGTTGCATTCCCTTCTGGAATATTTTATTTTTAAGTCCTATGAATCCTTAATGTAGGTGCTGCTAAGTCCTGGGTAATCCTGACTGTAGCTCCATGATATTTGAATTGTTTCCTTCTGGCCGCTTGTAATATTTTCTCTTTGACTTGGGAGTTCTGGAATTTGGCCATAATATTTCTGGGGTTTTTTTTTGGTATCTCTTTCCAGGGGAGATTGGTAGATTCTCTCAATTTCTCTTTTGCCCTCTGCTTCTAGGATATCAGGGAAATTTTCCTATAGAAATTTTTTAAAAATGAGGTCAAGGCTCTTTTCCTGATCATGACATTCAGGTAGACTGATAATTTTAAAATTATCTTTTCTGAATCTGTTTTTTCCAGATCAGTTGTTTTTTTTCAATGAGATATTTCACATTTTCTTCCAGTTTTTCATTCTTTTGGTGTTGAATTATGTCTTGATTTCTCACAAAGTCATCAGCTTCCATTATATATCTGAAGGATTTGTTTTCCTCAGACAACTTTATCTCCTTTTTAATCTGGCCAATTCTGCTTTTTAGACATTCTTCTCCATAACCTTTTGAACTGCTTTATCCATTTGACCTAAGCTGGTTTTTAATATGTTTTCTTCAGCATTTTTTTGGATCTCCTTGACTAAGCTGCTGACTTCATTTTCATGTTGTTCCTGCATCTCTCATTTCTTTTCCCAATTTCTCTTCTACTTCCCTTACTTGATTTTCAAAATCTTTTTTGAGCTCTATCATAGCCTGAGCCAAACTTCTATATTTCTTGGAATCTTTAGATGCAGAAGCTTGGACTTTCTCATCTTCAGATTGTGTATTTTGATCCTTCATGGGACCAAAGTAATTATCTTTGGTTGGGTTCCTTTTTTTCCCCTGTTTACTCATTTCCCCAGCATGTGCCTGGTTTTGGGGTGCTTCCTGAATTTTTGAGTTTTATTGGGACACCCCCACAAGGACCTCAGTATGTGAAGCTCTGACTGCTCTCTTGGTCTGTTGAATGGCCACAAGCTCACCCCTCTGGGGCCCCAGACTGCAACCAGGGTCTGAATATGGTCAAAGCCCTAGAGTCTTATCCCAGTGACAGAGGACGGACCTCGGCAGTCTCCCTCCACTCCCTTACCTTCTGTGGGCTGAGTGCTCAGGGAACAGCTGCTGGGCAGCTCCTGCTGGGTGGCTGCACAGGCCTGCTTCCATTTCCTGGGGTCTGGGCTATGCTGAGGGTCACAGCTGTGCTGAGGAGAGCCACACTGGCCTGGGCTTTTCACTTGCTCTGGCAGAGGTCTCCATGCTGTTCTTCCAAGTTGTGCTTGGTGCTCCCTGGGGTGGCAAGTCAGGAAACTGCTTCTGCTGCCAGAAGTGGGGGCTCCCAGGCACCCCTGGCACTATTCCTTGAAGGCTGAAGCTCCTTGCCACCCCTCCAACCCCATGAAACAGACTTCCCACTACTTTCCAGGTTACCTTGGGCTGGAGAATTGCCTCACTAGATCTTTCTGTGGGTTCTATCTCGCAAAAATTTAGTTAGAGTCATAATTTTAAGGTTTTTGAAATATTTTGGAGAGAGCACCTAAGAGAGGCTGGTTTCCTGTCATCACCTTGACTTAATAATCTTAATATTTAATAATCTTCCATTGCAACCTTAATAATCTTCCATTGCATCATTTTTTATCAATGATGGATAAATGCTTAAGTGTCAAGCTAATCAAATCAAGAGGTAGATTTAAGATTAACCTTGAAGAATGAATAGGAATTGGATTGGCAAAAAGAAAGGAGAACATAGAAGTAGAGACTATATAGCATGAGTCAATTAATGAGAATTTTTCAGTTGAGGTGGGAAGAGAACAATAGATATATTTTCTTTACTGGATCAGTGTTCATATTAGGGAAAAGTAGGAAACTGGTTGGACAATATGCAGCCAAATTAAAGAGGTGCCAGGTGAGTGAGATTGATAAAATTAGAGTGTTCAAAGCAGGTCCAAATTGCTTGGATATCCTAGGTAGGAATGATAGAATAGAATCCCATTCTATTTTGTTGGTTTGCAGAACTGGGGCCATGGTTAAGAGGGATGGCCAGTGGCATTCATGTTGTGTCTCTAGAGGTGAAATTCTTGACCTGCAAGAAGGATCATAGGGAAAGCATTTTCCAAAAAATACTTTCATTGATCAAGAATGAAAGTTGGAGATTTGAAAGCAACCATAGTTCTGACCATAAAGATGCCAACTAGCAAGGCAACATTATTTGCATGATCCATCAGGCAACTTCCAGGAAATTAAAGTCTTTGAGTTCTGGGGGAGAATGGATGCAGAGCTGAAAAGAACAGATCATCAAGAGATAGGTTAGATTAGTTTGACCCTAAATGAAGATTTGTAACCAAGTAGGAATAAAACTGTAGTTTCACACATTGTATGTATCTGTTTGAATGAGAAACCAAAGCTGTTGAACTTTGAATGTCATTAAGTCAAAATAGCCTAAGCCTTACCATACTGCAGCTCTGTGGTGCCTCATTGATGTGCAAGACTTACGTGTAAAAGGCCAAGTTTTCCCATTATATCCAAGCCAACACCAGTTATCCTGTTTTTACCATATCAGGTCACCAGATTTAGATAGTTCTGGAAGAGATAGTGAGAATAAGTGCATGTCATGATATCCTGTTATTGATGTCATGGTTTTCTTAGAGAATGAAGGACAACAACAATAACAATAAGCAAAATAGAACCATTTTATATTATTGTGCATAATAATCAACAATTCATTCAAAGTAAGAGTTTTAAGAAGTTGAATCTGGTGCCTGTGGGGAATGTGGACTGGAGAGGAAAGAAAACAGATCATTTAGAAAACTACTGCAAAAATCTTAATGTACAGTGTGCTGAATTACAAATGGAGAAAAAAGTCTAAGAGACACAAAGAAAAAGATCTCTAATTTTGATAATGAATAATTAACTGCTAAAGTAGAAATGATAGTAACTTTGTGATGAATTGATCATTCTATCACAGAATTTGTAACAAAGGAGAGGCAAATTTGACACTATCAGATGTGCACCCAAGATTTTAATAAAATAGATGTCAAAGGATTAGAGAATGGATAAATATGATTCCTTGACAAAAAATCTTCTCAGGAAGTTAGCCCAATAGATATTCTCAGTACAAGTCTGAAGATACAAAGACAAACAATTCTGATAAACAAGAAAAAGAGAAGTTGGCTAAAAAGGCACATCTTGTGGATACACAGGGAATTCAGCAGTCATTTTAGTTGTTTGTTTTTTGAAGAAGATGAAAGTAAGATCAATGAATATAGAATGAATACAGAAGCACAGTATGGAATTGCCAAAATAAAGCCAGGAATACTAAGTCTAGAACAAGCTAATGCTAGTGAGGAATATGGACAGCAAAAAGATGCCTTTTATTTTTAAAGATGGTAAGGTTAATAGGAAGACTGAAGAAGTATGGAACTGCTATTCAAGTAAGTAGAGATGGAATAAAGGAAAAGGCATGAGATAAAGGAGGAAAGACTACTCAAATATAATTTGCTTTTTTCCCCTATTAAGGAGAATGATCTTCAGGCAAGAAAGAAAAGAAAAAATGGTTAACAGTGATTTTTGAAACCCAAGAAAACTGAGGAGATAGAGATCTTCTATCTACACTCTGTGAGCTTAAATGAACAGGTTCATACAAACCATATAGCAGAATTTATTTATTTATTTTTTAGGATTTTGCAAGGCAAGTGGGGTTAAGTGGCTTGCCCAAGGCCACGCACCTAGGTAATTATTAAGTGTCTGAGGCTGCATTTGAACGCAGGTACTCCTGACTCCAGGGCCAGTGCTCTATCCACTATGCCATCTAGCCACACCCCATATTGCAGAATCCTTAAAAGAACTGGTAGTTGTGACTAATGAAGCATTGTCAATAATCTCTAAAAGATAGGCAAAACCTGGGAGGTGCTACAGGACAAGAGAAGGGCAAATATACTGCTTTTTCTTTTAAGTGGAGGAGGTGGAATCAATAAAATATTAGTTTGTTGTGATGATTTAAATACTTGGTAAAATCATATAGTTATTAAAAGGATGTTTATTTTGAGCATTTAAATAGGGGAGCTAGTAATACTTAGTAGCAGACATAACTATGAAGAACAGGTCATGAAAATCAACCCCTCCCTCCCCACTTCTCATCCCCTTTCCCATCCTCTTCTTTTTTTTTTCTTTTCTTTGTTTGGGAATGCAATGAATATAGTATCATCCTAAGTTTCTCAGTAAATCATTAGATAAAATCATCTTTTATTTTCCTTGTGAACAAGATGAAGAGAACCAAGTTATTCAATAATTCAATTGGATGTATTCAGAAATGGTTGAATGGTTGGAGAGGGGTCTCTGCTGGTGCGTCCCAATGACCTGTCTGTGATTATTTGACATTTTTTATCAGTGGGTTTGATGAAGGCATAGGTGACAGGTTTCAGCAAATCTACAGTACCTATAAAGCTAGGAGAGAGAGCTAACAGATGATTAATGTAAGAAGATTCTAACAAGCTAGAATTATACATTGAATCTAATAAGATATTATAAAAGCAATAAAGTCTCTTGAAATAATAATAGTTAATATTTATATAGTACATACTATGTTCCAGGCTTTGTGTAAAGCACAATTATTATTTTATTTGAAACTTACAACCATCCCAGGAAGAATTTTACTAATTTGACAGGTTAAGAAATTGAGGTCCAGAGTTACACAGGTAGCAAGTGTTTGAGGCTGGGCTTAAACTCACATCTTACTGATTCTAGGCCAAGAACTCTATCCACTAGACAACTTAGTTGCCTATCAGTCTAATAAATTGAACTGAATACTGCTATTGAACAAAAATGGGCAAATATGTAAAGGACAAGAATATTAGAAGTATTTGGTTTTTTGTTTCCCTGCTTGGTGTAACTTGGTGATGGTCATCCATGAGAAATTAAAAATGTCAAATGGTCCTTCCTCAATTATGTGTGACTTTGTTCTGTGCTGATTGGCACAGTGATGAGAAGGAAGGGGATGCTACTAAGGCTGGATAGATAATATATAGCTCTGAGTCAACTGCATAGAGATTATAGCTAAACCCATGAGAGCTGAAGAAATAAATCAAGTGAGTATAGAAAGAAAAGTGGGACCATGCCTACCTTAGTGGATGTGGCATAAATGATGAATCAGCAGGGGAGATTGAAAAGTATTGATTAAAACAGAGAACTAGGAGACAGCAGTCTCAGAGTGAAGAGTATCTAGGAGAAAACTAAAATGAGCACTGGAAAAAGTCCATTAGATGTGTTAATTAATAGACCACCAATAACTCTGGAAAGCAATTTTAACAGGAAATGGAGCCATAGTTTGTAAATGATGTTTTCAAAAAGTTTAACTGAGAAAGAAGAATGCTAGATAATGAGAGGTGGCAAAGATGGTAGGCTCTATTGAGCTTTTTTTTTTTTTTTTTTTTGCAAGGCAAATGGGGTTAAGTGGCTTGCCCAAGGCCACACAGCTAGGTAATTATTAAATGTCTGAGGTCGGGTTTGAAGTCAGGTACTCCTGACTCCAGGGCCGGTGCTCTATCCACTATGCAACCTAGCCGCCCCATCTACTGAGTTTTAAGGATAAGGAAAAACTAAAACCTATTTTCAGACAATAGGAAAAGAACTAATAAAAATTAAAGTTTTGAGAGAAAGTAGGAATGAAAGTGGGGGACAATCTACTGGAAAGGACAGTAGGGAAGTGATTCAAGAGAAAAGAATATTGACCTTGGAGACTGAAGGAAAGGGAAAAACGAGACAAGACGATGTCAAGGGATTAAGAGATAAAGAAGTAGGTTTTTTAAATACTTTGATCAGTTAGCATCTGATTCAGTGCCAAGATATGGGGAGCAGTGATTTAGAATAGAGGTATAAAACATAAGGCCTACAGCCTGCAAAAAACCAGAATAAAATAAATTGGAAAATATTTAACAAAATAAATAAAAACACAATAAAGCAAAGATAAGATTACATTTTAAAATTAAGTCATAGTCTGCAAGAAATGCTTATTTATGACTTAGTTGACCTATTTCTATTTGACTTTGAAAGCAATGGTTTAGAAAATAAGCTCATGTATACAATCTTATGAAGGATATTAGAAGATTATGAACAATTGCCTCATAAAAAGAAGCAGTCAAGTTTAAAAGAGTTTAGTGAGATACCCACTAAGTATAATGATCCTGAGTGTAAATAAGGAGGAAGCTGGAAGAATGATCAAAACAAAACAAAAGATGGAAAAGATCTACATTGTTGAATTATTCTAAATTATTGTAATACTCTCATGGGCAAGTTTTTCATATTCATTTTCACAGTTATGATAGCTAATTGCTCATTCTATTTTTTCTCCTTTATTGTATACTTTTTATATCTTTCCTTACTTTGCTTCCCACTCTACTCTAAAGTGAAAGTGGAAAAAGAAAAGAAAATCATAGGTAACTCTAGTAATCTCTAGTTGCAAGTCTGATAGATCCTACTCAAATCGTGGTCTTTCTTTTTTTTTTTAAACTTGCCGTGATTCATCAATTTCACTTTCCCTCTTAGGCCCTTACTGCCTTCTCTGCTGCTTTTTCTGTAAAACTTAATGAATTTCTAGATCCAATTCTGGTGTGTTTGTGTGTGTGTGTGTGTGTGTGTGTGTGTGTGTGTGTGTGTGTGTTTTCCTATGTTCAACCCTCTTTTGCTTGACTCAGATAGTGAGATTTGTGTCTTTTTTACCCAATCCCACACACTTCATGTTTGTATAATCTTCTCATATATCTCCATTATGAGAAATTTAAAATACTGATTCATTTTCTACTAGTATATGCTTTCTCCTTTATTTCCTCTCCTAAAACCAGACTTCCATTTGTTTTTCTTTAGAGAAAACTTTGTAATTTTTTAGACAGTGGGACTTTGTTTTTTTTTTTAACATTTCAAATTTATTTATTTTTCCAACTACATGTAACAGTAGTTTTCAATAATCATTTTTCTACTTTTTCTCCTTCCCTCTCTTCCCTCCTCTTTCCCTGACAGAAAGCAATATAATAGAGACTCTACATTTATAACCATGCTAAACATAGATACATATTAATCAGGTTGTGAAAGAAGCATCACATACAAATGGAAGAAAAAAATTAGAAACCTCCCCAACATAATTCATATTTTTTTAAAAATGGAAGATAATAAACTTTGGTCTGCATTTTAAAAAATATTTATTCTCATTTTGTGCAAATAATTTTTTTATACATTAATAAAATATTCTTGTTTAAGAGTAAACAAAATACCCCCTCCTCCCCAAAAATATAGACTCACTTGAGCGATAAAGTAAGGAGAGAAAAAATTAAAATAAAAAATAATAGTAATAACTGTAGGTATGGCCAGCTGGTGCAATGGATGGAGTACCAGCCCTGGAGCCAGGAGCACCTGAGCCTATATTTGGCCCCATACACCCAATAATCATCCAGCTGTGACATGCAAGCCACCCCAACCCCACTGCCCTGCAACAACCAAAAAAAGGAAAAAAAAGAACCAAAATAAAATAAAATAGTAATAATAGTAGGGATGGCTGGGTGGTGGACAGAGCATTGGCCCTTGAGCCAGGAGCATCTGGGTTCAGATCTGGCCTCAGACACCCAACGATCCAGGCAGGCCACCCAGCCCCATTTGTCCTGCAACCCCTCCAAAAATAATAATAAAAATGTGCTTCAGTCTTTGTTCCAACACCAACAACTCTGTCGCAGGTGGATCACATTCTTTATGATAAGTCCATGGCAAAAGTTACTTCCATATTTTTCCACCATTGCCATTGCTGATCGCAACTTCCTCCTTTCGTATTTCTCCACTATCACATACTATATTTTCTCTCTCCTTTCACTCTGACTTTGCTATAGGGTAGCTGAGTGAAGCAGCAGACAGATCCCTGGTTCTCTGGCCAAGAGACCCCGAGCCCCACTACCACCCCTTAGATCCAGCATCCACCTGGCCCTGTGGTCCCGGACAGGCCATCCATTCCCAGCCCCTTGCAAGAAGTAAAAAAGAAAATGTATTATATCTGACCACTCTTCCCCCATGATCCATCCTCTCCTCCATCACTCACATCCTCCCCTTCCCCCTGTCCCCCCTTCTTACTCCAGATGTCTATACCCCATTGAGTATATATGCTGTTTCCTCTCCCAGCCACCTCTGATGAGAGTGAAGATTCCCTCATTCCCCCTTGCCTTCCCTCCTTCCATATCATTGCAATAGCTCATTGTAATAAAGAAAAATCTTATTATATGAAATATCTTGGCCTATTACCCCTCTCTTTTTTTCTTTCTCCCATTACATTTCCCTTTTTTCTATTGACTTCATTTTTACACCATATTTTATCTTCAAATTCAGCTTTCTCAGGGGCAGCTAGGTGGTGCAGTGGATAAAGCGCTGGCCCTGGAGTCAGGAGTACCTGGGTTCACATCCAGTCTCAGACACTTAATAATTACCTAGCTGTGTGGCTTTGGGCAAGTCACTTAACCCCATTTGCCTCACAAAAATCTTAAAAAAAATTCAGCTTTCTCCTGTGCTTCAACTATAAAAGCTCCTTCTACCTGCTCTATTACCTGAGAAGGTTCATATGCGTATTATCGGTGTCATTTTTCTATGCAGGAATACATGCAGTTCATCATCATTAAGTCCCTCATATGAAAATCTCTATACTTCACCTGAGTCCTGTATCTGAAGATCAAACCTTCTGTTCAGCTCTGGCCATTCCAGCAGGAACATTTGAAATTCCCCTGGTTCATTGAAAGTCCATCTTTTTCCCTGGAAGAGGAAAATTCATTTTTGCTGGGTAGTTGATTCTCGGTTGCATTCTAAGCTCTTTTGCCTTCCGGTATATTCCAAGCCCTATGAGCTTTTAATGTAGTTACTACTAAGTCATGTGTGATCCTGACTGCAGCTCCACAATATTTGAATTGTGTCCTTCTGGCTGCTTGTAATATTTTCTCTTTGACTTGGGAGTTCTGGAACTTGGCTATAATACTAGGGGTTGGTTTTTTGGGATCTCTTTCTCGGGGGGATTGGTGGATTCTCTCCATTTCTATTTTGCTCTCTGCTTCTAGGATATCAGGGCAATTTTCCTGTAGTAATTCTTTGAAAATTATGTCAAGGCTCTCCTGATCATGACTTTCAGGTATTCCAATAATTTTTAAATTATCTTCCCTAAATCTGTTTTCCATAGCAGTTGTTTTTTTCAATGAGATGTTTCACATTTTCTTCTAATTTTTCATTATTTTTTGGTTTTGAAGTATTGAGTCCTGGTTTCTCATAAATTCATCAATCTCCCTGAGTTCTATTCTTTGTCTGAAGGATTTGTTCTCCTCAGAGAGTTTTCTTATCTCTTTTTCCATCTGACCAATTTTGCTTTTTAAAGCATTCTTCTCCTCAATTACTTTTTGTAGTGTTTTATCCATTTGGCCTAAGCTGGTTTTTAGCATGCAATTTTCTTCAGTATTTTTTTTGGATTTCCTTGACTAGGCTGCTGACTTCATTTTCATGTTTTTCCTGCATCTCTCTCATTTCTTTCCCCAGTTTTTCTTCTAACTCCCTCGTTTGATTTTCAAAGTCTTTTTTGAGCTCTGTCATAGTCTGAGCCCAATTTCTGTTTTTCTTGGAGTCTTTAGATGCAGGAGCTTGTGCTTCCTCATCTTCAGACTGAGTATATTGATCCTTCTTGGGATCATAGATAATGTATTTCTCAATGGTCATCCTCTTTTTTCTTTGCTTGCTCATTTTCCCAGCCTAAGCCTGTTTTGGGGTGCTTCCTGAGCTTTTGGGACACTCCCACAAGGGTCTCAGTGATTGAGGCGCTGTCCTCCCTCCTTGTCTGTGAATAACCATATGAGACCCCTCCCCTGCCATGGGGCTGAGGTGGGGGGGCCCTGATGTTCTATGGGGGCCCTAGACTGTGATCAGGATCTGAATGTGTTCAGAGCCCCAGAGTCCTGTTCCAGGGGCAGAGCTCTGCAGTCTCTCTCTCTTCACTCCCCTCCCTAGGATCAATGGACTCATGCCCTGGGGGCTCCTGCTTACTGGCTCCACTTCTGTTCCTGGATCTGGGCTGAGGTGGCCAAACTGCTAGCTGTGTGCCCTGAGGGCTGGGCTTCATGTGCTCACTCTGGCAGAGGTCCCCTTGCTGTTCACCCACTTTGTGCCCAGTGCTCCCCAGGCCGTAGGTCAGGAAACTCCCCCACTGCTGTGACCAGTGGCTCCCAGTGCCCTGGGGCTGCCTCCAGGAGGCTGAAGTTCTTTCACTCTGGTGGCCCACCCCTCGGGCGGGCTGCCCCTCTGACCCTGGGGAGCAGAACCTTTCTGCTCTTTTCCAGGTTACCTTGAGTAGGAGAACTGCCTCACTGGGGGTCTCTGTGGGTTCTGTCTCTTGAAAATTTAGTTGACAGTGGGACTTTGAAGGGACACATGTCTCTTCTTATGAAACACTTCATTATAATTAGCCTTTTCAAATTGTTTGAATGTACTTTGCCTTCCAAAATTTCTTTTGTCTTGTTTTAATTTCAAAGATTCTATTCTGCAAAAATCTGTTCATCAGGAATGCTTACAAGTCTTTTTTGTTATTAGCATCTATTTCCCCTCCTTGTAGGTTTTCAGGATAAATTATACTTTAATTGTAAAGTCTTAATCTATTGCTATTTAGAATATCATATTCTGAGAGCCACCTAGGTTATGTGGTGGATAGAAATTTAGGCCTGGGATCAGGAAGCCTCATCTTCCTTACTGTGTGACCCTGGATAAGTCACTTAATCCTATTTGACTCAATTTATTCATCTGTAAAATGATCTGGAAGACAGAGCAAACCATTGCAGTCATTTCCCCAAGAAAATCCCAATTGGGGTCATGATGAGTAAGACACAAGTGAAAAAATAAGGAATTCTAAAAGTCTCTTCTTTTACAATAGTTGATGTCAAGTATTTTTGTGATCCTAATAGTGATTTATTGATAATTGAATGCTTTCCTCTTCTGATTATGTGTGGTATTTATAATTTTGGCAATGATATTCTTGGGGGGGGTTAGTTTTCACTTTGCTTGCTGGTTCTAATAGAGATAATTTTGCTACATCTTGAAACTGAGCATGCAGGTTCTTTGTTTATGGTTTTCAGGAAGTGAAACAATTCTTAAATTATCTCATGTCAGATTTTCAAGTCTGCTGTTTTTGATATAGATACCCAATATGTTCTAATTTTCCCAGTCTTTAAATTTTGTACTATTGTGTCTCATAGTATCTTTGGGTTACACTAGCTCCATCCTATTTTTCAGAGTTCACTACTTAAATAAGATTTGTCAAGTTCCAAGCTATTTATTCTTCTTCAAACTTTTTTCTTTAAGAGGTTTAATTTCATTTCTAATTTAATTTTGAGCTCTTGCTTGATTTCTTTCCATTACTCATGGAGAAACTGTGGCTAAGATTTTTTTCCTCTGAGATTCCACTTGTATTAGGAAAGAAATTAATTTAGAAAGTCAGTTGTCTTGACTTTTGTCTTGCCACTGGACTTAGATGACTTGGGAGGACAATTTTGTACAGCACTGGTTCACTTAAATAAATTTGCATGCAAGTCAAAACATCACCCTCATAATGTTATTGGTCCTTTTCAAGAATTAAAGACAACAGCAACAACAACTGTCGAGTTATTTTTCTTGATTTATCTCTTGGGCTTCTGAACTCAGTATTTTTTCAAGGTGTTTTTTCTTTGGGATTTTTAATTTAATAGTATTTTCCCCAATTTATTCTGAAGCTTTCTACATACATACATACATACATACACACACACACACACACATAATACATACATACATATCCAATCTCAGTCCTGGAGGTTGGAATTTTGTGCCAGGACCAAGCTTGCCCCTTTCCACACTTTTGATAGAGTGAGAAGACTTTGTCTGGTACTATCTCCTCTTTTGCCTAGGCATCATATCCATTTCTTCTACATGAAGTAGTGGGTATTAGGTGCTGTTCTCTGCCATAATCTTTGACTTCTTCCCCATTTCCTGGTGTCCCAACCAAGGTGTTAGTCCAGTGTCATGGAGATGCCCACTACTCTGGTGATTGCCCTGTTATCACATTGGCTTGAAACTTTTAAAGTAGGGGAAGCTATGTGGTGCAATGAATAGAGCACAGGCCCAGGGGTCAGGGGGACCTGAGTTCAAATCTGCCCTCAGACACTTAATAATTACCTAGCTGTGTGACCTTGGGCAAGTCACTTAATCCCACTGCTCTGTAACCCCCCCCAAAAAGAAACTTCTAAAGTGCCTCTAGGTATGATGCACTACCCAGCCCTGTCTCCCTTGTCAATAACTTGCTGGCTGATTCTATGCCTCTCTGCTGCTCCAGTAAACTAGGGCTGATTTCCCTCTGGTTTTGGTTTAGCTAGGTGGTTGAGCTAGCATTGACCTTGGAGTTAGGAGGATGGGAATTTGAATCTGGCCTCAGACACTTGACAATTGCTATTGATGTGACCTTGGATAAGTCACTTAACTCTGATTCTTTTGCATCTCCAGTCATCCTGATTCATATCTGACAACTGGACCCAGATGAGACTGGAGGTGAAAATGAGACTGGTAACTTTGCACAGCACCCCTTCCCTAAAAATCCAATTCATGTGCATTTCATGGCATCACCTCCCTAATGTCATCTTCAAGAACAAAGGGCAAACATCATCATCATCTGAGACGCATTCTGACTTATGCTTCCCTCACCAAATCTCCTCTCATCTTCTGCAGTTCTGGTGTAGATAGAGAAATAGCTAACTGGTATTTCTCTTTTATTCTCTTGATTATTGTTCCATAAAATGCCCTATATTAGAATATTACTAGGATATGAAACAACTGGAACCCTCTTGGAACTTTTATGCCTTCTTAACAAGTAGAAAATGGACAATGACTGGGGTCTAGGATTGAATATGAGAAAGATAATAGGCTGTATATAGCCTAGGAAACTCCAAAATTCTTTTTTTTAAATTTATTTTTATTAAAGATATTATTTGAGTTTTACAATTCCCCCATCTTACTTTCCTCCCCCTACCCCACCACTGAAAGCAATCTGTCAGTCTTTACTTTGTTTCCATATTGTACATTGATCCAAAGTGAGTGTGATGAGAGAGAAATCATATCCTTAAGGAAGAGACAAAAAGTCTAAGAGATAATAAGATCTGACAATAAGATATCTGTTTTTTTCTAAATTAAAGGGAATAGTCCTTAAACTTTGTTCAAACTCCATGGCTCTTTATCTGGATACAGATGGCACTCTCCTTTGCAGACAGCCCAAAATTGTTCCTGATTGTTGTACTGATAGAATGAGCGAGTCCTTCAAGGTTGAACATCACCCCCATATTGCTGTTAAGGGTATACAGTGTTTTTTCTGGTTCTGCTCATCTCACTCAGCATCACCTCATGCAAATCCCTCCAGGCTTCCCTGAAATCCCGTCCCTCCTGGTTTCTAATAGAACAATAGTGTTCCATAACATGCATATACCACAATTTGCTAAGCCAGTCTCCAATTGAAGGACATTTACTTGATTTCAATTCTTTGCCACCACAAACAGGGCTGCTATGAATATTTTAGTACCCTTTTTCATGATCTCTTCAGGGTATAGACCCAGTAGTGGTATTGCTAGGTCAAAGGATATGCTCATTTTTGTGGCCTTTTGGGCATAGTTCCAAATTTTTCTCCAGAAATGTTGGATGAGTTCACAGCTCCACCAATAGTGTAATAGTGTCTCATATTTCCCACAATCCTTCCAACAGTGATCATTATCCTTTCTGATCATATTGGCCAGTCTGAGAGGTGTGAGGTGGTACCTCAGAGAAGCTTTAATTTGCATTTCTATAATAATTAATGATTTAGAGCAATTTTTCATATGGCTATGGATTGCATCTGTAAATTGCCTTTGCATATCCTTTGACCATTTGTCAATTGGGGAATGGCTTTTTGTTTTAAAAATATGACTCAGTTCTCTCTGTATATTTTAGAAATGAGTCCTTTGTCAGAATCATTAGTTGTAAAGATTATTTCCTAGTTTACTACATTTCTTTTGATCTTGGTTACAGTGGTTTTATCTGTGCAAAAGCTTTTTAATTTAATGTAATCGAAATCATCTAGTTGATTTTTGGTGATGTTCTCCAACTCTTCCTTAGTCATAAACTGCTCCCCTTTCCATAGATCTGACAGGTAAACTAGTTCTTGATCTTCTAATTTGCTTATAGTATTGTTTTTTTATGTCTAAATCCTGTAACTATTTGGATCTTATCTTGGTAAAGGGTGCTAGGTGTTTGTCTAATCTAAGTTTCTTCCATACTAACTTCCAATTTTCCCAGCAGTTTTTATCAAAGAGAGAGTTTTTATTCCAATAGCTGGACCCTTTGGGTTTATCAAACAGCAGATTACTATAATTGTCTCCTGCTTTTGCACCTAGTCTATTCCACTGGTCCACCACTCTATTTCTTAGCCAATACCAAACAGTTTTGATGACTGATGCTTCATAATATAATTTTAGGTCAGGTAGGGCTAAGCCCCCTTCTTTTGCACTTTTTTTCATTAAGTTCCTGACAATTCTTGACTTTTTATTTCTCCATATGAATTTACTTACAATTTTTCCTAACTCATTAAAGTAATTTTTTGGAATTTTTATTGGTAGGGCACTAAACAGGTAGTTTAGTTTTGGTAGAATTGTCATTTTTATTATATTAGCTCCACCTACCCATGAGCAGTTGATATTTGCCCAGTTATTTAAATCTGATTTAATTTGCGTAAGAAGTGTTTTATAATTGTTTTCAAAAAGTTTCTGATTCTGTCTTGGCAAATAGACTCCCAGGTATTTTATACTGTCTGAGGTTACTTTGAATGGGATTTCTCTTCCTAGCTCTTCCTGCTGTATCTTGATATATATATATATATATACATATATGTATATATATACATATATATACATAATATATGTATATATATATTTATAGAAAAGTTGAGGATTTATGAGGGTTTATTTTATAACCTGCAACTTTGCTAAAATTACTAATTGTTTCCAGTAGTTTTTTTGGATGATTTCTTGGGATTCCCTAGGTAGACCATCATGTCATCTGTGAAGAGTGAGAGTTTTGTCTCTTCCTTCCCAATTCTAATTCCTTCAATTTCTTTTTCTTCTGTAATTGCTGAAGCTAACATTTCTAATACGATATTGAATAGTGGTGATAATGGGCACCCTTGTTTCGCTCCTGATCTTATTGGGAATGCCTCTAGCCTCTCCCCATTGAATATAATGCTTGTTGATGGTTTCAAATAGATACTGCTAATTATTCTAAGGAATGGTCCATTTATTCCTACACCCTTTAATGTTTTTAGTAGGAATGGATACTGTATTTTGTAAAAAGCTTTTTCAGCATCTATTGATATGATCATATAATTTCTGATAGGTTTGTTGTTGATATAATTGAGTATTCTAACAGTTTTCCTAATATTGAACCAACCCTGCATTCCTGGGATAAATCTTACTTGATCATAATGTATTATCATAGTGATAACTTGTTGTAATTGTTTTTTTATTTTTTATTTTAATTTTATTTTTTTTCTGTCTGTCTTTTTATTCCCACATAGTACTAAGTTTGTAACACATACTGGTCTGGACCACAAAGGGCCAGTAGAAGGATGGCAGAGACTTCAGGGAATGTATCAGTAGTCTTCAAAATATTAGCAGCAGTCTTAGTGCAAAATGCATGAAGGATGTTGACTGTGGGTAGAAGCTGTAGTGGAATGATCAGCTTTCCATGGCAAGGAAGGAATCAATAGAGTAAAAGAGAATTTGGTACCATTAGGAAGGAGATGAAAGGATAAGTAGATATTCTCTAGTATTTCTTATTTTTCTACCACAACCTCAGGGCAGAAAACTAAATGGCTCAAGTAAGAAGGCAAAGTTGGCCACTGAATGGAATTCAAAGCAGACAGCAGGAAAAAGAAGCCAGGTGGCCTGTGGATCAAAAAGTGTTCTTAGATGGTGGCTGCATGCTTTCCACAAGAAGACAGAGAAGTTGCTCCAACTTCTCAGCAGCAAGGCGCCCAGCCAACAGTACCTCTTCATGATTGGCTTTCTCCTGGCTTTCATAGTCCAATACTGATTTGTTCGTGATAAGGGAAAATCCAAAAACTCGAAGGCCACAATGCCTGGCCACAATCACCTCTGGCACTGTGCTCATGCCAACAGCATTAGCTCCTAGTCTCTGCAGAAACCAACATTCTGCAATGGTTTCAAAGTTAGGCCCTCCCACCATAACATAGATTCCTTTCTGCAGTGGTCATTCCTGGTTCATTTGCCTCCATATGAAATGGGCACCCTGTCTCAGAACCCAGTCATAGGCATCAGACATAGGAGGAAACCTTTCTCCAAACCTTTCATCATTGGGCCCTCTGAGTGGATTATTGCCACTGAGGCCTGCCAGGAAGATATGATCTCGGATCAGCATAACATCCCCAACTTCATAATCAGGGTTCAGCCCACCAGCAGCACTGGTGACAATTAAGGTGTGTATATTCATTAGTCGGAAAACCCTCACAGGGAATGCTACCTTCCAGAGAGGGTAACCTTCATATGAATGGAATCAGCCCTGCATCATCACACAGCATTTGTCATTTAAATATCCAAACACCAGTCGTCCTGCACCTCCTGGTACTGTGCTTTGAGGGAAGTTGGGTATGTCACTGTAATCAAAGGCCTGGGGTTGGTTCAATCTCTCTCTGTCAAGGCTCCCAATCCAGAACCACAGATCACTGCAATTTCCAGTTGATGTTTAGTACGGGATAACAGCCAATCTGCAGTTTTCTTATAATCCTCATACTTGAATTCATTCTCCATGGCTCCCTTGTGGTATTCTCCTTCCTCTGCCTAGGTCTACTCTTCACTGCTCTCCTCAGCTAGGCAGTGCTGCGAATGCCCCAGTCAGCAAGGGCTTCTGTAATTGTTTTGCTAAGATTTTATTTAAGATTTTTGCATCTATATTCATCAGGGAGATAGGTCTATAATTTTCTTTCTCTGTTTTAACTCTTTCTGGTTTAGGTAATAGCACCATATTGGTTTCATAGAAAGAGTTAGGCAGAATTCCATCATTCCCTATTTTTCCAAAGAGTTTATATGGAATTGGAACCAATTGTTCCTTAAATGTTTGGTAGAATTCACTTGTGAATCCATCAGGCCCTGGAGATTTCTTCTTAGGGAGTTCAATGATGGTTTGTTGAATTTCTTTTTCTGAGATAGGGTTGTTTAAGTATTTAATCTCTTCTTCATTTAACCTGGGCAACTTATATTTTTGTAAATATTCATCCATTTCACTTAGATTATCAAATTTATTGGCATAGAGTTGGGCAAAATAATTTGGAATTATTAACTTTAATTTCCTCCTCATTGGTGGTGAGTTCAACTTTGCAAAATTCTTTTTTAACAATTTCATATGCTTCTCTGGATAAGACAACTAGGAGACACAATAGATAAAGTGCCAGGTGTGAAGTCATGAAGAGTCATTTTCCTGAGTTCAAATCTGGCCTCAGTTAGCTTACTAGCTATGGGACTCTGGGCAATTCACTTAAATACTTTTGCTTCAGTTTTCCATCTGTAAAATAAGATGGAGAAGGAAATGGTAAATCCAGTATTTTTGCCAAGAAAATCTTAAATGGGATCATGAAGTCAGACACAACTTGAATGACTGAACAATAATAGTAAAAATGAAGGTTAGTAGAATGCAAGTATGTATAAACAAAGATTTATAAAGGAAAACATAATGTCATCAAAGAAAAAAATGAAAATAGAGTGAAAAAAGATGGACAATGATGAAAGAAAAGGCCCCCCAAAATGTTTGGAGAAATTTCCAAGGTGAGCTTTTGACAAATGTGCAAGTGTGGTACATTACAGCAGTGGTGTCACATTCCTATAGAAATACATCCCTGTGGGGTTGCTGACTTTATTTTGTTATATTTTCCCAATGACATTTTAATCTGATTTAAGCACATACATGACACCTCTGCTATACAGGATAGGTAAGCAAGAGTCAAGTCAAAATTCATGAGATCATGGATTTACTTAAGTATTTGTTGAGAGAATTAAGAAAATGGGTAAAATTGCAGAGAAGTGATTTAAGCTTGAAATAAAGACAATCTGAGATGAGTACATTCTTGAGGAAATTTGTTAGAGGAGTTGAAGATGGATCGATTACTTTCTGTCCCAAGTATATTTCAGGTAGCATTGGTATCCTAGACCAAGGAAATCATTATGTAACAACACAATTCTGAGTTAACATTTCAGAAGTTATTGAGTAAGCTGCCATTTCATTTCCTTCTAAACCATTCCCTTCATTCCTGGAGCTAAATAAAGGAATTTCCTCCTTTCTGTCATTATCTTATTCTTTTCTCAGTAAGAATGGGGAGAGATCATAATACGTACATGACTAGTTATTGGTCTTTAGCAGATTTCACCAAGAAAAGTTTTTTGTTCTTAATCTTATCTATTTTTCCAAGGGGATTTCCCCCCAAATGTCTGGAAAGGGTTTTTAAAAAATCTTTTCAGAGTTTTTCGACATTCATCTCTATGCATATTTAAAAGTTACATAATTTTCTTCTACCTTCCCTTCCCACCTCCCTCTCCACGTGGTGCAGTCTAATGTATATTGCATAAGTACACTTGTATTTCGCATGTTTACATATTAGTCATTTTATGTTTGAGGAATTAGGACCTAGGGAAAAGAAAGAAAACCATGGGATAAGAATGAAAAACAAAAGAGAAATTTTTATAAAGTGAATGTAGTGTTCATTCATATTTTGAAGTGCTTTTTTTTGTTTAATTTCTTCATCTGGATGTGAATAAGATTGTCTATAATAGGTCTCCCAGGGTTGTCCTAGCTCTCTGAACTGCTGAGAGGAACCGAATCCATCAAAGTTGATCAACTCACAATGTTGTTGTTAATGTGTGAAATGTTCTCTTGGTTCTGTTCCCTTCACTCAGCATCAATTCATGTAATTCTTTCCATGCTTCTTTAGGGTATGACTATGCATGGTTTCTTAAAGAACAATAGTACTCTTTAACATTCATATACCATAACTCGTTCAGCCATTACCCAATCGATGGGCATTCCCTCAATTTCCAATTCTTTGCCATTGCTAAAATATTTTGGAACATGTAGGACTTTTCCCATTTTAAAAATCATTTCTTCTGGGTATAGGGTCAGTATTGATACTACTGGGTCAAAGGGTATTATTAATTTTATTGCTCTTTGGGCATAGTTCCATATTGCTCTCCAGAATGGTTGGTTGGATTAGTCCACAACTTCACTAACAATGTATTAATGTCCCAAGCCTCCTGCAACTTCTTCAACATTATTTTCCCTTTTTTGTCATCTTAGGCAATCTGATAGATGTGAGGTGGTACCTCATAGTTGTTTTAATTTGCATTTCTCTAATGAGTAAGGATTTGGAGCATTTTTTCATATGATTATATATAGATTTAATTTCATTTGAAAATGGTCTGTTCATATCTTTTGACCATTTATCAATTGGGGAATGACTCATAACCTAATAAATCTGATTCAATTCTCTATATGTTTTAGAAATGAGACTTTTATCAGAGCCCCTAGTTATGAAAATTGTTTCCCAGCTTTGTTTCCTTTCTTGGCAGCATTGGTTTTATTAGTGCAAAAGTTTTTTAATTTAATAAACAAAAATCATCCATTTTGCAATTTATAATGTACTCTATTTCTTCTTTGGTCATAAATGTCTCCCCTTTTCATAGATCTGTGAGATAGGCTTGATCTGTTAACTGGCCCACCCTTTATGTCTAAATTTTGTACCCATTTTTAGCTTATTTTGGTATAGGGGAGATGTGGCTCTATGCTTAGTTTTTGCCATACTGTTTTCCAGTTTTCTGTACAATTTTTGTTGAATAGTGCATTCCTATCACAGAAGCTTTTGATTTGTCAAAACAATAGATTACTATAGTCATTTAAAACTATTTGTTTTGTTCCTGTTCTATTCCACTTGTCCATTACTCTATTTCTTTTTTTAATGAAAGATTTTATTTATTTTGAGTTTTACAAATTTACCCTTATTTTTGCTTCCCTCCCCCTACCCCCCACAGAAGGCACTAAAATATTCCTGTTCAAGAGCAAACACAACACCCCTCCCCCACAAAAATATAGAACCCCATGAGAAAAACTACAAAAGAAAGAGAAAAAATGTGTTTCAGTCTGTGTTTAGATACCATCATCTTTGTCTTGGGTGGATCACACTCTTTATCATAAGTCCATTACAGAAGTTACTTCCCTATTTTTCCACATTTGCTGTTGCTGATTGTAATTACCTCCATCCATTCCTCGCCACTACCATATATTAATTTTTCTCTTTCCTTTCACTCTGTCCCTCTTCTAAAATGTGCTGTAGGACACCTGGATCACCGGCCCACATACCACCCCAGAGACTCAGCAACCACCCGGCCCCATAGTCTTAGACAGGTCATCCAATCCCAGCACCTTGCAAAAAAGTAAAAAAGAAAGTGTGTTTATATCTGACTATTCTCTCCTACAATCACCTTCTCCTCTATCACCCATACCCCCCCCTTCCCCCTGTTCCCCTTCTCTCCTTTTTACTCTAGATGTCTATAGCCTGTTGAGTATGTATGCTGTGTCCTCTCTGAGCCATTTCTGATGAGAGTGAAAGTTCTCTCATTCCTCCTCACCTTCTCCCCTTCCATATCATTGAAAAAGCTCATTGTAAAAAAATATATCTTGTATTTGAAATATCTTAGCCAATTCCACCTCTCCTTTCTCTTACTCCCAGTACATTTCCCTTTTAGCCATTGACTCCATTTTTACAATATATTAAATATTAATACATATCTTCAAATTCAGTTCTCCTGTGCTTCATCTATAAAAGCTCCTTCTACTTGCTCTATTAAATGAGAAAGTTCATATGAGTATTATCAGTGTCATTTTTCTATGCAGTAATATATGCAGTTCATCATCATTAAGTCCCTCATAATTTACCCTTCTCCTCCACTCTCTATGCTTCACCTGAGTCCTGTACTTGAAGGTCAAACTTTCTGTTCAGCTCTGGTCATTTTAACTGGAATATGTGAAATTTTCCTGTTTCACTGAAAGTCCATCTTTTTTCCCCTGGAAGAGGATGTTCAGTTTTGCTGGGGAGTTGATTCTCAGTTGCATTCCAAGCTCTTTTGCCTTCTGGAATATTATATTCCAAGCCCCATGAGCCCTTAATGTGGTTGCTGCAAAGTCCTATGTGATCCTGACCACAGCTCCACAATATATTTTTTTAAATTTTTATTAAAGATATTATTTGAGTTTTACAGTTTCCCCCCAATCTTGCTTCCCTCCCCCCACCCCCACCCCACAGATAGCACTCCATCAGTCTTTACTTTGTTTCCATGTTGTACCTCGATCCAAATTGGGTGTGATGAGAGAGAAATCATATCCTTAAAGAGAACAGAATTCTCAGAGGTAACCAGATCAAATCATAAGACATCTGGGTTTTTTTTTTCTGAATTAAAGGGAATAGTCCTTGTACTTTGTTCATACTCCACAGCTCCTTATCTGGATACAGATGGTACTCTCCTTTGCAGACAGCCAAAAATTGTTCCCAATTGTTGCGCTGATGGAATGAGCAAGTCCTTCAAGGTTGAACATCACTCCCATGTTGCTGTTAGGGTGTACAGTGTTTTTCTGGTTCTGCTCATCTCACTCAGCATCAGTTCATGCAAATCCCTCCAGGTTTCCCTGAAATCCCATCCCTCCTGGTTTCTAATAGAACAATAGTGTTCCATGACATACATATACCACAGTTTGAGGTTATTCAGTTTCCAATTTGCTCTGGGTCTATATTTCATTGGCCCAGTATTGCATATGACTTTTATTGCATTGTGATCTGAGAAAGATGTATTCACTATTTCTGCCTTTCTGCAGTTGATCATTAGGTTTTTATGTCCTAGGACATGGTCAATTTTTGTATAAATTCCATGTACTGCAGAGAAAAAGGTATATTCCTTCCTATCCCCATTCAGTTTCCTCCATAAGTCTACCATATCTAATTTTTCTAACAATCTATTTACCTCCCTAATTTCTTTCTTGTTTGTTTTATGATTTGATTTATCTAGATCTGATCGTGGGAGGTTGAGGTCTCCTACTAGTAGAGTTTTGCTGTCTATGTCTTCCTGTAATTCTTTAAGCTTCTCCTCTAAGAATTTGGGTGCTGTCTCACTGGGTGCATATATATTCAATATTGAAATGACTTTATTGTCTATGGTACCTTTTAGAAGGATAAAGTTTCCTTCCTTATCTCTTTTAACGCTATCTATTTTTGCTGCTGCTTTGTCTGAGATAAGGATTGCTACCCCTGCTTTTTTTATTTCAGCTGAAGCAAAATATATTTTGCTCCAACCTTTTACCTTTACTCTATATGTATCTCTCTGCTTCAAATGAGTTTCTTGTAAGCAGCATATTGTAGGATTCTGGTTTTTAATCCACTCTGCTATTTGCTTACGTTTTAAGGGAGAGTTCATCACATTCACATTCAAGGTTATGATTACTAATTCTTTATTGCCCTCTGTGCTATCTTCCCTTTGTTTGTATTTTTCCCCCTTTCCCCCCTTTATCCATATTCCCCAGTGTTTTGTTTTTGAATACCACCCCCTTCAGTGTGTTTTCCCTCCTATATCACACCCTCCCCTTTCTTTCCCCTTTCCCTGTTCCCTTCCCTTCCTTTTGTTATTTCCCCTTATTTCCTCCACTCCCCTTCCCTTTCTCTGTCCCCCTCCTCCCCTTTTCCCCTTTTACTTCTTGAAAGGTTAGATGTTTTATAAGTTAACTGAGTATGTGTAGGTTGACTTTAAGCCAAGTCTGATGAGAAGAAGATTCAGGTGTTTCTCCTCTACTCCCTTCTTCCCCTCTATTACCATAAGTTTTTTGTACCTCTTAGTGTAATGAGATTTGTCCCATTCAATCCCCTCCCTCCTCCCGTCTCTTTCCTCACCCCCTTTTTAGGGAGGTAGTGTATTTTATTTTTAGATCATTCTATCTAAGTCATAGAAAATTCTGAGTGTCTGTCCCTTCTAGTTCAGTATATTCTGTTGAATAGAGTCCAAATTCCTGAGAGTTATTAGAGTCTTTCTCCCCGGGGGAGTTAAAGTCAGTTATATCCCATTAGATAGCAGTCTCATGGATAGGTCATGGATGTCCATCATTTCTGGCTAGGTATATTCTCTCTGTTAGAGTTACATTTCTCAGGATTTATGAGAGTCTCTACCCCCCCCCCCACATGCTGGGATATAGCCAGTTTCAACTTGCTGGATTGCATTTTTTTCCTTTTACTGTCCCCCCCTTTTTTTTTTACCTTTTCATGTGTCTCTTGAACCTCCTGTTTGATATCCAAATTTTCTGTTTAGCTCTGGTCTTTTCATCGGAAATTTTTGGAATTCTTCCATTTCATTAAATGTCCATCTTTTTCCCTGGAAGAGAAGGCTCAGCTTTGCAGGAAAGTAGATTCTTGGCTGCATTCCAAGCTCCCGTGCTCTTCGAAATATCTCATTCCAGACCCTTCGATCCCTTAAAGTTGATGCAGCCAGGTCCTGCGTGATCCTTACTGTGGCTCCTTGATATTTAAATTGTTTCTTTCTTGGCTGCTTGCAGGATTTTCTCTTTTATCTGATAGTTCTGAAGTTTGGCCACAACATTACTTGGTGTTTTCCTTTTAGGATCTTTTTCTGGTGGGGATCGATGTACTTTTTCAATAACTACTTTGCCCTCTGATTCCATGATGTCAGGGCAGTTTTACATCACTAGATCCTGTAATATTAAGTCCAGGCTTTTTTTCTCTTCAATGTTTTCAGGAAGTCCTATAATTTTCAGGTTTCACCTCGATCTATTCTCGAGGTCAGTGGTTTTGTTGATGAGGTATTTCACATTTGCTTCTATTTTTTTCTATTTTTTGATTTTGTTTAACTGACTCTTGCTGTCTCGTGAAGTCATTAGTTTCTGTAGACTCCATTATTTTTTGGGGGGAGGAGTTTTCTTCATTAACCTTTTCTAATTGGTCAATTCTACTTTTGAAAGAGCTTTCCATTTGACCAGTTGAGGTTTTGAGAGAATTAATTTCTTTTTGCATTTGCTCATTTGAGGATCTGAGAGAATTGTTCTCATTTTGTAATTGTCCAATTCTACTTTCTAAGGTTTTATTTTCTTGTTGCAAGGTATTAATTGTCTCCCCCAAATTTTCCAGTTGATTTTTAAACTCCTTCCTTATTTCTTCAAGGAAGTCTTTAAGTGCTGGAGACCAGATTGTATTCTCCTCAGATGTTCCAGGTCTCTCTGGGTTGGGGTCTTTCACTTCCAGGAATTTTTCTATGGATCCATCTTTCCACTGACCCTTCTTCATTATGCTAAGACCTTGAGTTGGGTGGGGCTGGTTCACCTGGGCTTGGGATCTCTAAAGGCTTTACTGAATGCAGTTTCTCTGCCTGGCCAGTAGGAGGTGCTGGTTGCCCTCTCTGGGGTGTCTGTGACCTTGGTTGTGAGGCCTTCTCCCTTTGCTTGAGGGAGGGAATTGGAGCTATTGAATTCTTTTGCCTTCAATCAATGGTGGGCTTTACCCTGGCCTGAGGTGATTCCTCAGCTGGGTTGGTTCTTTTGCTCACACACCTGGGCCTGAGGCAGAAATAATTTGCATTTGTTTGGGAGGAGGCCTCAGTGCAATGGAGGTGTGGGCTCAGAGTTTCTCAGACCAGAGGAGCCCAGGGATGGTGTCTGCAGCTCTCCTGCACCAGACCTCTCCCCGCAGCCCCTTCCCCAAGCTCCAGGGGGACAGCACCAACACCAGTGCCTCTGCTTCCCTGCGGACTCAAGCCCCCTTCATCCAGCCCCACCGCTAATCCAGCAGGTCCGGCTCTCGGACCCTCAGACTCCCGGTTCCGATTCAGCTGTTGGTCTGGCAGATCTTCCCTGGGAGCTCAGACTCACCTGCCAGTACTCAGCCAAGGCTGCTACGGGAGACAAATCCTGAGGTAGATTGTCCTCTCCTGGCTTTTCTTTCTGGGTTTCCTGGTTTGGATTTCTTTTAAGAGGTTTGTTTCATGTGATAGATGGGGAAGAGAACAGGAGACTTTAGAACTGTGCCTGTCTTCTCTCCGCCATCTTGGCCGGAAGTCCTCAACCGCTCCACAATATTTGAATTGTATACTTCTGGCTGCTTGTAATATTTTCTCTCTGACTTGGGAGTTCTGGAACTTGGCTATAATATTTCTGGGGGTTGTGTTTTTTTGGATCTCTTTCCAGGGGAGATTGGTAGATTCTCTCAATTTCTATTTTTGCCCTCTGCTTCTAGGATATCAGGGCAATTTTCCTGTAGGAATTCTTTAAACATGAGGTCAAGGCTTTTTTCCTGATCATGACTTTCAGGTATCTCAATAATTTTAAAATTATCTTTCCTGAATCTGTTTTCCAGATCAGTTTTTTTTCAATGAGATGTTTCACATTTTCTTCTAATTTTTCATTCTTTTGGTGTTGTATCTTGACTTCTCATAAAGTCATCAGCTTTGTTTAGCTCCATTATACATCTCAAGGATTTGTTTTCCTCAGAGAGCTTTCTTATCTCCTTTTCCATCTGGCCAATTCTGCTTTTTAAAGCATTCTTCTCCTCAATGACTTTTTGAACTGTTTTATCCATTTGACCTAAACTGGTTTTTAATAGGTTATTTTCTTCAGCATTTTTTTGGATCTCTTTGACTAAGCTGCTGACTTCATTTTCATGTTTTTCTTGCATCTCTCTCATTGCTTTTCCCAATTTTTCTTCTATTGCCCTCACTTGATTTTCAAAATCTTTTTTGAGCTCTGTCATAGCCTGAACCCAACTTTCATTTTTCTTGGAATCTTTAGATGCAGAAACTTGGACTTCCTCATCTTCAGATTGAGTATTTTAATCCTCCTTGGGAATCACAGACAAAGTATTTGTCAATGTGTCAGGTTTCTTTTTCCCCCCTCTGTTTACTCATTTTCCCCAGCATGTGCCTGGTTTTGGGGTGCTTCCTGAGCTTTTGAGTTTTATTGGGACACCTCCACAGGGACCTCAGTGTGTGAGGCTTTGACTGCTCTTCTTGTCTGTGAATGATCACAAGCTCAACCCTCTGTCATGGGGTTGGGGGGTGGGGTGGGGTGGGGTGGTGTCCTTGTTCTATGGGAGGCCTAGACTGCAATCAGGATCTGAATGTAGTCAGAGCCACAGAGTCCTGTTCCAGGGACAGAGGACAGACCTTGGAAGCCTCCCTCCTCTACTCCCTTGCCTTGGGAGGGCTGAGCATTTAGGGTGCAGCAACTTGGAGGCTCCTGCTTACTGGCTCCTGGGCTTCTGTTTCCTGTATCTGGGTGCACTGACTGCTGCAACTGCACTGATGGCCTGGGCTTCACATTCTGGCAGAGGTCTCCCTGCTGATCTTCAAAGCTGTGCTTTATACTCCCTGGGGCACAGGTCAGGAAACTGCTTTTGCTGCTGGGAGCCAGGGCTCCCAGGTACCCTGGGGCTGTTTCTGGGAGTTGAGGTTTCTTCACTCTGGCAGGTCCACCTCTCTAACCCCATGGAACAGCATTTTTTCCACTATTTTCCAGGTTACCTTGGGCTGGAGAATTGCCTCACTGGATCTTTCTGTGGGTCCTGCCTCTCAGAAATTAAGTTACAGTCATAATTTTAAGATTTTTGAAATATTTTGGATAGGGCACCTAGGAGAGCCTCTTCTCCTGCCACCATCTTGGCTCCATCTCATTACTCTATTTCTTAACCAATACCGGGCAGTTTTGATGACTGCCCATATACAGTACAGTTTTCGCTCTGGTATAGTTAAGCCACTTTCCTTCACAGTTATTTTTCATCAGTTTCCTTGATATTTTTGATCTTTTGTTGCTCCAGATGAATTCTAGTTCAGTAAAAGTTATTTGGCAGTTTGATTGGTATGGCACTAAATAAGTAAATTAATTTGGATAGAATTGTCATTTTTATTATATTACCTTGAGTTAACCATGAGCAATTGATGTTTTTCCAATTGTCTAGATCTGAGTTCATGTGAAAAGTATTTTATAATTGTGTTCATACAGTTTCTGGGGCTTGTCCTTGGCAGGTAGATTCCCAAGTATTTTACATTGTCTACTTTAAATGAAATTACTCTTTCATCTCTTGCCCTTGGGCTTTGTTGTTCACATACAGAAATGCTAATCATTTATGTAGGTTTATTTTATATCCTGCTACTTTGCTTAAGTTGTTGTTGTTTCAAGTAGTTTTTAGATAATTTTTTTAAGGTTCTCTAAGTATACAATCTGCATAAAGTGAAAGTTTTGCTTCCTCATTGCCAATTCTGATACTATAATGAATCCTATGCAATAATGGATATCCTCCTGATTTTATTGGAAATACTCATTGTTTATCCCATTATATAATATTACTTGTTAATGGTTTTTAGATACATACTGCTTATTATTTTAAGGAAAACTTTATTTATTTATTCCTACTTTCTAGAGCTTTTGATAGAAATAGATGTATTTTGTCATACTTTTTCAGTATCTACTGAAATAATCATATATTTTTTCCTTGATTTTGTAATAGATATATTCAATTTTATTGAGTGTTTTTCTAAACTGAACCATCATTGCATACTTGGTAAAGATCCTACTTGATCATGGTGTATTCTCCTAGTAATAACTTGCTATAAATTCTTTGTTAAAATTTTATAAAAGACTTTTTCTTTTAGGTTTTTGCAGGGCAATGGGGTTAAGCAGTTTGCCCAAGGCCACACAACTAGGTAATTTCTAAGTGTCTGAGGCCGGAATTGAACTTAGGTCCTTCTGACTCCAGGAGCCTGTGCTCTACCCACCTAGCTACCCTGATAGAAGATTTTTTGCATCAATGTTCATTAGGGATATTGATCCATAATTTTTTTTGCTTGATATGACTCTTCCTGGTTTAGGTATTAACACCATATTAGTGTCAAAAAAGGAGTTTGGCAGAGTTCCTTCTTTTTTTTTTAAATTATGTAGAATTGGAATTAAATATTTGGTAGAATTCATTTGCAAGTCCACCTGAACCTGCCTGGAGATTTTTTTCTTAGGGAATTTGTTTATTTATTTATTTATTATTATTATTTTAGCTTTTTTCAAGGCAGTGGGGTTAAGTGGCTTGCCCAGGGCCACACAGCTAGGTAATTATTAAGTGTCTGAGACTGGATTTGAACCCAGGTACTCCTGAGTCTAGGGCAAGTGCTTTATCCACTACACCACCTAGCTGCCCCCTTAGGGAATTTATTGATGGTTTCTTCATTTCCTTTTTCTGAAATGAGGTTATTTAAATATTTTATTTCCTCTTCAGTTAATCTGGGTAGTTTGAATTTTTGTAAATATTAATTTCATTTAAGTTATCAAATTTATTGACATACAGTTGGGCAAAATCTCTTTCTCACTGATGGTGAGTTCACTGTTTTCATTTTTGATACTGGTAATTTGGCATTATTCTATGTTTAACTTTTTTTTCATAAAACCAACTCTTAGTTTTATTTATTAGATCAATGGGTTTTTCTTGCTTTCAATTTTATTAGTTTCTCCTTTGATTTTTAGAATTTCTAATTTGATATTTAATTGGGGATCTTTAATTTGTTCTTTTTCTAGTTTTTTAGTTGCACACCCAATTTATTGATCTCCTTTTCCTCATTTTTATTCATATAAACATTTAGAGTTAAATTTTCTTTTAAAAACTGCTTTGGGGGCAGCTAGGTGGCACAGTGGATAAAGCACAGGCCCTGGAGTCAGGAGTACCTGGGTTCAAATCCGGTTTCAGACACTTAATAATTACCTAGCTGTGTGGCCTTGGGCAAGCCACTTAACCCCATTTACCTTGCAAAAAAACTAAAAAAAAACTGCTTTGGCTGCTTCCTTTTTATTTTGGTATGATGTCTCATTGTTATTTTCTTGGATGAAATGATGGTTTATTTCTATGATTTCTTTAAAAATTATTTGTTTTCAATTAATTTTTGTTTTATCTTTCCATGTTTCTTTATTACATGCAATTTTTATTGCATCATGATCTGGAAAATATGCATTTATTATTTCTACCTTTCTGCATTTTATTGTAAGGCTTTTATTCCATAGTACATGATAAATTTTGGTATAGGTGTTATGTATTGCAGAGAAAAAGGCATATTCTCTTCTACCCCATTCAGTTTTCTCCAAAGATCTATCATATCTAAGTATTTTAAGATTTTATTCACCTTTTTAACTTTCTTCTTGTTTCTTTTGTGGTTAGAGTGATCTAATTCTGAGAGTGGGAGTTTTAAGCCTATCTGTCTTGTAATTCAGTTTCTCCTCTAAGAATTTGGATACTATACCACTAGGTGAATATTTATTTAGTGTCTTCATTTCCTATGGTGCCTTTAAAAAATTATATAAGGTAATGGGGTTAAAGTGACTTGCCCAAGTGAGGTAATTATTGTCTGAGACCAAATTTGAACTCAGGTCCTCCTGACTTCAGGGCCAGTGCTTTATCCACTGTGCCACCTTGCTGGCCCCAATAGAATAGATTTTTAAACCCAATTGGGACTATATGTTATTCCCTCTCTAGGTCAAATCAATAGAGGTGGTATAGTTAAGCCACCTTCCTTTACAATTGTAGGATTTACTCAGTATTTATACCCTTCCTTCTTTCCCTCTAGTATAAGAGGTCATTGTGCTTCTTCACCTGGTGTTATTTACCCACTAATGCTTAGCCTTTTCCCAGTAAAGTCCTTCTTTTTATATTTTTAATTGTTTTAACCCTGTCTTGCTCTTAAATCCTCTTTGTCAAAATAAATTTCTTTTATCTGACCTGATAGAAGTACTATTCTCAAAGGTAGGTTGGTTGATTGTTTGATTGATAAGCAGCATTGCCTTATAAGTACTAATACCTTTCCCTCTTCTGTCTAATCAGAAATTCACTTCTAAAGAGTCATGAATCACATCAAATGATAATCACTTACACCTTACCTCCTTTTCAAGTACCCTCTATGTACACAACATCCTAATCAGCCAAAGCATTATGCAAAGCAAAATCATTTTATTTTAACCATTTCTTACTACCCCCCCAAAAAACTCCTTCCAATTATAGCCAAAATGTCAAGCAAAGTAAAATCTCTTCAAGATGTTTCCCTGTCTATTTCCTCCAGTGTATTCTCCTTCTCTATGGTATTTCAACCATAGCCCTACAACTCTTCTCCAATCAAAGTATACTCTATCCCTTTAACCCTCCAACCATGCTATTAAAACTAAATTAAGGATTAAGAGAAGATTACTCCTAATCTCTTTTTGTCCAGTCCCTCTAAGTAACACTCCCACCTTCTGCCCCTATTGTACAAACCTCTAGGGATCTAGTATAGTAAGGTCATTTCTGATTTAATTATGTAAGAACCTCTAAGTACTCTCAGGACTGGGACACCCAGAAAAATTCTCTTTTAAGAACTTTAGAAATGATTGTAAGGCATGGCAGTCACTGGTACTGGACCACCCAGCATAGGGTACTCTCATATGAGCCCTATGAGTAAGGAAGAATTAAAGTAGCTCAATGGATACATGCGATACATAAGTTTAGGGTGTTTATCTGACTATTTGTGCCTGATCTGTGGTAGAGCATTCTGAGCTCAAAATGGTCTGTTCAACCACAGTCAGACACACTGTAATTTGTTCCAAATATAGTGATGTCATTTTGTTCTTCTTTGATAACTAAGTATAAGAACCAACTGCACTTATATCCTTTTAGTATATTTCCTTCAACTATATTCAATCTTTTACCTATCTAAGAGAAATACCATTTTCAAGAATTCCAAGTGTAATTCCAACCCTTGTAGGGTTGTGTACAACTTAATGTTTTTGACATTTGTTTCTTTCCACCTTTCTTGTTTACATTTTTATGGTCCTTTAATCCTTTAATGTTGAAGCAGATAAGTCCTGTGTAATTTTGATTATGCTTCCCTTGTATTTAGATTGCATTTTTTGGCTGCTTGCTGTATTTTCTCTTTCATTTGAGAATTCTAAAGTCCTTGAAGTTTTAATCCTGGGGGTCTCTTTCTGGAAGTATTCTGTGTATTCTTTGAAGAACTATTTTGTCTTCTTGATCTAGTATATTGGGACAGTTTTCCATGATAATTTCCTGAAAGATATCTTCCAGGATCTCTTTTTGATTAGTAGCCCACCAATTTGTAAATTATCTCTCCTGGTTCTATTTTCCAGGTCGTTTGTTTCTCCTAAAAGGTATTGTATGTTTTCTTCATTTTTTAAAGCCTTTTGCTTTTCTTTGATGGAATCTTGGTGTCTCAAATTCATTAGTTTCTATTTGTCTAGTTTTAATTTTTAGTTTTATTTTCTTCAGTTAGTTTTTGTGTTTCCTTTTCCAAGTGGTTAATTTTACTTTTTGCTAAAAGCTGTGTTCCTTTTCCATTTGGTCAGTTTGAGTTTTAGATGAGTTTCATTCTTTTTCCAGGTGGTTTTACTTTTAAAGGAGTAGATTTCTTTGGTCAATTTTTCATAATTTTCCTGCATGGTTATCATTTCTTTTTTCTATTTTTCTTCTTTCTTCTTTGGTTTTTAAACATTTTTTTTAAGTTCTATAGGGTTGGTTTTAAGTACCAGTTCAGACTCCTTTGAGCCTTCCCATGTAGGTATTTTGTCTCTGCCTTTTCTTCTGAGATGGCATTTTTATCATCTCCATCTGAATAATAGCTTTCTCTGGTTAGCGCTTTTTTGGTTTTCTTTTTTGCTCATTTTGATTGTTGAGATATGCTCCTTGGATACCAAGCTTTGCCTATGCAGAGGTTTCTTTCCTTCTTTATGCTCATACTCTGCCATGCAGTGGTTCATTCCTAACCTAGTCCAATCTGTTGCCCCAGTATTCTGGGGGTTCAGACTTTGGGGATGGGACCCTCCCTGTTGGCCTGCTATCTAGCTGGGCTGAGACCTGGGCTGCTGTCCAACTGCTGGGACCTAGGCTGTACTGTGGTTGGAGGCCTTACACTGGCTTTCCTGTTCTCTTGCCTAACTGGGCCTTATTTCCCCTTTCCCCCAAAGAGAAAGACCTTCACTGATGATCCTCCACAATGTCTACAACTAAAAACTTGTTTCCATCTTTTTTTTTTCATGGGACCTGTACCTTTGTTGAGGTTTCATTTAACATAGTATAGGGACCATGCTAGGTTGCATCTTGGCTCTGCCTGGGAAGTCCTGGAAAGGACTTTAGGGAAAAATAGTATTTCTTGATATTTTCCAATTTATTAAAAAGATTTTAAAAATATTCTTCTGTGTTATAGATTATTATGAATTCATATGTATCTTAGTAAGGATCTGTGTTTAATGTTTCATTTACATTTCCTCCCTAGACTCTGCACTTTGCACCCAAAAGCTGCTTAATGAATATTTGCTGAATGTAATAGGGAAGAAAACACAGCTTAAGTCAAGTTAGAAGCCATAGTTGGAAATAAAAGAAGTGAATGCCTTCTATGAAGGAGAAAGCATTGGGGGAAAAGAACAGCAAGTTAAGGACTGTCAGAGGGAGAAGGAAGAAATGAAAGAAATACAGAAAAAGAGTTGAAGCAGAATGAGGCTAGTGTACTATCCTACTATATTGCTAATATAGAAGTCAACACTCTCAAACTGTATTAGAATGCTAGGGGAAATGAGGATAGACAAAAGACCTTGGATGGGTAAAATCTTCTTGCTGCTTAGAATATAAGCCAGTCTAGAGTTGAAGAGGATTAAGGATGGTTAGGAAATGCAAGAAAAAAGTAATAAATGTCAAGAATTAGAACACTTTCTTGTTTAGGAAGAAATGGACTAAATTATCTCAAGCCCTAACTGTGAATTAATGGACCAAACATGAGGAACTGAAAAATGTAGTCATTATTACACTACATTCTCATAACACAAATGTCCAACTGTTCAACCTGGTTCAATATCAGAAACTGATATGATTTTTTCAGTGGACATTAAGAAGGACAATGGGATCTTCCCATCTCACTTGTACTTGAAACTTTTCATTTGCTCATTTGTGTTGTCTTGTGAGCTGCTTAAGAGTGGGAGCTGTCTTATTTTTTTAAAAAACTTTTATTCCCAACTGTTAGCACAGTATGCACAGTCAACCTCGCTTATGGCAAATCGTCTTCACAAAGAATACTGTAGGTCAAGATGGAGCGCCATGTGCAAGGTGCTTACTGTGTTTATTTAGCACTTGTAATAGGTTGCTCTACACTGATTTTGAGACTTCATTCGCCCTGAAAGGCTTTGTCCTACTTACTGCATAATGTTGGGCTACACAGTTAAACTTGCTTTGAGAGCTCTTAAGTCAGTTCCTGCATGGTGTGTTAGGTAATTTTTGTCCTATTCAGCTAAGTCTCCTTAGGATTTTTTAAAGGAAATCATCATAAGATCATAGATTTATAGCTGTAAAGGGGAAACAAGACATAAATAACAAGGTAAATAAAAGATATATGACAGAGTAGATGGAAAGAAATCTGGGAGTTGAGTCTTCAAAAGCTGACTGAGTCTTCAAAGCCAGAGAAGCAAGTAGAGATAAAGGGATAGAACATTTCAGGTGTGGGAGATGGCCAGTGCAAAGACACAAGAGGCAATAGTTCTAGGATTGAAGAACCACTAGTAGGGCATATTGCTAGATCATGAAACACGAATGAAGGAATAAAGAGTAAGAAGCCTGAAAAGATTAGAAAGGACCACGTTATCAGGAGTGTTCAATGTCAAACAAAGGAGGTTATACTTGATCCTGGAGCCAAAAGGGGGCCATTGGAACTTAATTGAGAAAGGGAGTCAACAGACCCATCCTTTATAAAAACCAACTTGGTGGTTGAGTGGCAGATGGATTGGAGTGAAAAGAGACTTGAGATAGGAAGACCAGTTAGGATAGTGCAGTGATCTAGGTGAGAAGTGATGAGAGCTAGATCTAAAATTGTGGTGGAAACAGTTGAAAGAAGGGAATATATACAATAGCTATTATGGAGGAAGAAAAGATGTGGCATTGGACTGGCTATGTGGGGTAAGTGATGAGTCAAGGGTGGTAAGCCTTAGAAGATAAATAAGTCTGTCTTGCTCTTACTTACTTACTCTAAGAGACCAGAAGGATGGTGGTGTTTTCAACAGGAAAAGGGAAGTTTAACAGAAGGTAGAGTAATGGTAACAGTGGGGGGACATAGATAATAAGTTCTGTTTACTTATGTTGAGCTTGTAATTCCTATGGAATATTAAGTTCAAGATATCCAAAAGGTACTAAAGTAACATAGACCTGGATATATCAATTACCTAAAGACCTTTATTATTCATCTTTTTTAAAAAAATTAGGGCATTTACTCATTTTATAGTCCTGCAACATCTTTCTTGTTGCAGCACAATTTTTCATTGAAATCACATATGCTCTGTACTTTGTCATTTTTTTAAAAAACCCTGGCCTGGAGATTTCAACTTCAATGTGGACAGCTGAGTGCCTGATTATCTTACTGTATTCAGCTTCCTCTAAGCCACATTTATGCTGCTGCTTCAGTCCAAAGATCAATGAAAAACAGGATGAAAATGCCATTAAAAACTATTAGTTCTGATTTCTTTCATTATTAGTTTACTTGTGTAAAATGAATGAGCTGCCTAGAGCATCTCCTGTTGCCTTCTAGGGATATTTTTAAAAGACATAAATTTAAATATCAGAATTTACTAATTTCTCTTCCTATAATGAAATGCACCAAACTGTCTGGAGTAGAAGAGGGTCACATTCTTCAAGGTCAGGTATCAGGAAGAAGTCCAGAGTCATTCACTAGTTGGAAGGAAGTAGAGTGGGGGAGAGGATGATTTTGTGAACTAGGAGTCAGAAATCTGAAACATAGCCCTGGCCTTATCACTAAATTACTATTGGATCTTGGACAAATTACCTTATTTTTCTAAGCCTCTGTTTTGTATGTAAAATATGGAGGGGTTGACTTAAATTATAAAGTCCTTTCTACTGACTGTAATAGTCTCAGAGGACACAGATTTAATTCAGGTGGGATTCAGTGGAGCAGCACACCACCAGGTGGGAATAAGGAGATGATACCCAGCATGGGCTCACAGAACAGTTCCTCCTCACTGTTCCAGAGAACTGGAATGAAGGAAGCTGTGTGTGATCAAATGGTGGTGGAGTGAGATGATTCCAGTCATCCAGAGTGCCAGTGGAAAAAAAATGTAATTATCACTAATTTCTAGATACAAAGGAAAAACATCACAACAAGAATATCTTAAACTCCTAGGAGTTTATCTGAAAATGTAGTTTTCAATATTTTGACTTCTCAGAAGTATAGTGATAGTAATATTACTTTTTTTGTCCTAAAAAAGTGACCAAAGTCACTTTGCTAATTGTGACAATTTGTCCCTTTCAATAGTTAAGTGGACTCCTACAAGTCTGTGTAAGAACAGGTACAGAGACACAAGCCAAATTTACCTCTGTGGAACTACTAAGGGAATATATCTCGGTAAGAAATTATTCTAATGAGTGCTCAAAAGTGAGACAACATTTTAACATTTGCAGGAATGCATTGCACTCAGATCATTTGCATTTTTGTTCAGTGTTTACTAGTTGGTTAATTATTTTGCATCCTAGACCTGCATTCCTGAATCTTCTGACCCCTTCAAATCAAGGAGTTGTCCCAAAGACTGGCCAAACCGAGGGGAAATCACATTCAAAAATTACCAAATGAAATACAGGGAAAATACCCCTCTTGTTCTCAATGGATTAAATCTGAATATCCAAAGTGGACAGTCTGTTGGTATTGTTGGAAGGACTGGTTCTGGTGAGATAATCACGGTTTTGTTTACTTCCTGTCTATACACTTGAGATTGGCTGGGTCACCGCTATAATGATGGACAGTGGTGGGTATGTTGGAGATCTATTTATATACATGTATATGTAATATGTATGCATATATATACACATACAAACATATGAAATACCAACACACACATACATACACCACTGTCCAAGGTTATTATCACATGTATGTTTCTATATATATTTTCTCCTCTCCTATACATTATAGACTTAATACCTGCCTACTCGTTTTCTCATGCATATAATTGATTTCTGTCCCTATTGCTATACTATGACTCCATTTTAAAAACCAATTCCCTTCCTTAAATGTTCAGATATGATGGAAATCTAAGCTATCTGTTTTGTAACGATTTTTCTTCCCCAGGAAAATCTTCATTAGGAATGGCCTTGTTTCGACTAGTAGAGCCAACTGCTGGCACAATTTTTATTGATGATGTTGACATCTGCACTATTGATTTGGAAGATCTTAGAACCAAGCTCTCTGTGATACCCCAGGATCCTGTCCTGTTTGTAGGTACAGTAAGGTAGTTGTTTTTTTTTTATCATTGCATGTTCATATTTTCAGATAGTGAAACCAGACTGGCCAGAAACTTATCAGACCCCACCTTCCCCCAGTGTAGGGTGATACAGTCTGAGAGGAATCACTACTCTGGTGGCATGCTTCCCACTGGTAAGTGTGGCAGGATTTGCTAAGAAAGACCAATTCCTATGAACTGAACAGTCAGCCAGACACTGCAGACAGTTGATCTAGCAAGCACAATCATTATACTTGCCCCACTGTATCACACTCATCCTAACATTAAGGTGAAATAAAAGAGGCAAAACTGTTTTGACCAATATGGTTACTATAATTACTACTTAACAATCACTACTAGCAAATAATTCACTCCCAGGGATAAGAAGCTGACCTCCTTGAGAGTTCATTAATTTTTTTAAAGCTTACTTCAGGTACCATTTAATATACTGGAATAGTAATAAGCTGAATTGTATTGGAATGAACCTGACACAGGATTACTTTGACTGAATGAAGCAATGCTTTCCTTTTACACATCACCCATGATCTGTATACATAACTAGGTATTTATATGTTGCCTCCATTAGAATATATTGTCTTTGAGAGAGGGCTATGTCATTTTTGGGGGGGGGAGGGGGGAAGAAGCGGGCTTTTGTTGTATCCTTGGTGTTTAGCATAATGACCAGGTATGTTGCTGTCCAGTTTTTTGATCATGTCTATTTCTTAAAGTTTGACCAAGTTCATGTTTGTTATTTTCATGATACTATCTTATCATTCTATCCTCTTTCCCTTTACATCAGGGTCTTTTCCAAGGTACATATCTTATTATTATGTGGCCCAAGTATTTCAGCTCGGTTTCAATATTTGAACTTCTATAGTAAAAAAAAATCTGAATGTATTTCTTTAAGTCTTGACTAATTTGATCTCCTTGTTGTTCCAAAGGATCCTCAAAAGTCTTCTTCAGAACCATAGTTTGAAAGTATCAGTTCTGTGGTGGTCAGCTTTTCTTATAGTCCAACTCTCACAATCATAAATTGCTTCTGAAAAAGTCATAGCTTTTCCTATACAGATCTTTATTGGCAAGGTGATATTTCTACTTTTCAATATGCTGTTCAGATTTTCATTCCTGCCAAGGAGCAAGTATTTTTGTTGCTGTCATCATTTGCAGTGATCTTTAAGGTGAAGAATATAAAATCTGACATTGCTTCCATTTCTTTTCCCTCTATTTGCCAGAAAGTAAAGAGATCAGTTGCCAAGGATTTGTGGTACTTGTTTTTGTTTTTCTTTATGTTAGGCTTCAAGCCAATTTTTAAACTCCTGTCTTTCACTTTCATCAAGAGGCTTCTTAATTTCTTTTTCTGCTAGCAGTGGTAACATCTTGAGTTTATTGATAGTTCTCGCAGTATCCTTAATTTCAGTCAGCCTGCACATTGCTATGATGTACTTTGCATAGAAGTTAAAGTGACAAAATACAGCCTTGTTGATCCCCTTTTCCAATCATAAACTAATCAGTTGTTACATATTCTAACAGCTGTCTCTTGACCTGAATAAAGGTTCTGCTGTGATCCACACAGTCAAGCACTTTAGAGTAGTTAGTAAAAAAAAAAACCACAAGCTTTTCAGGAAATTCTTTACTTTCTCCATAATCCAGCTAGTTTGGCAATTTGGTCACCAGTTCTTCTGTCTCTTCGAAAACAACCCTTTTCTTGTAATTTTCAGTTCATCAGTTGCTGAAATCTAGTCTGCAGAATCTAAAGCATAACCTTGCTGAGCACAATTGTTCAGTAATTTGAACATTCCTTGGCATTGTCCCTCTTTAGGATTTGGTCATCCTGTGTTCAATGTTTTGTTTCCCAAATTTACTGGTATATTTTGTAGCATTTTAACAAGATTATCCTTTAGTGTTTTAAACAGCTCAGCTGGAATTCCATCACTTCCACTAACATTGTTAACAATGCTTCCTAAAGCCCACTTGTCTTTAATTTCCAGGATGTCTGGTTCTAGATCAATAACTATACTATCTTGGTTATTGATAATATTTTGTATATTCTTTTTTTTAGGGTTTTGCAAGGCAAACAGGGTTAAGTGGCTTGCCCAAGGCCACACAGCTAGGTAATTATTAAGTGTTTGAGACTGGATTTGAACTCAGGTACTCCTGACTCCAGGGCCAGTGCTCTATCCATTGAGGCACCTAGCCACCTCTAATATTTTGTATATTCTTGCTACTTCATCTTAATCTCTTCTATTTCTGTGAAATTCTTACCATTTTTTCATGAAACGTACCCAAGATCTTTCATTTTTTTGAAAAGATCTCTTTTCTTTCTCACTCTAACAGTTTTCCCTATATTTTTGCACTGCTCATTTGAGAAAAACCTTATGTCTCCTTGCTATTCTCTGGGATTCTGCATTCAGTTGAGCATGTCTTTGTTTTTTTTGTTTTTTGTTTTTTTTTGCAAGGCAAATGGGGTTAAGTGGCTTGCCCAAGGCCACACAACTAGGTAAAGTGTCTGAGGCTGGATTTGAACTCAGGTACTCCTGACTCCAGGACTAGTGCTCTATTCATTGTGCCTCTTAGCCACCCCACCAGTTGAGCATATCTTTCCCTTTATCCTTTCCTTTTCACTTTCCTTCTTTCCTCATCAGACAATCATTTTGCTTTCTTGCTCTTCTTTTTCTTTGTTGCTACCTCCTGCACAATATTGAGAACCTTTTTCTATAGTTCTTGAGGCACTATCGACCAGATTTAATATCTTAAATCAATTCGTCATCTCTACTTCATATTCATAAGGTATGTTGTTTAGGTCATACCTATGTGGTCTGATGGTTTTCTCTTCTTGGTCAACTTAAGTCTGAATTCTGCAATAAGATGCTAATGCATTCCAAGGGCTTGTTAAATATTTGTTGACTGATTGAATTAATTTAGTAATTCATCAGTCACCCAAAGATTCATGTAATGTCACAAATTATATATAAAGTACTTTGTAACTGAAACATTAGTTAACAGTGAACTACTATGATTACAGAGATCATGCCTCCACATTTTTTTAGGATTTTTTTGGGGGGAAGGCAATGGAGTTAAGGTCACACAGCTAAGCAATTATTAAGTGTTTGAGTCTGGATTTGAACTCAGGACCTTCTGACTCCAGGGTCAGTGCTCTATTCATTGAGCCACCTAGCTGCCCCCCACATTTATTTTTGACAAAAGTACTAGACTGGAAGGTTACAAAAATGGCTTGGACAGGATATCCAGATTTTAGCAAAACATATATCACAATTTCTCATTAAAGCAAAAACAAGATAGGAAGATATGATTGATAATAGATAGTTAGGAGAATTAATAAATGGTCAAATAACTGGCCCCCAAATGAGATCTTTGAGGGGATTAAAAAGAAGTCCTAGTAGAATGCTACAGGGAACTCTCCTTGGCTTGTGTTCTGTTCAATATTTTTGTCAATAACTTACAAGACAGAATAAATAGCATACTTATCAAATTTATAGATGCCATCAATTTGTGAAAGACAACTAATATACTAACAGATAGGACTGGGATCTAAAAAAGGCCTTGACAGATTGGAATGAAGGGTTCATATAAAGAAATATAAGATAGATGTTACTATCTTTAAAGTGACTAACTTTAAAGGTTTTCAAAGTATTATATATATGCATATTTTATATATATATTCCTCATTTCTTCCTCTCAAAAACCTCATAAAGTAATTGTCAAAGGAATCATTACCCCCACTTTGCAAATGAGAAAACCAAATACTAGAGAGCTTCATTTACTTGTCCCTGATTATCCAGGTCAGAGGCAGAATTCTAACTTGAATCCTTCTTGCTTCTAGGTTGACTTCTTTTCTGTTAGGTGATAATTCACTGAGGAAAAGATCTGAATGGGTGTGTGTGTGTGTGTATGTATGGGTGGGTGGGTGATTACTATGAATCAAGAGCAAGATGACAGCAAATAAGAAATTTAAAAAATCCCAACATCCAGTACAAGGGAGGTATTAAGTCCGTGCATTCTCTTCTGGTAAAAATACTAAAGAACTTTCTTCAGCTTTGAGATCAATTGGGACACATTCAGAAGATGATTGGGATGAAGGGACTGGAAACCATGAAAAATGAGGAAAGATTGAAGGAACTGATGCTGGATTTGAAAAAGGTTATATTAATTATCTTTAAATACATGAAGAGCTATCATTTAGAAAACACAATGGGATTAAGAAGTATCTCTCTGGATACCAGAAATAGAATCAAGAATTGCAAGATATGGGGTAGCTAGGTGGTGCAGTGAATACAGCACCAGCCCTGGAGCCAGGAGGACCTGAGTTCAAATCTGAACTCAGACACAATAATTACCTAGCTGTGTGACCTTGGGCAAGTCACTTAACCCCATTTCCTTGTTAAAAAAACAATTGTAAGATATAAGGAATCAAACTTGAGGGAGAAGTCTATAAATCAGAGTTGTCAGCAATGGAATGAACTGTCATATGAGGCAGTGAGTGTCTTGTCTTCAGAGGTATTTAAGCAGAGGCTAAATGGATCACACATACATCTACAGAGAAAAAAGGGACCTCAGAGATCAATCTATTCCAATCTCTTTATTTTATCGATGAGTAAACTGTGAAATTAAACAACTTATTCAATATCCTACCAAGTAGAAAGTATCAGAGGCAGGATTTGACCCAAAATGTATAACTCCAGACTTAGCATATTTTTCACTGTAATAAAATGAAGTAGAGAGGATTATTTTAGTATTTGAATAGAAGCATGACTAGATGAATCCTAGGGTTGTTTCCAACTGTCTTAATTCTGGAATTTATCAAAGAGCCTTTAAGATGTGTGCTTTATTGCTTCATTGAGGTGCATCAGTATAGCATTGTGAGAAGCTAATTAATCTAATATTGATAAAATATTATACATTCACTTATTTTCTGTTTCCAAAATGTAAAGAATCACAATTAAATATATTTATAAAATAAACTAATTGACCATCCCTTCACTGTAGCACAATAAGTTTTCTCTTATTTTATTAGATTTAATTTGGATCCTTTCAAAAGTCACACAGATGAAGAACTCTGGCAGATCCTGGAGAGAACTTTCATGAAAGATACAGTATGTTTCCAGGCTATAGCATTTTTTTTTACTGATAATTATATTACCTCTCCCTGGCTCCACAGATATCCAGCCCAAGATTGTGCTGATTTTCTTGCTTTCACTATAGTTAGCTAATTCAGTATAATCTGCAGAGACTGAAATGTCTAAGGGAATACAGCTAGTTTTAGTGGTTCAGACTGGAGGCAGCAGGTGTGCGGCCACATCAGGGATCTTTGCTTCTCAGAGGTATTTTCTTAACTACAAGATTGGCATTTCCATTGGACACTTGCTTTTGCGAATCAGAATTATTTCTGGAGCAACCATTTTTACATAAATGAGCTATTCAAATGGAATGATGATAGTCTTTCTCTGCTAACCAGAGAAAGGAAGCTTCCTGACCCTCTATCCTAGCACAGCCACTGAAAATTATTTCTAGTGGTGTATAAGTTCTCCAGAACTTCAGATTAGTTCTTTGAATTGGGGCATTTGGATCACATAATACATTTGAATTATGAATGTCTAGTTACACCCTGGTCATTTTTCTTATGCATGTTTGAAATATTTAAATAACTGTTGTTTGGTATCTTCTTCTGAATGTTCAGTAAAATAAAACATACTGATGAATGCAGTAGGGGTGGCAATCAATAAACACCAGCAATGACAATTGTATAGATCATTATTGTAAATGTGACGATTTACCATGTTTTATAGATAATGAAGCTCCCAGAGAAATTACAAGCAGAAGTCACAGTAAATGGAGAAAACTTCTCAGTAGGGGAACGGCAACTGCTTTGTATGGCAAGAGCACTTCTTCGTAATTCAAAAGTAAGAAAATAGTATGGAAAATTGATTAGCCATATTTTGGATATTTCTAACAGGGATGCTAGAGAGGAGTTATAGCAGTCTGTTTGCTTTTAGCAGAGACAGAACAAATGGAACACTTTAAAATGGAGCATAGGCTTCTGAAACAAGGTTTTTGTGGGTATGTGGGTGGGATAAATGGACAAAGGCACCATCTTCTCCTGTACCTCCTCTCAGGAGCCCAGCTTATATGTCTTTTCTATTCTTCCAAGTAGTTCAGGTTGTAGTTCTGCTTCTGAAGAGTTGGGAGGCCCAGTAAATATTGTTCAAAGATGTTATGAGAAATTTAGGGTGTGAGGAATTCATAATTCTAGATTTTTCTCAGGAACCTGGTCACCTGTTACTGACAACGGAAAATATTACTATTACTTTCAAAGACTTTTTTTCCAACCTACCCCAGCATTTCTGTGATAAAAATGGACATTTCTATAGCACTATAGGTTTACAAAGCACTTTCATGTCTATTAAATCCTTGTTCATCAAAATAATCCTATAAAAGATACAGGACAAGTATTATCAACATCATCATTACCATTTTACAGACTAGGATATTGAGGTTCAGAGAGATGATGAAGTAACTTGCCCATAGCAGAACTGGGATTTGAATCCAAGTTTCCTGACTCCAAGTCCAGTGTTCTTTCCACTACTTCATGTCACCTAGTCATTGATAAAGACATATTAAATAATAGTATTGTGTTGATACCAATATATCATTTCTATGGTCAGAATAAGATATTTTAAAAGGAAATTAAATGATTTGAAATATTGCATAATTCCCCCCAAGAATCATTTGAACAAAAACACTGGCCATTTCCTTCCAGAACTCTAAGTTGGTATAGAATAATTTTAGAATCTATCTTTCTTCAACAGATAGTTCTCCTCGATGAAGCCACTGCTTCGATGGATTCTAAAACAGATGCCTTAGTTCAGAGTACCATTAAAGAAGCCTTCAAGGGCTGCACTGTTTTAACCATTGCCCATCGTTTAAACACAGTCATAAATTGTGATCGAGTCCTGGTCATGGATAGTGGGAAGGTAAAGAAAGTCCCATCTTGATTCACTTACCAGAAACAATATTAGTTTATGGCTTCATGTTAAGAGATTTTTTCTAATATTTTGGTCCTTGTTCTGATTTTCAGGTGGTTGAATTTGACTTGCCAGAGGTTCTTGCTGAGAAACCAGATTCTGCATTTGCAACATTATTAGCTGCAGAAAAAGAAGCCTGACAGTAAAGAGCATCCTGTGGGTCCCCATCATGTGATGATAGAGAAGGACAATGTGTGAAATGAGAAGGAAATTAAGTCAATTCAAAAGTCCAGTGTCCAGGAATGCCTCTTTCATTGTAACTTTTATGGGAATAGGGGTTGATCTGCAGAAAGCACTCAGCCCCACATGACTGATTGTGCAGGGATGAAAACCACCTGGCTCTCCAAGTACAGCCAATGTCTCCTTACATCATGTTGGGTTTGAAGTTGGTACTGGACCATGAAAAGAAGCAGACAGAGCTAGTAGACAGTAGCTAGCCCTTCATCTACTAAAATTCCAACTCTATATTCCTACTAATTCAATTTTATTTCCTGAAAACAGAAGTACTGCTAACAGAAAACAGATTGGGGAAGTGTCTAGATAGAGGACTTTTACAGGTTTCCTTACATCAGAGGAAAAGACTGTTCTATTTAAGCTCTAATTCACTTTTCTCTTGACTGTGTAGCATACAATAACTACATGGACCTGTAGCATGAAAGTCTGATTACAGTGTTAGAAATAAAATCATCCTGTGTACTCTATTAGTCAGAATAACCTGGAAAACAAAAATGTTGGAGTTTATATATAATTGATATTTTTATATCTTCTTTATTTGGACATTAAAATGCAGTAGAGAATTAAACTATTTCAAAATGTTGCTTCACAATTATTTTCCTGACAATAATCGAACTTTTGTACCATTTCCTCTTATGGAATCACACTGATTTCTCCATTATTCAATAACTTACTCAAGTTTTCCTAATAAAGAATTTTCTTTATGACTTCAAGGTTCCTTGCAGCTGTGACAGATACACTAAAAATGCCCTCCAAGTGGATCAGAAAGTGACCAGTTCTAATTCATTGTGACATTTAAAAAGAAATAGTAAATATAAAATGTTTTTGCAATATTTATCAGTGACAGCTTATTTTTTTTGTTTGAACAGCCTACTGATAGTTAACAATAGTTTCTCACACATGGTTATGCTATGGTGACAATGTTACTTATTACATTAATTGATGTCTTAAAGATTTTCCTCTTAGCTACATCAAACTTTTATCTTATTGTATTGAATACAGAAGGGAGTGTTTTCAGCAGCAAAAGATTTACACCAAGTTCAATCAAAGCTGAAAATGACAAAGTAGAGGAGACTCAATTCAAATGCAGCTCATGCCAAGGAAAATGCCTCTCCTCCAAGTTCTGAATCTTCAAGGTGAAAGGACATAATGTACCTTTAAATGGTCCACTGCACAGGGAACAGCTTTCTCCCTTGGTTTTTAGTCTTGATTTTGAGGTCAAAACATTAATGCAGTTCAGATTAAAGAGGTTACAAGTTTAAGCCAATTACAGTCAATCAACTTGACAGATACCCGGCAACTCCAATCATTTCAATAAGCAAGAAGTTCTGGTTATGATACATCATCAGAAAAGGGATTCCATTCTCATCAGCCAAATGCAGGTCAGTTTGAGGTCATTTTAATTTTCTCCTAACTTGGTACCAGGAAAACAATTGGACCATGATTTTCAGAAGGTTTCTATAAGTCAATGTTCATCGAGCCTCTGTCCATTCTCTTGAATCCACTTTCTTCATAATTGTTTCTAAAAAATGACTTACTAGATATAAAACATTTACTTTCTGACTTCCACTGAACCACTACCCAGATCAGAGGAGAAACTCACAACCAGTTACAATGTATTGTCTTTGATGTTTATTGTTCTTAGGCAAGGGTATTATCAGGGTCCTTTTATTACTGACTGCAAGAGTTCTGTGATAAACTTTCTGACAAGGACTCAGCTGTTGCTATGCTTGTGACACAAGAATCACTACTTAGTCCTTTGCTATATCCTATTCCTAAGACCTCAAGCAGCTTATAGCATTGCCTAACATAGGAAACAAATTTGACATTTGACACAAATAAAACAGAGGGACACAACTTGCCCAAACTATACTAATAGACATGCTCCTACCTCTTTTTACTTTTTTCCATATAATTCATTCATCTTTATGATCATATGAAGTCCAGTTCAGAGGCCTGGACTTTGATTGCAAGCTGCCTCAGAAGGAAACCCTTATTAGGGACATGTTGAGTCCATGGACTCCCTCTTCCCCAGGGGAGCCTTGGAAAGGTGAGACAAGGGAGACAAGTACTCCATCAAGATCTCCAAGTGTTCCAAGGTCTCCATTTATTGAACCAAATATCAGTGCTTAAATACCTCCCACTCCCATGGTACTTAGTAAGATAAGGCTCTGGTGCTCAAGGACACCAGGTGAAGATAATTTACAGTGCTCCCATACATAACAGTCCCTAACATATCCCCCTTCTTGTCTTTTTTTTGAAACAAAATTATTACATAATGAATGCCACATAAATTGTAAACAAAAGTTAAAAAATGTCAATGGTAAAAACCAATATTCCTAAATTTCTTGAAATACATTTTATCCCCAACTTACAAAGATTATAGTTTTTTCTTTTGCCAACAAAAACATTTCAAAGCAATCAAATTCAAAATTCAAACTAAAAGGAGTAACATTTAACTTTACCTATTTCAGAGTTTAGACATGCACTCTCAACACAGAAAACAACTCTTCTGTATTTCAAACTTATCAAAGTGAGATTGTAAAACAATTACATTGCCCACCCTACCCTGCCCCCTCCCCAAACCAGGAAGAAGACATGGGGGTCACTTTATTTCTAGAATAAGTTTTTGGAGGAGTCTTGTCCTTGTAGTGAAGCCTACATTCCATCTGAGACATAAGTTTGAGTTTCAAAGTTCCAAAAAGAAAGATTTCCCTTCCCCCTCTTCCCTCCCTCTGCAGAGGGTAGAAATGGCAGAGAATGAGAGAAAGCCTTTGAAACCACTTAAGATGTTGACAGTAAAATCTGAAGTTGTTGTACCCCATGAACAACAGTTAACACCATTATGGAGAGTGAAATTCATTGCAGGTGTCAAGGTCTGCATCAGGGTCTGTGACAACAATGAGAAGTTTCTAAAGTTGCCCGTAGGTTTAGGGGTTTGGATCACAGCAATCAGGGAAGCAGCAGCAAGCAAAAGGTAAAGCAAGCAAGTCCTCTGAATCCTGTTCACGGTGCTGGTACCCACTCCTGCTGAAGAAGAAACTCCATCTCCTGCTGCACTGCCCAGAGATTCCACTTCCTGCTTGCTTCTCAGTGCTAAATACTTGTCATCTCACTTTCTCTTTACTTAATGCTAACTTACTTTCCCTGGTTCCTTAATGCTGAATACTTGTCTTCTCATTTTTGCTTTACACTTGTTCCAACTTAAAATCAGCCCCTAGTCACATCAACCTGTTCTTTTCTTCAGAGTCCTCTGCTCTGGGATGTCACCTGGTTCTCTTGCTTGTATCTGCTATCTCTTTATTCCAGACTTCACTCATAACTCTGCCTTCTTGTCCCTGTTCGGGTACAATATATTGAGTCCCTGTTCTGGACTCCCTCAATCTTCCCCAGAGAATGTTGGAGGGGTGGGAGACAAGGGAGACAAGGGAGACAAGGGAGACAAGGGAGACAAGGGAGACAAGGGAGACAAGGGAGACAAGGGAGACAAGGGAGACAAGGGAGACAAGGGAGACAAGGGAGACAAGGGAGACAAGGGAGACAAGGGAGACAAGGGAGACAAGGGAGACAAGGGAGACAAGGGAGACAAGGGAGACAAGGACTCCATCAAGATCTCCAAGTGCTCCAAGGTTTCCATTTATTGAACCAAATACCAGGGCTTAAATACCTCCCCAGTCTCTAATCCACTCCCACTCCCATGGAACTTATTAAGATAAGGCTCTGGTGCTCAAGGACACCAGGTGAAGATAATTTACAGTGCTCTCATACACAACAGTCCCTAACAGGGACATAGTAAACTACTTCCTAGTTCAAATGTCTGACCTCTGTGTGTGCAGCTCCTTGCCTAGCTCACCAAGTTAGTTTGGTACCTGGAACAAATATTAAGATAGTTTCAGAGCCCCAACACTACACTCTGTATTCTGTGAAGATCCATCTAGGTTTGTTTTTGATGAGACTCAAGATCCCTCCAAGCTCTTGAGGAATTAGGAAATTACAATTTGATGTTCCTATTAAAAAAAGGAAAATACCTTACAATATGTTTACCTAGTTTCTCATCAAGGTTTGTACAGAAAATTCTGTAATATAGAGAAATTAAATGGAAGAAGGAATACCATCATTAACAATATGTGGAGGTGAGATAAAATTAAAGATGTCACAGTTAGGCTTGGTGAGTAGGGACAAGAAAGTTCTTTCCTGACTGTAATTGTTCGTCTTTAGGGTACCTAAGATGCCTTTCAGGGCACTGAAAAAATGCTATTCACTTCATTTTAAAGAAAGTGCATCCCTGCCAAAGGGGAATCATTTATCTCCTCTGTTAGGTCTTAGGGCTCTTTGAAAATATTTCTCCTGCCCTCTGTGCCTCCTCTTGGAGATCAAAAGAACTCCCAAAGTTTTATTCTTACCATTGAAGCAAATAGATCTAAAACTGACTCGGAGTTGTTAATAAAAATAGGAAATGCTCTTTTCTATGAAATGGAATACTTTTAGACAGTGAAATGATTTAAAGGTATTTGAAATACTGCAGTTCAGGTTGAGGTCAGATGACCAAAGAAATTATTCTCTTCTTGTCCTTTATAGAAGGTCATGTTTAGGGACAGTTAAAGCAGCAGCTCAAAACTTAAAAGATGAGCTGATTGGCATGGATAAGGTCTGACTTGTCTTCACGTTGTGAAAGGACCTTTGTCTGCAGCCTAACAATTTTCACCTCAGGCTGAGACAGAATCAAAAGACCAGACAAGCCCACAGCTCACAAAACTGGGAGAGAGCCAGAGTACAAAGACCATTCTGGGTCTAACTCTGATTATCATGAAATGAAACCTGAGAAATCTAACTATATGGTGGGGATTTATTTGTGAGTTACATTTTTAAAAAGCAGTGCTTGGCATCAGGCCAAGGAAGGTGTCTAGGAAGAATGACAAAATCTTTGAAGTTGGAAGCTCTAAACTATGATTCTATGACATATGTTGGGGGCATTAAGGAAATTAGTTGTTCTGGAATGAATTGGTTATATGGGAAAGAGTAGCTGGAAACTTGTCTTATACTTTTTCTGTCTGATTCTCAAATATGGTTGGTTTTTGATTTTGGATGCAATTGTGAAAGAACAGCTTGTAAGAGAAATTATACCAATTGGTTAACAAAGGGACTTGCTCAAGGCAAAGCTGAGGTCACAGACAATCCCTACCCAACAAAGCTATCTGAGCTATGGGAGAAATAAGAGATAATCTGATGCTTCAACTTCTTCCTGCTGCTATCCTCCTGCCTCTCAACACACACACACACACACACATACACACACACACATCTGGACATCCTAAAGTGAATATTTTATTTAAAAAAATTAAATGCCAACTTCCAGCTATACAAAACTTGATGCAGCAGAGAGAATGCTCTAAAATGATTTGCAAAAGGTAAAGATAGAAAACTACAATGCTCTCTGGCATATTTGATTTAAATTGCTGGCCTATTTACTTCTGTAACTGATTGGTTGGTTGCTGTCCTTCATTATTGAAGAAGACCAAAATGAGAAACACTATGTTTGAGACAAACTGAAGTGTGTCTAACTGTGGCTGATCAACCCCAAATGATCTCAGAATGCTCTATTGCAGGTTGGGTACTTATAATTCATGTGATCACCTGGGGTGGGCACTCTAAACTTACATATGTCATGTTTCCTTTGAGCTGCTTCAATTCTACCTTCTTCACAGAATGCAGCACCCTCACTGATAAGGGCATGCCATGCTGGGGGGTCCTGTGCCAGTGTCTCCCATGCTGTACTATCAATTCTAAAGTTCTTAAGAGAGACCTTCAGGGTGTCTTAGTATTGCTTCTTCTGACCCCTCTGTTAGTGCTTACCCTGTGGGAGTTCTCCATAAAATAGACTTTTTTGGCAAGCATCAGTCTGTCATTCAAACAATGTGCCCAGTCCATCATAGTTGCATTCTCTGTAGTAATATTGGAATGCGAGGCAGTTTAATTCAAGGTTGGACTTCCATGTCTGATATCTTCTCCTGCCAGGTGATCTTCAGAATCCTTCTAAGACACTTCAAAAGAAAACAATTCAGTTTCTTGACATGGCACTGGTAGACTGTCTAGGTTTCACAGGCATTCACAGGCTGTAACCCTTCAATTTGGTCATTAGTCTAATGCCTCTGTTCTCCTACATTTTCTTCCGAGCCTCCCAAATACTGAGCTAGCTCTGGCAATGCCTATGTCAACCTCATTGTCAATATGTACCTTCCTAGAAAAGATACTGCCAAGCTTGTCTACAGTACTCAAAACTTCTTCATTTGATGTAAGAAATGGTTCCACATATGGCTGGTGTGGTGCTGGCTGATGGAGCACCTGTGTTTTCTTAATGTTAAGTGTTAGACAAAAATTAGCATAAGCAGCAGAGAATTGATCCATACTTTATTGTATCTCAGCTTCAGAGGCTACATTGAGTGCACAATCATCTGCAAACAGAAAATCATGAACTAACACTCCCTTCACTTTGATCTTGGCTTGTAATCTTTTCAAGTTGAAGAATTTGTTTGCCATCAGTATGTATGGTAGCTGACCTGGAAACCATGTTCATCTTTAGTGAATTCATTTGACAACATGGCTGAAAACGTCATGCCAAAAAGCAAGGAAGCAAGGACACATCCTGGTTTCACTTCATTGGTGACAAAGAAATCTCGAGAGCATCATCCACTATCAAGAACCTGGGTATGCATGCCATAATGAAATTGATGTACAATACTGATGAACTTCTCCGGGCAACCAAATTTTGACATAATTTTCCATAAATCCTCATGAATGATGGTATCAAAGGCCTTGCTCAGACCTACAAATGTTGTATACAGACCTTTGTTCTGTTACTGGCATTTTTCCTGAAGTAGCTGGGCAAGTAAAACCCATATAGACTGTTCCTCAACCCTTTCTGAAGCTATACTGGTTCTCAGGGAGGTGACCATCTTCCAAGTGAAGGATAAGCCTAATGAGAAGGACTCTGGCAAGAATCTTATCAGCAATGACTAAAAGAGAAATACTCCTATGATTGTCAGAGGAAAATTAAAAAAACAATCATAGATATAACCAATTGAAATCAATAATGATAGGGTGCTTCAGAGATACACATCATCTCTGGATATTAGAATATAAACACAGGTGTTCTCTTTGATTCTTCACTCTATCACTTTTTTTTTAGGTTTTTGCAAGGCAAATGGGGTTAAGTGGCTTGCCCAAGGCCACACAGCTAGGTAATTAATAAGTGTCTGAGACCGGATTTGAACCCAGGTACTCCTGACTCCAGGGCTGATGTTTTACCCACTATGCCACCTAGCCTCCCGTCAACTGCATAGATTTTACCTTTGACACATCTCTCATATTGTGTATACATATATATATACACACCTTTTCTCTTCTGTCACTGCCACTACTCTGGTGATGGCCTTTATCATCACCCATCTGGACTATTGATAGATGATTTCCCTGCCTCAAATTTTTCTCCACTTCATCTTCCATTCAGATGTCAAAAGAATCTTCCCAAAGCCCAAGACTAATTATATCACCCTCACTATTCAATAAACTCCAGGGACTCCAATATTAAATATAAAATTTTCTGTTTGTCATCCAAAGCCCTTCAAATTCTGATTTTCTCCTCCCAGTTTAGGCTTCTTACACCTTATTCCCAGTAACCTGTTGACATGACACCCTCTCCTTCCACCTCCTGAAAATGTGCTCTGGAATCCAGTGTTCCTTGTTCTTTAAATAAGACACTCAATATCTCTTGACTGGGAATTTTCACTGTTTTCCATTCCTGGAATTAACTTCTTTCTCAACTCTACTTTCTGGTTCAAACACTAACAAAAATTTTACCATCTTCAAGATATTCCTGATCCTCTGGCCACAATACTAGTGTCTTCTCTCTGTTGATTATCTGTAATTTATTCTGAATATAGTATTTGTACATGGTTGCTATCATGTTGTCTCATCCATTAAAGTGCTCAGCTGTTTAGTCTTTATGATGAGTCAGTCACATTTAATTTGTTATGTTCCTTTAAATTCTGTGTTTTTATTTCAAAAGTTTTACATAGCTCTGTTTTTTTATTAGGATTGCTTGGAATCCTCTTTTTTTATTAATTAAAAGTTAGTTTTCTCCCCTGTAGAAAGTTGTTCTTGGTTATAAGCCCATATTCTTTGCTTTCTGAGAAATAATTATCTGCCCCTTAGAGTAGTAGAGGTTAAATCATTGAAATCCTTCTTGTGACTCCTTGGTATTTATTTTAACAATATCTTTTTGTTTCACTTGAAAGCTCTGATTTGACCTTTTTTCTAGAAGTTTTCGTTTTATAGCTCCTTTTAGGAGGTAAGAGTAGAGTCTTTCTATTCCCATTTTGTCTACTGGTTCTAAGAGATCTGGGCAGTTTTCTTTTACAATTTCTTGGAATAGCACATCTGGTCATATTTCTGGTCATTTCAGGTCTTCAGGTTGTCTAAATGATTCTCAAATTGTCTCTCAATCTATTTTCCAAGTCAGTTCTTGCTATGAGAAACATTACATTTTCTTCTTTTTCCATTCTTTTTGCTCTGTTTTAATATTTCATGCTGTCCCATAGAGTCATTATGTTCTACGTAGTCAATTCTAATTTTCAGGTAGTTTGTTGCTTGGATAAGGTTTTGTTTCTCTCAGGTCAACCTGTTAATTCTCTTCCCAATCTTCAATAATTTTCATTTCTTTTCTATATTTTCCCTTTATTACTCTCATTTCATTTATTTAAAAAAACCTTCTTATTCATCTCTTCCAAGAATTCCATTTGAATTCATGCCCCATATGTGTTCTGGGGGAAATGTCTGGGCTCAGTTCATGACCTTTAAGGACTTGGTACTTTCTTGGGGTTGTGAGTATTGTTCTAGGATCTCAGGGACAGATCAGACTTGAAAGTGTTTTTCTTTCTTTTCCTGGTTAGGAGAGAATCATTTCTTGATCTCCCTTTTATTAGCCTGCAGACACTTTTCCTAATGCTTTCTTACTTTCTTAGTCCTATATTGGCAAATCTCAACCTGGTCATCCAGAAACTTCTTCTAGATCTTTTCTGTCTCAGTTTATGAATCTGCTCCATGACAATTTGCTTGTTCTCTGACATTTCCCTACTCATTCAAGTACAGGCTAAAGTAAATCTGAAGGCCAAACTTTTGGATTTGCAATGTCTTTGGAGTAGACCAGGCAGAATTCTTATTTTCCTCATCAGGTCACCTTCTCATACAAGCAATGGCAATATTCTTTTTTTTCTTACCATTGTCCATATGCCTGCTCTTCTATAAAGCTACAGTATTTTTCTGACACCAGGGACTACAGCAGACAATAATAGTGTCCTGAACAATCAGTTCATATTTAATCAGCTTCTAGATCTGATTTCATTGACAATTTCAATGGTCTCACTGGAGTCAAAACATACCTTCTTTCTACACTGGGGGACATTTCATATATATATGGGCATGCTCCTGATTTGCATTTCAGTAGACTATTAGTCAACTGCAAAGCTCTGCTGATACCCCTTTGGTTCAGAATTCAAGCCCCAGTTATTTCTATTATGTTCTAGGTACTTTAAAAATGTTATCTCATTTGATTTGATCCTCACACAAGTTTGAGAAGTGGGTGTTGTTGTTATCCTCATTTTACAGTTGAGGAAACTGAGGTAAAGAGTGAAATGATTTGCTCAAGATAACATAGCTAAGAAGAATATGAGTCAGGATTTTAACTCAGGACTTCCTGACTCCTGTTCAGTGTCCTATCCACTTTTCCACTTAGCTTCTAAGTTAAATACAAGTTAAATAACCCACTCAAGGTCACATACCCCAGGCCTTGTGATTTAAGTTTTGTGCCTAATAGTCTAGAATCCAATCAAGCAAGAGGAAGAAATACCAAATTAAATGAAAAGTAAAAATTTCATCAGATTAGCAATAAAAAAAACCATTGGAAGCAAGAGCATAAATAAGTGAACTGTCTGATCCCATGTTTCTTTTCACATTTTATTTTTCACTTTTCATATTTTCATGTTTAAATTGTAAAATTGGGGTGGCTAGGTGGTGTAGTGGATAAAGCACTGGCCCTGGAGTCAGGAGTACCTGGGTTCAAATCCGGTCTCAGACACTTAATAATTACCCAGCTGTGTGGCCTTGGGCAAGCCACTTAACCCCGTTGCCTTGCAAAAAAACCTAAATTGTAAAATTATTAATAGAATTAATGAAGGCAAAACTTTTAAAGTAGATTCTGATAATAGAAACAAACATACAAATGAAAACTATCTATGAAATGAGCCAAACTAAGAGGAAGATGCACAGGCACGGTTGGTTGAGGGGGCCAAAAAAAAGCATTAAAAAACCGATTACTAAAAGTAATTTATTTGATGCCCTGGGTGACAGCCACCCCAGAGATACGCTATCTGATCAAACTGAAACAGAAACATGGCAGTAATTTCAGGGGACTGGGGATATAAATGAAAATGAGGACAATAGAAGAGGAAAATATGAAGATAATGAGACAAGAGAAGACATTGCCACCTATTGCTTTTGAAATGGTGTGGGCAAGAGGGGTTCCTTAGGGCAGAGTTCTAAAGGCAGAAGATATCAGAATGTATGCCAGAATGAAATTCTGTTCCCACCCAACCCCAAGTCCCAACTATCACTTTAGAATGAAAAGATAAGAGATCTCTCTGACTGCAATAGAAATTGCACCACAGACACCTTGCCAGCCAGTCTGGGCTATCATTTTCTCAGGATGAAGAACCATGTAACTGTTTACTAAGGGACCAGATACTGCTGGATTAACAAATGACTTGAATTAATTTGAAATCAGTGTAAAGCAATCTCAATGAGAATAAACACTAAGGATCTTGGAATGGCAATCTTCCCTAAAGCACTATGTGCTCCAAGAGAAGAAAGACTCATAATTGAAAGATAAATGAAAACAAATCTCAGAAGGAAGTTAATAAGGAAGAAAACATTTTTAAAGATTGCTCTGTGCTAGGAACTATGCTAAGCACTTTACAATAATTTCACTTGAAGTTGGTGCTATAAGCACCCTTATTTTACATATGGGGAAACTCAGGCAAATAGTGGTTAAGTGACTTGTCCAAGGTCACACAGCAATCACGTGTCCATGACACAATTTGAACTCAGGTCTCCCTAACTTTAAGCTCAGTGTGCCATTTTATTAGAATCATCTCAAAGCAGGGACAAGAAAATTATTGATCCTCCAGACATTTTTTTGATGAATATGAAATCAAGGTGATTTTTTTTTTTTTGGCTTAGGGATGATTTTTACCTAGGGAGTTGAAGCAATAGGGAAATGATTTAGGTGGGACAAGGGAATAAATTCAAGATCTGAGTTCAAATTTTACCTCAAATAGGAGTATGGGCAAGTCACTTAACTTCTCCCATCTATAAGTGAGCACCTACTTCACAGGGTTGTTATAAGGATCAAATGATACTTGTAGAGGGTAGTAAATAGCACATGCAAAGTACTACAAACTTTAAGGCACTATATAAATGTTAACTATTAATTAATAGTGGCTCATTACTGCTGCTTCTTTCCATAGGCAATTAGGTGGTGCCATTGAGAGAGCATAGCCTGGAGGTAGGAAGATCTCAGTTTAAATGCAGCATCAATTAAACAAAAAAAACAATTACTGAATGCCTACTATTTGCCAGGCAAAGTCCTAAGTGCTGGATACTTATGAACTTTGAGACCCTGGACAAGTCTCTTGATTTGTTTTAACTGTAAAATGAGTATAATAAGAGCACCTACCTCCCAGTGTTGTGATGATTAACTGAAATCAAATCTGTAAAGCACATTGCCCAATGCCTTGGGAGATATAGAAATACTTTATTGTTATTATCATCCCCTTGACTTTCTGGGCTCAAGGGTTAATGGACATGAATGAGCTTTGATTCTTCTGTTGAATATCAAAAGCCACCCAAGAATCTTTTTAAAAGGTTTATTAGAGACAAAAGAATCTGTTACAAAGACCAAAATCCCATATAGCAAAAGATGAAGCTTTTGTTTTTTCATGAAAATTATCCCCGATTCCTACTCTCAGATCGTATGCTCTCTTGTAACAACAAAAACAAATCTGATGTGACAATGTATATAAGATCTCATCCTAACAGTCCCTCACCACTCTGCCTCAAGGAGGAGGACATTTATTTTCTCTCTTCCTGAGAAGTTTCATTTTTTCTTCCTTGACAATTCAACACCTTTTAAAAGTTTTTCTTGAAGCACAGACCTATCAGCACTCTCTATCCCCATTCCTGCAAAATTCCAATGGTTTTTAACTACCTTTAGACTAAAAAATATTTGGTATTTACAACCTGAACCCTTCCAGTCGGCTTATATATTACCCCCTCGGCGTGGTTTGGTATAAAGACACAATGGAGGAGTTATTGTTGGCACGCATGAGAATATATTTTATGTGTGTGTGTGTGTGTGTGTGTGTGTGTGTGTGTGTGTGTATTTTAATGTGTGTATATATGTATATTTTAATGTATGTGTCTATATATTTTATGTGTGTATATTTATGTGTGTGTATATGTATATGTATGTTTATATGTAGTTATATGTACACACACACACACACACTCTCTCTCTCCCCCCTTTGTCTCTCTCCCCCTTCTACCTTCCCTCTTCCTCCACCCTCCTCTCCATTTCCAGCAACCAACGTCTGCCTTTACATCTCCCCCTCATTTCCGCCTTTGTCCTCCCACTTAGGCCCTTCCAGACTCTGCCAAAGACCTTACCATGAGGGGCCTTCCCCTTAAAGTCACGCAGCATCCATTTTGTATGTCTTCTGTCTATAGCTATACAGGTACATGCTTCTTCTCCATTAGAATGTAAGCTCCTCGACGGCAGGGCCTATTTTCGTGTTTTCTTTGCATCTCTACGGCTCATCACTGTCTGGTCCCTGCCAAGTCCCTGCTGACTGACCCCCACCCCACCCCCTTCCAACCCAAGGAATTCAGTTCCAGGCTGCAAAGCTTAAAGCTTAATGGCAGTTCCTAGGGTACTGGGGATACAAAAGGAAAAATGTCCTGCCTTCTAGAAGTTTATATTCCACAAGGGACAAATAAGGAAATAACCCTAGATATGCAAGTATGCCGGAAAAACACGCGCATGTGCAAACCGAGTTTCCGGAGAAGCACTTAGTTCGAGCAGGTAGAAATGCAGGTGGTGTCAGACGCCCTCTAACTGAGGCACCCGCGCATGCTCCTGAGATGTCCCGCGCATGCTCCTGAGGTGTCCCGCGCATGCTCCTGAGGCACCCGCGCATGCTCCTGAGGTGTCTTGAGCATGCTCCGCGCGGTGGCCGACACCTGGGTGTTCCTCCGCACAAAGCCAGCCCCGCACTAAGATAGTTCCTATAGTGAAAAATGGATGTCAAAATGCTAGTAATTCTTTAAAGTGGGAAAAACTCATAAAACGAATGCCAAGATTAAGAGATACGTTCAAGGTCGCAGAGGTGAATGAGCTGGGATTTATTTATTAGGCTCTAAATCTAGAGCTCTTCCCACTGGATACCTGCCTCCTCTTCATTTTGCAGCTGTGTTAGAAATTGTCCCGATATTATATAAATCTTTGATTTGGTGAATTGAAGTTTAGTTCCCTGACCTCGGCACGTCCCTTCCCTTTTTTCTTTAGTGAACTGCAAGACCCATCTGGCTCTGCCATTCTAGGCTTCATTTGAGGTTGACTAGCATACTAACAGGAGTTTTTAATAACAGTTAAAACTTTTTGATATTCACGGTTAAAAAAAAACAGGAAGGGGGTAGGACATGTCCCCACATTTTATGATTTGCTTGTTTTTTAAATTACACATGCAATAAATTACACCTATATGTAAATTATAATAATAAATTACAAATTTGTGTAAATCATATCTGTATTTAGCCATAAATTATGTACACTAATAGTATGAAATAAAGCTAAAAATATTTTTATTTATTAATGGTTCACAAACCTTTGTTACTTTCTCTAAAATATTATATAATTATCATTGATAATAATATTTTAATGGAAGCCATGTGATTATTCATTAGTTTTGAAAATCTTAGTTCAACACTTTATGATATGACAGTATGTCTCAATATGCTGAAAGATAATGAACAAGTGAGGGCATCACTGTCAGTCCTTCAGTATTGTGGAATCCCCACTCTTCCCTCAGGATATTTCATGTACTGTATATGACATGTGACCATCTGGCATACAGATGGAGTGAAAGTGTCAATGTCAATCTGATGTGAAATATTACCAAAGCTTAATTTCCTTTTTCTTTAAAAAAAATCAGCACTTGCTATTTATTTTTTTCAAATATACTTTGCTCTTGTCACTTCCTATGAATCAGTGGTGCCTGATTCCTGTAAATAAAAGCTAGGGACTATATCTTAAATAGAAGAATCAGGAGCACCAGGTAGGTAGAAAAGACCGCATTCAATTTGCTAAAGGAAATCCTGTTAATATAAGGCTGTTAGAAAGAATAATTAATTGAAATGAGCTTTTTAAATTAATTGTACCAACTGTTGTCTGCATTATAGAGATAGAGACATACCACAATAGCCATGCTGATCATAGCTGTGGGGGATGCTTATAAACAGCTTTTCCTGGAGTATTAGATGATTCTGTATCTTCCCCTTTGACTGACCCATAAGAAACAAGGTAATGATAATTCTTCAAGTTAAGTCAACAAGCAGGCTATGCATAAAGGATGCATATAAAGGCAAAAGACAGACCCGGTTCTCAAGGAGATAATTTAATGGGAGAGACAACATGAAAATCCAACCACTGTAAGCAAGATATGTAAAGGGAAGACACCAGCTCTCAGGGAGATTGGAAAATGCTTCTGGCAGAAGGGGAGATTATAGCTGGGACTTCAAAGAAGACAGGAGACAGAGGTAAGGAGGGATATGGATATTGTTCCAGACATAGACAACAGGTAGTAAAACTACATGGTGTCAGGAGATGGAATGTTTTGTTTGAGGAACGGCAGTAAGGAGGCTAATGTCATTGGATCAGAAAGTATATGCAAATAGAGAGTAAACAGAATTTTTATTGTTTTTAACCTTTGGAAATCATACTGTCCAGCCAAGTCTTCAAGTTCCTCCTTTTCTGAAAGTTTTGTACATACTTGGGAATTGCTCAAGTTCCAGACTCTTTTCTCCAGTCACAGTTCTACAAGATTTTTTTTTCTCTTGGGCCTGTCTCTTACTGAATTTTCTGGAGTAAGGGTTCTGGGGTGGCTGGGCTTTTTAAAAAAGAAACATCTAAATATATCAGCCTATTTAGTTTTTTAATTATCAGGCTAAATGGGGGAGTGATTTTCTGGGAAGCCTAAGTAGAACAATATTTAAAGTGATCTTTACCTATGGACACTTAGATTGTGGGCAACATCAGAGATCACATCAGCACCTGGTCTTAAGGGTCATCTCAAATGCAACTCATGTATCCTTTGCTCTTTCCCATTTTCTTTTTTTCCCATGTGTAGAGGAGAGAGGGGAAGAGTTTGTGAGGCAGTTGGAGATTAAGTGAGTTAACCAGTCACATAGCTAATAAGTCAAGTGTCTGAGGCCAAATTTGAATTCAGGTTCTCCTGAGTTCTACTGCTGCTCTATCCACTGTGCTACCAAGCTCCCCTCCCATTTTCTTTGGTTTTGAAAGTGGGCGTTCTAGAGGTGTTGAACCATCTCAGCAGTCACATTCGTCCACAATGATAGGAATGGCTTGATGGCTTCGGACTAATGACTTACAGGCCACATAGAGGGCTGAGAGCTGCTTGGGGAAATGAAGCTTCTTATGTGTGTTTCTTTTTTTCTCCTCCAATTTAAACTGTATGGGGGAGTCACCTGCAGAGCTAAGTAGGACACCGAAATCCATCTTTTTTGTGATTTTTCTCCTTTATTGTTTGCCTTTTCTCAATATCTTGCCACCTATTTAGTTAGAAACAATCTTTCTTTTAAAATAACTTCTTATCCATTGTTCTCTATCTCTCTGTCTCAATCTCTGTCCATCTCACAAAGAGACATTTACTATAAAAACATAGCAAGAACAGATGTACATTTTTCTTTTCCTGCCCTTAAAAGCAAAATCTTTTGTCTTTCAACTCTGTTGCTATGGAGAGTAGGTTCAGATTTAACACCACAATTAATCAAACAAAGTTCACTTCCAAATGAGGTAAAACCAATCTGTGTACAAATCCCAGGCTCTCTGTAATTGTTGGATTGGGCTGGAGCAGGTCATTCTGCCTTCACCCCTCACTTTACTATTGGATTCTAGCAAATCTTGGCAAGGATATTGCTTCTAAACTCCTGGTATTTCACCCTTCTGAACCTTGAAGCTCAGAAAGTCATAGCCATCACCAGTGTTCTTCAGCCAGAAGCAAGGAAGAATGAACTCAACAGGAGTAGGAATAGTACAATGAATCGTGGGTTCTGTCCCCTATCCTAGGATAAAGGCCTGATGTCTCTCTCTCTCTAGGGAAGGTTTAGTTCTGTCACCTTCTTCTTCATAGGTTTCTGTATCATTGTCTTCTGTTGGGCATTGGAACTCCTTTACAATCAGACTCTAACTTTCCTTTTCAATTTTATTACACATTACTCTATAAACTATTTGGGTCAGACAAAATGGTCTTCTTACTGTTCCCCTTACTTGAGAATTAATCTTCCATCTCAATGTCTTTGTATTGGCTATCCTCTATCCCTGGAATATAGTCCTTACTCTTGGGATCTTGGGATCTCTAATTTCCTTAAAGTATCTCCTCAAGCAAAATGAAATCCCTTCTTGCCAATGCCTTCCCCTCTCCAATTATCTTATATGAATTTTCTTTTCTAAATATTTTCTTTTTATTTCAGTTCCAAGTTCTCTTCCTTCCTCCATTCTTCCCTTTCTTCCCAATAAGAAGATAAGAGGTGATTGTATTTATTTTCTATGTTTATATAGATGCTCAATAACTTCTCTGATTAAATGTAACCATGTGAGGCATGGACTGTTTCACTTTTGTCTTTGTGTTCCCAGTGCCTGGGGATTATTATATAGCAAACAGGGGTTTTATAAATGTTTGTTATCTTAGTTCAGCAGCTTTCTGGGCCTGATGTATTCACCTAGCTTCTTCAATAAGTGCCAAGAAGTACCATGGTGTGGTGGAGAGGGTCAGATTAGTTCTAGGTTCAATTCCCACTTCAGTTATTTACTAGTTGTAGGCAACAGGTAAGACCTTTAACTACTCTGAGTCTCTTTCCTCATATATAATATGAAGGGATTGTATTTAATGGCCTTCAAAATCCCTAAACCAATCATCCTATAATGCCATATGCCACCTGAACTCCTCAGCTGCTGCCTCACTATTCTTCTGTCATGATTATATCTATACCAGGTTAGTCCTGCTAGGCACCCCTTACTCTGTGCCTATATCTGTCCCTATCTCTACATCAGCTGTCCAGATCTTGGGGGAGGTTGGAGAAAGAAAGAGAAACCAACTACTGTCCCCATGTGCCCTACCCCCTTCTTGGCCACCATGGTTCCTTGACTTCTGCCTCCATAACAACCCAATAAACACTCTCACTTTCAAATCCAGACTCCAGCTGTAAATCCAACTGGTCCTCGTTTCAATTGGGTACTATAGGGTTCTCTTTCAATCTGCATCTGTTACTATTACTACCATCCTCCTCCCATCCTTTCTGGTTCCCTAGAAGTAATCCCTATAGAATAATTTTCATCAAAAACTAGTCTTGTTGGGAGCTGTGAGGCCTTTAGGTCTGAGGCCCTACTATTTTGTATACCAGTATATCTGAGTCCTGTTTGGTGCATACAAATCCTTGAGGTAATTTCATTATTCAAACTTCATTGGGAGAGTTAGAATTTATAACCCAAATATTTATTATCCTATATCCTGAAATGGTCCATTTTGGTCAGAATATACCTATTTAAATGAAGCTATGATAATAGTGACCAAGAAATCAGAAAAGAATAAGAGCTATTCTATCATTCTAGTTTCTGAATGAAAACTTGTTTGTTGTTAAGCAGATAATGGGTCAGAAAAAAATGACAGAGAACTTAGATTCCTTGGACAATGTACAGAATTATTACTATTGTGTATTGAAACCAGAAGACTAGGTCATAATCAGGCATTAAACCAACACTGGACATTCAAGTAAATGCACAGAAAAAACACTGCTGCATAAATAGTAATGCTGTGCTAAGATGTAGAAGAAGATTGTCAAAAATGCGAAGTATAATTTGAAACAAGCCCTAGAGTGGCTGTAGTATTTGCTGAGCTAAATAAGTCTGGTTTATAGATGACTCCAGGTTACATGAAGCATGAGAAAGAAAGCTGACTCCATGATGTTGCAAGGTGATGTGTATAAAAGATAGCAACTAGGCAAGTGTTCCTGCTGGTAGCATGCCCGGAGAAAGAGCAGCCAAGCAGAGTAAAGGTCAGGAGAGAGATGGAGACTTGCGATAGTGACTTTTAAATGAATATAAGAGTCCCTCTTGGCTAAAGCCAATCCTTTATGGTTCTATAAAAGACCATCGTTTTTCTTCCAAGTGAAACATATCAGTGAAACATATTGATTTAATAACTATAATAATGATAGCACTTTCAACTTATACTATACTTTCAAATTTTCAAAGTGCCTTCACAATTATGCCTTGACATTCTCAGATCCTCTTGACCTTGCTGATGATGGGAGTCAACCACTTGGCTAGAAAATGGTGCTTCTTTTCCCTTGGTCCCTGTGTTACTCAGAAGCTCCCCAAATTTCTAAGACTTCCAAATATTTCAGCAGTAACTCTCTTTAACAAATTATCAGGAATATTTTTTTAATTTATTGCTTGTTTGGTTTGATCCATTAAATATTTATATTAACTTTCACAACATATTACATTATGACTATATCCTTTTCCTCTCCTTTCCATTACACAATGAGCCATCATCTATAACAATTCTCACTCAGTTAAATCAGGAAATACATCAACCAAGTCTGTCAGTATATGCAATATTTCACATCCATGGTTCCTCATTTCTGAAAAAAAAAGGGAAGGGCTACACTACATTTTCTTAGCTCTTCTCTTAGAGACAACCCTGGTCATCCTGATGTCATTGTTGCAATTTTTGTGTAATAATTCTATTGTGTCTCTTTACTAAACTGTATCAGTTCACATAAATCTTTCTATGCTCCTCTAAATTCTTTGTTTTCATTATTTCATATAGTGAAGTAATATTTCATCACATTCACGTACCATAATTTGTTTAGCAATACTACAGTAGATGAAATTCTACTTTATTCCAGTTCTTTTCTAATATAAAGTAAGTCTAAGATCATAGAATCAGAATGAAAAGGAATCTCAGTGACCATCTAAGCCAACCACTTTACAGAGAAGTAAACCAAGAACCAGAGAGATGAACTATCTTTCAATGACACACAAGTAATAAGTACTAGAGGTGGTATTTGATATTAGAGGTTCTCTGACTCTAGAACAAGTGTTCTTTCTACTAAGTCATACAGATTTTACTTCTATTTCCAAAGCTGAGGCCAATTTCAAGGCAAGAATCATTGATCACTGTTCACATGTACTGATGACTTCAATACCTTCTCCAATTCTACCTAAGTCTTATAAGGAAGGAAAGAATGTCACTTTGCTCCTAAAATTGTGAGAATCATAGAATGATGACCTCCATATGAAATGGTTTTGAGGTTAGAAAAAGTGAGAGGAGAAAGACTCTGCTTCCCTATAAGGGGAAGACATTGTCCCTATCCACATGGAAATCCAAGGAAGACCTTAACCTTCCTACCACCAAATATCAGGCTGATCAAATACTGACTTTCAGGTTTTTAATCTTACCTACTCCTTCCTCTTCCATCAGAAGACACTTTAGGGGACTATGCTGTGTCTTTCTCTATCTACAAAATGGGAATAATACAGTCATTTTCAATATTTGTAAAACCCATATGGATACTAAAATTAGAAAAGCGAAAGAAGCTTAGAGTGGAAAAGAAAAGTAACTCGTAAAAAGGAAATAGAGCATTGGATTTGTTGTCACATAACCTGACTTTGAATCTAGGATTTGCTGTTTACTAAAACTTTGTGTCTTTGGATAAATCATTGCACCCCTCTGGGTTTCTCTTTGCTCCTCTGTGAAAGATGTAGTTAGGCTAGGTCCCTCTAAGGTCTCATCTACCTCTCAAAAGTTTGGTCTTATGTTTTAATATTCATTCATCTCACTCACTGGATGTTTCCCATATAAACTGTCTGATCCATCTGTGACTATGCCTTTTGAATTGTTCATGCTGAGAGGTGCTTCTTCTATTTGGCAATATCTACCTGCTAGTCTGAGGAAAACTGATGCCTTTTGCTTGCTTCCAGCCAGAAGCAGAGAAGGAGGATTAGCTTTTCCACAAGCTGCTAAAATGTATTTTTTTATGAAGCACTAAGCCTCCAAGAATAAGTCCTAATCCACATACAGCACTTGGATTTTTAGTGCTCAAGTTCAAACCAGTGTCTTTGTATTGGTAGAGAGATATGTTAAGCACCGTCTGTCTATCATTTCCCAGAAGACTACTTTTCAATGGCATATTCTTGAAAAATCTTGACTCCCAGAATTTCCAGGGGGCAGAGTCCACTAAGTCCACTAAAGTCATGTTCACCCCATCCTGATTCCTTTTTCTTTTCCACAATTGTGACTACCCCTTCCACTCTTCACTTTGGATTTTGCCACTCAATTCAAAGAAAATTCAGTATCCAAAGATTCAATCTCAGGATCCCATTTCAGACACAAAAAAGTAATAGGAGGTTTCAACCAGAGACAAATGATGTAAAAAAAATATAGATAGAATTATTCCACAATATTTCAATGAATCCATGGAAGGATTCATTGGGCTCCTTCATACATTCTCACCTATTAGAATTTTCTATTCATATCTTCTTGTAAATTCTCCATAAGTTATCCTTGCAAATATGCTAGAGTTTTTACCGTGTTTTGCTATTTCAGGGCTACTCGAGAAACATTGCAGCTGTCTGGGCTCAATACATTATTGGCTGGGGATTCCGGAAGACAAGTTCATATCCAACTTCAAATGCTTATTGACAACATGACCCTGGATAAGTCACTTAACTTCTGCCTGACTAGTTTTATCAACTATAAAAAGAAGACAATAGGAGAGCCTATTTCACAAGGTTGGGCCTCAAAGGTCATTTGACCCAACCCCTTAAGGGTTAAGGAAACTGAGGCCCTAATCAGTAAAAATGATTGGTCTGGTAGACCCAGGATTTGAATTCAACTTCTCTGATTTCAAATCTTCAACACCTCATTACTGTATTATAATTGATGACTTGCCACCTATTATTTACTTTGAATTGTTCATAGATTGCATCATCAGTGTTGTTTTTTCCTGGTTTATACCCATAGTCTGAAATTTTCTATGATGGGTTTGGGAACCCCTTGTTTTCTAGCTTTGCATCCCTGGGACTTGGTTGGCCTCCATTGAGTTTTCCTGTCAGTTCAAAATTCAGAGTCACCAATCCCCAATTCACCCCCATAGCAGAAATATCAAGAAACTTCTGATTCTTAATTACTCTGGGGAAATGGGAAAGTGGTGCTTTTTTTTTGGTGATAAGAAATGGTATTTGCCCTTTGTTAGAGACAACAGAAAAAATGGATTAGCCACTCAGAGACTCACAGATTTAGCCTGTATTAATCTTGTAGGGATGTGCAGAGAATATGAAAAGAAATATAGGATTAACAGTGGGTAAAGCTGGAAAAATTTGTCTGCAAAAAAAGAAATAGCAGACCTAATTTACTTGCCAAATTTTAAGAGCATTTTTCTTTTTACTCTTAGCAGCATTTGATACCCCAACAGATGAGCTTGTATGGGGGTTTTGTCCATCTGAGACTTTTCACATGACTCAAAGGCTTTCGATTTCCCCAAAGGGAAATAAATCAACACCAGCTCAATAAGATAGAACAGCTTGAACAGACAGGGAAGGTGTCACATTCTGTAATTTGGGGATAAACAAGCCCCTCTTTCTTCTCATCTGTCCATGAGAGGAGAAGCTGTCTCTCAAATCAAAGGGCAATTACTTAAAGGAGAGCTCACTCTCCTGGGGTTCAAACCAGATGTCATTCCACACTTTCCTGAAAGTAAGCCAGGCTGAGTTTAGCAGAGAATGGTTGAGGACTACAGCTCTGACAGGAGTCAGAGTGTCCTGCTACAGGAAAAACAGTAGCCAATGTGGTGGGGACATCATGTGCCTTGTAAGAGGACTGGAAGATAGAAAGGGAACAAGTTATAAAGAGTTTCAAAGGTTTTAGCTGAGTCACTAAAGATGAGTTTCCTCATCTTTAAAATGAGAGCTTGGAAGATCTCCAGAGTCCTTTCCAACTCATTGAATTCAATGAAGAATATCACAGATTGCCCTGATGGTATGGGGGTGGGGAGGGAGAGGGGTTAGGGTGGGTGATATGTAATAATTTTTGAATATTTGACAGTAATGTCTATGATATTCTGGGGAAAGTACTGTATTTAGAATCAGAGGACCTGGGTTAAGCAATCTGTGTGGCTTTGATCAACACATTTATCCTCTGAAGGAATGTGTTGGAGCCAGCTTGAGGGGTTTGTCACCTAAATTTTCAGAATAAGAATAATTTGTACCTTAAATATCAATAAATGCTATAAATAAATGCTACAAATAACAAAACTTATTGTTTTGTTATTTCTGGTCTTAAGAAAGTGATGGTGAAAATGTTAATAATTTAGATTAAACTTTAAAATGTGTCACGTCTTTATTTTTTATTTGTTTGATTATTTTTGGAAAGCTGATTATTAAACCTTTACCTTAACATCCTTGCTTCTGGTCCTCAATTTCATCTATTCTAATATGCACTGAGTTGGACAAGATGATTACTGAGGTTCCTTCTAGTTTTAAATCCTACTATTGTATTCTTATCCTTTCATTTTGCAGAAAAGTTAAGTAACTTGTCCAAGTCATCCAGGTTAGGTAGTACAGGTCTTCTGTTGCTATTCCAGATTTCTTTCCATTGAACCTATCCCAACCCCAGTTACTAGATTACAAAGGGTTCACTTGTGTGAGATCGTTGGATCATAGATTCAGACCTGGAAGGAATCTTAAGAGGTCAAGTTCAGCCAACTCATTTTACAGAGGAGGAAACTAAGGCTAATTCAGATTCGATAATTTTCCCAGAGTCATAGCCTGCATCTTTCCAATTTCAAGTCTATTGACCTATCCACATCATCACACTGTCTTCTTTATGAACAGATAATACCACTCTTCCATCAATGGAATGTTTTCTCAAAAGTAGAGAAGACCTACCCTGAGTTATCCACACTCTCTTTCCTAATTCCCCTTGGATCATAGCACATATTTTTTCCGTGCCAGCTGACTGTGGTTGGACATGCAGTGGAACATAGGGGAGCTAATTAGCCCATGTGGGGATTGAGTCTATGACTTGGGTCTCATTAGTATGGTCCTCTTATCAACTGTTGACAACCCTTTGGCACAAAATCATTTCCTTTCATGGATACCAAATTTCAAGACTAAAAACCATGTCTCTTTTCTGTTCTTGCTAGAGCCAGGCCTCATTAAGGAGGGAGCTTAACTGTGTCTAAAAGTTCTTCCAAATGATAAATTAACTTGACTTTTTTATAAACTATAGCCTGGGGTGGGGGGAGATAGGCAGAATTTGGGTTATTCCCACTGAGTCTGACCCACTGCTGCTGGATGACTGCTCCCTCACAAAGAACCCATACTGGGAAGTCACAAGACATCTCTTAGAGGAGAAGAGCCTTCCCCCAGGGGAGTTGGAACTTGGCCTGATTTTTTAATGGAGAACAGCTGCTGGCTGGAAACCTAGAAGCACAAGTGGGAGTTTGTTTCAGGTTTTTACCATTGTTGTCATCCTCCTCCTCATCATCATCATAATCATCACCACACAATATTTATCTAACCTAAAAGTAGGCCAAGGGGAGCAAAGAAAACAGAAGATTGAGGTCATGTTTGCTAAGCCATGATCTGAAACACCAGAGCTCAGAGCCAGGAGAGAAAGGTTAGAGAATATATGCTGGATCGAAGAGAGGGGATATTGCCAACCTCTGTTGGGCTCTCCCCTTCTATATAACTTTAAACTTCTTGTTAACCCTTGTATGCTCACCCTCTCTCTAAAAACATTTAATCAACATATGAATTGAAGCTTGTGTCAAAAAGTTATTCCATTATGATTAAAAATATCCAGTAAAAATATGCATGAATCCTTATTGACTTGTTCACATTTTCCCCTGAGATCTGAGAGCCTAAGGGCCTTTCCTAGTGTTTAACATCTTCTCATTCTTTGTAATAAGTCTCAGGGGAATTGTACTCTGTGCTAAGATAATTCAAGGCAAAAAAACCATAAGGGCTTCTTTCTTTCATTTTCAGATCCAATTCTTCTCTGGTTTAACTCAAGTCCCCTTCTGCTAACTTCACTGGAGTATATTAATTGGTGTCAAAATCACATAACTCAGTGTTTAGTTATATTTAAATCATCTCAAACATTTGCGGAGTCGATTGAGGGTAGGCTCAAGAGTTACAGTTCCACACTTCCAAATGTAAATTTCCCTTAAAAGGAATACTTGAGAATAGCTTTTCACTTTTTCTTATGCAGGAAGAGACATCAGGAAATGGTTTGAATCAAAAAAAATTGACTCCCAATACTTAGGAAATCAAAATCAGGTTAAAGAAAGCCATACATCTGGAAGTATTCAATTGGTTCTTAATATTAGTTGGTTCATTAGAGAGGTTGCTTGTGATTGTCTAATCCATTTCCTAAAAGATCTGAGTTTGTCTGGTGGAATGCAGATGAGAAATAGACCAAACATGAATTATTTCATTGGTAAGAATTTATTTTTTATTTATTTTTTTTAGATTTTTGCAAGGCAAATGGGGTTAAGTGGCTTACCCAAGGCCACACAGGTAGGTAATTATTAAGTGTCTGAGATGGGATTTGAACCCAGGTACTCCTGACTCCAGGGCCGGTGCTTTATCCACTGTGTCACCTAGCTGCCCCCTTTGGTAAGAATTTAAAAGGAACCTCTATTCAGCTCTGTCATAAAAGAGTAAATCATCATCATGGAACTATAGAACATTAGAGCTAGAATGGACCTTAGAAATCATCTAATCCAATCTCCTTATTTTTACATGTGGGGGAAACTGAAACCCAGAATGGATGAATGAAGGAATGACTTGCCCAAAGTCATACTGTCAGTGGCAGAACCAGGCAAATAACCCAGGTCTTCCAAATCCTACTCTACTAGAAAGAACTGAAAAGAGCTATTCTAGTCCTGATACATCTGATACTCATTCCTAGGGGAGGTAGTTTTACAGAATTTCAGTACTGGAAGGGACCTCAGTGATAAACTTGTCAACTTCAAACATCTTTGAACCAGAGAGACTCCATTGCTGGGCTTATACCTTAAAGAAGCCATTGATAAGGAAGTCTCCCACAGACTCCTAAATATTTATAACAGCATTTTTGGTGTTATAGTTGGCCATATAGTTATGAATTGGAAACAAAGGACATGTCCATTAATTGTGGAATGACTAGCAAATTGTGGTACATGAATGTAATGATACATTCCTGTGCTGCAAGACATCATGTCTATGATGTAGAAGCATGGAAAGATCTACCTGAATTGATGCAGTGAAATAGGCAGAGCCACGAAAACAACATTACTATAACAATGTAAATGAAAATAACAACATGCCAAAAACCAAATTTGTATCAAAATCATAAAGATCAAACAGGACTCCAATAATGAGATTTAAGAGAACTCCCCAACCTACCCCTCTATGAAGGTAAGAGGGCCACAAGTGTTACATATTCCATAGGTATTTAGACATTTTCAGTGTATTGATTAATTGCACCTTTTTTTCCTCTCTAAAAATTGTGACCATTTGTCACATGGGATGATTTCTAGGAAGGGAGGGGAAGGATAACTGTTGATATAAGAAACAAAATATATAAAAAAAAAATTTAAAAGGGGGAAAAGAATTCTTTCTACAATATACCTCACAAATGGCCATTAGATTCTGCTTGAAAATGTCCAAGAAGGGGGAACCCACTACCTTTTGACACAGTCCATTCCACTTTTGGACAGTTCTGGTCTCTTTGAACTAAATTGGTCTCTTTGAAACTTCTATCCATTGCTTGTAGTTCTGGCCTTAAGGGTCAAACAGAGCAAGTCTCATTTCATGTGACAGCTTCTCAAATTCTTGAATAAAACTATTATGTTTTACATCATAAAACTACCTTCCAGGTCTTCTCTTCGCCAGTCTAAACATCCCAGTTCCCTCAAGTTTACCAAGAGAAGAGAGAAGGAAAGATGGAGTTACTTTGAAGGTTGTGCTGAGGTTTCAAGAGAATCACCTGGATGACAGTGATAGAATTTAAGTCCTTTGTAAGACCAATGTCATCGAACACTATGGAATCCCTGAAGCCTGCCTCATGTGTGTGTGTTCCCCCAGATGAATAATTTAGAGGTTCTGCTGGAGTATGGCATGCTATGCAGAAATGATGGCTGAACTCAGAGAGCTGCCTTCATTGAAGGGAGTTTACAGAGCATTATAAATCCTTTCCTGTGAGCAATCCTTTAGATGGTAAAATTGAGCAGAGGAGAAAGTAAGAAAGCTTATAGTGGTTTCAGTGGAATTCAAAGACTGATCCACCTCATTCTCTAAAGGTCTGAGACACTGCCTTCCCTCTCTTGTTTGAACATTGAGATCCAATTCACCTTAAATTTCTTACAGCCTAATGGGGAGACCAGTATATTTCCTACTGTTCACTGTTGTTTGGTATATTAAATAAACCTACAAAAGACAGGCATTTTCAACCATGATTGAGGGAAAGGTGTACATAAAATTAAACATTTGCTTTAAATTCATCTAGCTTACTCCTGCTAAAATACTGGCTACTTTGGAGTTTTATCTCAAAGGTTGGAGCATCTTTTCTCAGGATGTATTTTCCAGTTTTCTACCACTGGAGGCTGCTGTGGTTAGCAAAAAAATTCCACATCCGAGAATGGTTTTTTAAAGAGGAAAACAGAGAGAAAAAGAAAAATCAATGATTATTTCATGTCATGCATAATTTTGTGGTTTCTGAGGATTTGGTGGCATGCCCTCCTCCCTCCTTCCCCTTTTCATTTAAATATGCAATCTCTCCCTTTACAATGTCTCCCTCCTAGAATGGCAGGTGGCTCCCATCAGACCCTTTGCCTTGTACTTGATCTGACAGATGTGTGTTGACAAACTAAGGATGTTGTCACTGGAGCTGGCTTACTCTTGGTCTCTAAAGTGGTATTTACTTACGAATGCAGATGCTTCTCTCTTTATAACTCTGCTGAGGACACAGAAGCCCAGTTCTCATTTCTGAGAGGGAGGGAAATGAAATGAAGATCAGCATCTAGCTAGTTGGAGAAGTAGGACAGCATTTCCTCATGTACTGGACGAATCCTCTATCATTGCAAAACTAAATGAAGATGTTTATTATCATTGCTTAGCTCTCTTCTTTCAGCTCCCACTTGCTGCATTAAAAAAATTCTGAAAGATTTCTAGGATTGTTTTTTTAAACCTAGAGAGAACCTAAGAGGTTATCACATCTAGCCATTTCATGTTATATATGAGACCCAATGAGTTTAAATGACTTGCTTGGGTCATCCAGCTAGAAAATGTCTGAGGCACAAATCCAGTCATTTATTTACTATTCGTTTGGCTGTCTCATCTCTTTTTCATTTAACTGAATCCTTCTGAAAAAAAAAAACTGGGGGAGACATTTGGATGGAAGGGCAATGGGAAAAGGTAAGAGAATTTTTGATAGCACAACCTGGAAAAGGGAAGAAATTTTTTTTCAAGTTATACATATTTGATTTACTTGGATTGGGAAAATGCACAGCGTTACAAGTCTTTATTGCTGAACAAACTCTGTAGCTGACAAAATAGATCTGATGGAAGAATAACTTCATATCATTATGAGGTCACAGTAGAATTGTTTTACTTTGTTTTTTTAATCATTCATTTATCTTGGACCACTGCTGTTGATGTGGTTGAGAGCTCACAATCTAGGTGGGAAAATGAAGGGGATAGACACACCCTTCCTTATCAATTTGGTCTTTTTCAACCTGTCAAATCATTTCTTTTCCTTTGGGGAAGAGAGCTTAAATTAGGCACACTAATAGTGGGGTTCTCATGCCACAACATTTTGGCTAAGCCTCAGTGCTCTTTATGGAAGTCAGCTTCAGTTCCAAAAATAGGATTTGGAATAGGGCTATGTCTACCAATCCCAGAGACACCAAACTACAGCAAACTCCTTCTTGTCTGCAGTTTTTTCCTAGGTGGAAAAAAATGTAAATTGGAACTTAACTGTTCTTACCTGATGCTCTCTAATGGAGGGCAATATCCTTGACCACCCTAAAGCTAGGAGAAAGAATTCCCAGAATCAGTAATATCCTAGGAAAAGACCAAAGAAGTGTGTGTAAATAATTTGGGAGAATGTCTGTAATAGTGTTGAATGGAGTGATTTAGGGACCTTCCTGAAGTCTCACCTATTGAATTCCCAGGAAGAGAAAAGGATTACATGCATATTTATTTACATGGCTCAGGACATGGGAACTTCCTTCCTTCCTTCCCGTACATCCAGGGGAGACCCAATCCATCTTAAGTAGAAAAGGAGAGAACATTATTCATGGAAAAAAAGTGTTTTGGGTATCAATTTAGGGCTAGATTGCATGTAGTGGGGTAGCCTCTCTAGAGGCACCCTCCCCCAGAAGAAAATATGCCACACCCTCTTCATGCTTATATATGCCTCTAAATTATTTTCTGTGCCTAATTCTCCGAGAACCTAAACTATCACGATAATCAATTTGGCTCCTTTAGAAGCTGTGCTTTACTCTTTTGAACTTCTATTAGGAGAGCAGAAGCAGTGGTTTACTAAACACAGAGGGCTTCCACTTCTCTTCCAGTGGTGTTCACTTCATTGATTATCTCTGATGACCTGCCTCCTTATCCACAAGAGGTCCTGACCTACCAAGTATACAAAGGAACAGGAAAGGGAGGGAGAGAGGTGGGGATCTCTCTCTCTCTCTCTCTCTCTCTCTCTCTCTGTGTGTGTGTGTGTGTTTGTGTGACAGAGACAGAGAGATAGAGAAACAGAAAGACCAGAGACAGAGATAAAGAGAAACACACACACACACACACACACACACACACAGTTTGAGACACAGGAAATACAGACACAGAAAAAGATGAAGACAGAGAGATATAGAGACAGAGATACAATAAAATTAAAACCAAGTCAGTTATAATTAATTTTTGATTAGATACTCCTTTAAAAAAATTATCTGAATATCTTCTTTCCTTCACTAGTGCATATAATTGGATATTTTTCCTCCTTCCCCTTTACATCAAGATTCTGTGATTTTATCAGTGTAGGATCTTCTTCCTCATACACAAACCACAATTCCTCAACCATTTCCTGTTCAGTCTTCAAAAATTCCTGTGGTTATGGCTGAAAAAAAATTCATCTCTGTTTGACCTAAGTGGGAAGATGTTCCCATTAGAGGTAAAGAACCTCTTCCTACTTAAATGGACAGGTTCTTGAGCAAGAGATATACTGTTTAATTCTTTGAAGCCTTTTCCACCTTGGACCTGCAGGGTTTTTGATCCACTGGAATAACCTTAGAAAGCTCAGAATCATTTATATGCTGTGATGTACTATTAGCCAGACTTAAGGGGAAGCATTCATTCATTTATTCATTCAGCAAATATTTTTAAGCACCTAATGTGTTATGTCTGGACTCTCAAGTTATTCTTTTAAATTTTAATTTAATAATTTAGTTAACTGATAATCTTTAACACTATTAGGTAGGATCTCAGAAAAACAAGGGAACATTATATCAGAAATGTAGTTGAAGCTGTCATTAAAAAGACTTTTTCATATCAGACTCTTTCCTCACCAGGAAGTACTGGAACCTCATGGGGACAATGCTAAGCACTTCAAAACAACACACTATCTCCTGGGGAAAGGACATATTTTTATTTGGCTTACCTTCTAGGTAGCTAGTACACTGGGAAAAAGACATAGAGACTTGACTATATTAAAGGAACTATTGGGAAAACTAGACAATGAAGCAATGCCCTTCCCAAATTCTGTAGACTCAATTGAGCTGTTGAATAACACAGTGAAAAACACAAGCTGTGTAGAATCACCAAAGTTGGCAGCCTAGTTAAATTTGCTGACACTAAGAACAGCCATTCCTCCTCTTTAAATATATCAGGATGCCTACCTTACTTATATACAATATACAAAATAATCCATCTGCTCAGAATTTCTTCTACAAAAGTGCTTAATAATCAAGGTACACCTTTACACCACAAATGCTGACCATGGGGTTGATTGTTTTGGTAATATAAATGCTTAGAGCACTCTCTACCTAATATCCCCTTCTTCCTCCTTTCCTTTCCCTAGAAGATGATGGATGGCTTGTGTCTTTACATATTCTTTTTTTTTTTTATGTTTTTGCAAGGCAAATGGGGTTAAATGTCTTGCCTAAGGCCACACAGCTAGGTAATTATTAAGTGTCTGAGACCGGATTTGAACCCAGGTACTCCTGACTCCAAGGCTGATGCTTTATCCACTATGCCACCTAGCCGCCCTGTCTTTACATATTCTTGAAGGGAAATTGACTCACCTAGAAAGGGCATGGTCAACCTTATTCCATTTATTGGTGCCCCACACAGTTCCCAAAGATTTTATGACCACCTGTTATTAGTTGACTAGATTCCCTAGTATTGACTATTCTCACAAATAAAAGCCTCAATGTGATGAATCTGAGTGCTCCAACATACAGTATATTCATCCCATGACTCTTCCCTCTTAATCTGCTCCAGTTGTACCTTCTGGGTTTTATCATGAATTCATTTTTTTATGTATTTTTATATTGGAATTATTTCTGGAAATATTATGTTCTCTCTGCTACATGATTCCCCATTTCTTTTTTTTTTTTTTTTTTTTTTTAGGTTTTTGCAAGGCAAACAGGGTTAAGTGGCTTGCCCAAGGCCACACAGCTAGGTAATTATTAAGTATCTGAGATTGGATTTAAACCCAGGTACTCCTGACTCCAGGGCCGGTGCTTTATCCACTACACCACCTAGCTGCCCCATGATTCCCCATTTCAACAAAAAAAAGCAAAGTAAAAGCAGTTCCTCTAATTGATAATGCATGTCTCTCTCTTACACAGAGAGGTGGGAGCTTTTTCATGTTTCCTCTTAGCTCAAGACTGATTATAGAAGGATTCATAGAATGATGAAAAGAGCTTTGGATTTAGAATCAAAGGGAGGCAGAAGGTACAGTAATAATGGCACTGAAGTTATTTGTGATGTTTACTACCTGTGGGAGTCTGGGTAAGTCATTTACCTTCTCTGAGCCTTAGTTTTCTCATCTATAAAAATAAAAAGGTTAGACTAGATGATCCTCGAGGTTTCTTCCGCTCAGCAATCTATAATCCTATGTTTACCATTACTCAGTAATAGGTTTCATTTTAGAATTATTTTGATTTACATCATTTTAGTCATGGTGTTTGTTGTGTTCTTTCTTTTGCTTCTTTCTGCATCTATTCATATCTTCTTGTTTCCTTGAATTACCCATTTTTTTTATCATTTCTTTTGATGTAAAAATACTCTATTACATTTATACATTTTCTTCAACCATTCCCCAATTGATATGTAATCATCTTGTTTCTGTTTTTTTTAAATCACAAAAAAACTATGAATATTTTGTCATCTGTGGGCTCTTTTATTCTGTCTTCAAGAACTTTGTGGAATATATGCCAAGTTGTGGGATGTGAGAGTCAAAGGGGTCTGAGGGTTTGTAACTTATCTGCTCATTGGGTTTTGTATCTTCCTTTCTCACTGTTTCCTTATGGGGTAGGGTGGGGAAGGAGCTTGAATTTAAAAGATCTGTCCATTTGGGACTTTCCCATATGCACATATTTTCTTTCCTGTTAGAATGTATGTTCCTTGAGGGCAAGAAAATAGTTACCATTTAGTGCAGTTTCTAATATTTGATGAGTGCTTAAATACATGTTTAATTGATGAATTGGGTGATTATAAATGAGGACCCAGGAGCTGCCCTAGTTATCAAATGTAGATTGTTGGCCATTCTCTCTAGGTTATAAGAAGGTTCTAACTGTGAGAATGGAATCTAGGAAGAAATCCAAAACTCAACTCTGTTAATAAGGTTCAGTAATCAGGTTCAGGAAAGGTAATAGGAATCTAAATTCCAATGAAAGTAAGAATTGTGTTTTGTGCATAGTAGACTAAATATTTATTTCTAGCTGTGTTCACTACTCCTTATGTAACCTTCCTTAGTCTAACCACAGAAAAACACTTCTGAAAAAAAGCAATTTGGGGAAAAGCCTTTTGTTCTTAGCTCAAAAATGGCTTTCCCTGATTCTCTTGATAGTTTGGGATCTACAACATTATCTATATAACTGAGATCCTAAGATAAAAACATTCTCTGTGGTGATTCCAGGATGGCAATATTTTGGGAACCTTATGTCTCTGGTTAGTTTCTCTCTGATGGATCTTAGGGTTCTACTGCTTTCTAAGGTCTTCCTTCTATATAGTACTTAGTCTGGGTCCACTTGAATTTCTCTGATAGATCATAAAGGTAGATCATCTGCCACATCTGAAGCATAAGCTGTGTAAGTCTAGTAATGTCTATTCCCCCCTCCCCCCGACTCAACCCACTTTAGATAGGGGACCACAATCCCACTGATCCCTAGAGGAATGGACCTAGGACTCTTTTGCTTTCCAGTGACTTCCTAGTGACAAAAACTTCCCTTTTTTGACCCTGATTCTACTTCCTCTTTCTGTATTCTTTCTGACCCTAATTCTGCTTCCTCTTAGCATTAGACATACAAACCAAAGATGCCTAGTCTCTAGGAAGAGAATTCCTTGTTATGTGAGCTTTTTAAATCAGTGGTTCTTAACATTATTCTGGATAATGTTAGTTATAGTTTGTCAGTTTGATAAAGCCTATGGATTTCTTTTCACAATAATATGCTTAAATGCATAAAATAAAATATATGGAATTATAAAGGAAACCAATTGTATTAAATAGTTTTAATTAAAAAAATACCCACAAGTTCATAAATCCCAGGTTGGAAACTTACTTTAGGTCCTTATTTAGGTCTTTCTGAAAGAGTCCCAACAGTTCAGCCTCCAAACAGCCCAGAACATATTTTAGCAAGTAGAAAATTAATCTAAACTGATAGTGAAAATTCACCCCCCCTACCATACCTCTGCCTACAGGGTCAGTATGACTACAGCAACCTCCTGTTTGTGATGGAGGAAAGAACCTTACTTTAAACTATGGGTAGCTCTGCAATAAGAGGTTCCCTTCATCCATTAATGGAACTTCCCAGTCCAGGGCAGCATCTCCTAATCTCTCTATCAAAAGGTCACCACTCCTAGCCTACCCCCTTGGTCTATGATAAAGGTTCAAGGCTTCATTCACATTTTTAAAAAACTAAATATTTTATTTCTTTATTTTTCCAACTACTTGGAATGGTAGTTTTCAACAATCACTTTTTTCATGGTTTTGCATTTTACATTTTTTCTCCCTCCCTTCCCTCCATATTCCCCCAGAAGACAGAAAGCAATCCAACATGGCCATACAGTTATATTCGTATTGACATAGAAAAGCTAGTATCTGCTCCTGTTGCCCTTTAAAGATCGGCAGAAACATTATAGAAGATTGAGGCAAGATAATACAGCTTGTAACATTGGAACAATAGCCACTGTGATATGAACAGCCAGATACATCAGCCTGGTGACCACTCCTTGAAGTTCTTCAACCTGATCCCTGAGCCCAAGAACACCTCTTATACATGTGCTTTCCATGGTGGAACTGTCAGATTTGGACTCACAAAATATGCTTTTAGGAAGAGGGGGCAAAGTCTAAAAACAGCTGATGATTTAAAATTGCAGCTGATGCTGTCTCTGAAGGACTTCATCCTTACAGACTCAGTCTTTACTAGACATTAACCTTTTTTGGAACACTGCCATACACATATGATACCAAGAGTTATCCTGGAATACCATCCTGGGAAGGAAACAGAAACAGAGGTGCATTCTCCCTTGATGCTTCCCCTAAAGGTTAATGCACCAGGGGAGAACCCAGAAAGCACACCTATGTCAGGAAAGTTTCTCAGGAAACCCAAATAATCTAATGGCACTCTGGGCAAAACTCATTCATCCATGTATCCTTCCCTTAGTTTATGAATAATCTGAACCACCTCAATTGGCTGAAGTTGACTGGTTTATTCAAATCTACTGATGGTGGTAGTAACAGATCTTTCTCCTAAATTTTCTAAGCTAATCCTACTCTCCTGCCCCCTCCTGTGCTGCCTCAATGGTAGGATAATGTGGCATCACTTTTGCCTGGGTACTCTGCCTCACAACTGAATCAGTTAATTGCTATCAGTTTTATCACATCACTGGTCTCTTTTTTCAGACCACTTCCCTGATAACAGAACCAACATCCTAACATGCAAGATTAATGTAGCCCCAGGCTAGGATGGATGGAAGATAAAAAGATGAACAAGACAACCTCTAGCTCTTAAGTAGTCCAGGTGTGTGTGTGTGTGTGTGTGTGTGTGTGTGTGTGTAAAATAAGATGCATATACAAATAGGTACAATACATTTCATGAGTACAGGAAAATCTGTTAATGCGAGTTAATCCCTTTTCTTCAGTTTTTCAATTATTTGATACACTGTGAAGTTAGGTTACTTGTCTAGATTCCCTTGTTATTTAGCTTAGTCCCTACTCTCCAAGAGATTATAATTTAGTAGTGAGATGAGACAATTATAATAGCTAACTCTTATATAGTATCCACTATGGACCAGGTATCATGCTTAATATTTATTTATAGAATGCCAATATATGCCACAAACTCTGCTAAGTATTTTACAGATATCTCATTTTATCCTCACAACAACCCAGGGAGGTAGGTGCTATTATTATTCCCATTTCAGGAAACTGAGGCAAATAGAGGTGAAGTGACTTGCCCAAGGTCACACAGCTGAGAAGTGTTTGAAGCTGGATTTAAACTCTGGTCTTTCTGATTCCAATACTCTATCAAAGAGAAATAAGATGCCAGTTGAAGTATGACTAGGTATATCAAAGAGGTCAAACAGTATCACTTGAGAGATTAAAGAGGGAAAGATAACTTTCAGAAGAGGAGAGTCAGGAAAGGTAGTTTGGAGGAGGTGACACTTGAGCAGGTCCTAGAAGAAGAAGGATCATGTCAGTGGAAGGATACAGAAGAGGAAGAGAAGTTTTTTCTAAGCACAGGGGATGGTGTGCATAAAAAGTTACAGGGAAGGAGAGGGCAGAATGTATAGGAAGTTGTAAGTGGTAAGATTGTTGTGTAATGAGGGAAGTAGGAGACAGCAATTGCTAATGTTTTTAATTTTACATAAGAAGCTGAAGGAAATATTCATTTCTTTTTTAATAATTCTTTTTATACATTTATTTTCCAATTACAAGCAGGGATAGTTTTCGACATTCATCCTTTTGCAAGCTTTGGAGTTCCACATTTTTCTACTATCCTCCCTTCTTTCCCCAAGCAATTTGATACAGGTTGTACATGTACAATTATTTTTTAAACATATTTCCATATTAGTCATGTTGTGAAAGAAGAATTAGAAATGAGTGGAAAAACCCTTGAGAATGAAAGAAAAAACATGAACATAGTATGCTTTGCTCTAAATTCAGAATCTATGGTTTCTTCTCTGGCATTTTCCTTAACAGGTCTCTCAGGATTGTTCTTGATCCCTGACCTACTGAGAAAAGTTGCTTCCATCATGGTTGATCATCTCACATTGTTGCTGTTAATGTATACAATGTTCTTCTAGTTCTGTTCACTTCACTCAGCATCCGTTCATGCAAGTCTTTCCATGCTTTTCTGAAGTCAGACTACCCATGATTTCTTTTCTTTTTTTTAGGTTTTTGCAGGGCAAATGGGGTTAAGTGGCTTGCCCAAGGCCACACAGCTAGGTAATTATTAAGTGTCTGAGGCCAGATTTGAACCCAGGTACTCCTGACTCCAGGGCTGGTGCTTTATCCACTGCGCCACCTGGCTGCCCCTTACCCATGATTTCTTACAGAACAATAGTAAGAACAATAGTACTCTATAATACTCTATAATATTCATAATAATAATACTCTATAATATTCATACTCTACAATATTCATATACCATAGCTTGTTCAGCTATTCCCCAATTGATGGACTTTATAAGGAGTAATTCATGAAACAGTCATTTCTTAAGCAGTTTTATAAACAAGTACTGTGACTTTCCCAGGTAAATTTAGGAAAAGAGTACATTTAGCAAGACTGTCTTATCATTTGTTCATTGATTCATTAATAGTCATCAAATATTTACTATGCATTTAAAATATTCTTAATTTTCCCTAATTACATGTTAAAGCAATTTTTTTTTTTAGTTTATGCAAGGCAAATGGGGTTAAGTGACTTGCCCAAGGCCACACAGCTAGGTAGTTATTAAGTGTCTGAAGTCAGATTTGAACTCAGGTACTCCTGACTCCAGGGCTGATGCTCTATCCACTGTACCACCTAGCTGCCCTAATGTTAAAGCAATTTTTAACTTCTTTTAAAGTTTTGAGTTCCACATTCTATCCCTCCCTACCTCCTGATATGGTAAGCAGTTAGATATACATGTGCAATCATCTAAAACATTTCCATATTAGTCATTTTGTACAAGAAGATTGGAATAAAATTTTAAAAAGGGAAGTGAAAAGTAACATGCTTCAATCTGTATCCAAACAATATCAGTTCTTTCTCTGGAGGTGAATAATATGCTTCATCATTAGTCCTTTAGGATTTTCTTGGATCATTGTGTTACTGAGAATAGTTGTCACTAACAATTCTTCATTGATTGATTTTGCAGCTATTGTATAAAATTTTCCTGGTTCTGTTCATTTTACTTTGCATCAGTTCATGTAAATCAAGGTTTTCTGAAACCATTCTGCTGGTCATTTCATATAGCAAAATAATATTTCAATAATATCATACACCATAGCCTGTTTAGCCATTCCTTAATTGAAGGGCATCCCTTTGATTTCTAATTCTTAGTTACCACAAAAAGAAGTCCTATAAATATTTTTGTACAAATAGGTCTTTTCCCTCCTTTTTTGGGATCTTTGGGATATAGACTTAGCAGTGGCATTGTTGGATCAAAGAATGTGAACAGTTTAATAGCCCTTTGGGCATATAGTTACTATGTATTTAATATTGTATTGGGTATTGTGGGGCTACAAAGATGTAAGACATAGATGCTTATGATGTGTTAATGAAACAAATCACAATCAGCGAATTAACAATACAAGATAATATAGATGAATTCAGAGTAAGAAGTGTTTTTAGCTGAAGGAATCAGGAGGGGCTCCATGGAAAAGGTGGATTTTGAATGGGGTTTCAAAGAATGATCAGGATTTCAATAGTTGTAGATGGGTAGAGAAACCAAGTGCAGGGTTAAAGACAGGGTTAGGGATACTTGAGATACTCCTAGAACTGAGGGCTGAGCATGTACTCATGTATACATTATGAGAGACATACAAAACATACAATTCTGGATTTCACTTCTTGATCATGATTTCTCAAGACATCTCTTGGGACCTCTTCCCTTTCTGGCTTAATTCCATTTCATTGATAAAGTAATTTGCCACCATTCTCAAAGGGAACCCAGAGTTGTTGCCCTGTGATTTGCCAGGTAACTTCCTGGGTTGGGCAATGTCCTCAATTAGATACTATCAACAAATATTTTTGTACATGGAGAAAACAGAATGAAACACATAAGATAGTGATTGAAGGTAAGTGGGATTTAGGACACTGATTATTGTTGGGAAGCCTACTGGTGAGGTATAGAGAGCAGGAAAATGATCACTTGTGGTGCCGATATTGGGGAGTATGTCCTGGAGCTTCTTTTCTTGATCAATTATTCTTGTTCACTAGGATGCTGCTTAAATAGGACTGAAAGACTGCAATCACTGTCAATATCCTGTAAATTTTGGTACTCTGGAGTAAAATGCCAACCACTCTACCCTAGTTTAAAGCTCTAGCATGAGGATGAACAGTGGATGTAACAGTGTTTGTCAAATCTTGAATGAAATGCAGAAGAAATAGAGATGATTTCAAAGATACAAACATTCTAATAGAAACCTTGAGATTAAGGAAGACCTTGTTTTGCTGACAGTAATAGCAAAGGGTTTGAAATCCCATCTGAGTTCTGTATTTTCATCTTGTAAAGCATTTGACAGATTTTAAATTCATCAAACTGAACAGATTTGTGAAATATAGTACATATATACACCAACTATTTTAGTGGAAGCTTAACCACGAAGAATGTTTTTTTTTTCTTTTTTCCTGGTGTGAAAATACAAGGACAAATTCTTCCCCCTCTTTCTCTCTTTCTTTGATCACATTTTCAACAGCAGGAAAATCTTTGGATGTACATAAATATAGCTATGAATTTTTATGCCTGGAATTCCCTCTCTGTATTCTTCCACTATTTTGTTATATGAAACAAGACTTTGTAGGTTTGGAGCTCTTAGAATCAATCATTCTAAAAACATTATTTGGCACCTACTATGTGCTAAACACTTTGTTAAACATTGGAGATATAATGAAAAGAAAGCTACAAGATTAAAGATTCGGGGGGGGGGAAACCCGAATCTTGGAAATGGAAGGAAATTAGAGGTCATATACACACCTACTTAGTGATGAATTTATTACATTATAGCTCTGACAGTGTCAGAGATGTTTCATAAGTATTTGTAGACTTTCAAAGGATTACTTAAAGGGGGATAGCTAAATTCTGGGTTGTTGGTTCAAAACCTGCCTTAGGGGTAGCTGAAAAAACTCTGAATTTAGATCTGATGATTTGAGTTTAAACCTTCTATTTTGTATTTACTAAGCTAAATGACCCTGGGCAAATTGTAGCTTCCTGCAAGGAAGCTCAGAAAAACAAAATAGTGAATTTTATTATTTATTTTAAAATGACTGAAAATCAATCCTGCATAATGAACAATGTTTTTCTTATAAACCATTTTCATTCCCAAATTTGTTGGGAATGAAAGGGGAAGAATGCACAAAGTCACTTAGGATAATAACTTACTTTCAGAGGTGAGGAAATGGAAGCCCAAGGAGGTAAATGATGTACACGTAGTCATACAGAGTAATAACTAGTAGAATCAGAATTTGTATCCAGGTCCTTGCCTCTCTGAATCCTAGTTATTTCATCCTTTAAAGAAATGTAAGAATACTTCTACTATTTATGCCATGGGGTATGGTGTAGAAAACATTGTAAACTTTACAGCAATTTAGAAAGGGGAACTATTATTTTCATTTTTCGTCTAGACTTCTGATTTCATTGGTATTAGGATCTGTCAGATGAGGAAAGTCCTATAAAGTCAAATCAACAACTGTTCTACAATTGGTGATTTTAGAGAATACCCAGGTGGCACTGAGAAGATAATCCACTTGCCCAGGGTCAATTTAGTGTAAGTCACAAGCTGGCTGGAACTCAGATCAGTTTGTAGGTCACTTTTCTCTCCATTGCATTATGCCACACTAACTCCCATCACAATGGCTTTTCATGTTTCCTGTTATTATTTATAGCTACATCTTATACTTATGTTAGCCTAACCTAAGATTTCTTGGTACTTGCCTTGGGTTTTCATCTCCAGTGACTTTACTCACATGGTGCCTTTGACTTAAATTTGTAAACTCAAATGGACTTACTCATACTGTAAAGAGAAAACCATCTGGAACTTTCATATAGCATTATTCTTATAGCTAAAAGTTAATCTGAGGTCCTTTCTTCTATAGGGAACAATTTTTGTTATTTATTCAATCTTGACTGAAAATCAATCCTGAATAATGAACAGCATGTTTTTCTTATAATACAATTTTTATTCCCAAATTTCTTGGAAATGAAAAGGGCAGAATGACTTCTCTTCTTTTCCTTCTCTCTCTCCCCCACTATTGGCTCCTTCTACATGAGCATCAATTCTGCCTACGAAAGGGGCTTTCCTTGTGAAGAAATAGAAGGAGGAAGAAGAGAATAAGGAGAGGCAGAAACATTAGCATCCTCACCCTATTATTTCACCCTGCTGGTGAGCTGGACTCTGCAGAGCAGCATAGTGGTGATTTAGTAGACTCTTGGGTGTACCTCACAGCAGGTTCACCCCCAGGGAGCTCTGCAGACACAAAACTTATGCTATAAAATAGAAAATGTGCTTTCATGACCAGCTCAGGGTTTCTCTGCCTTCTCCCTGTGCCTCACCAGTCCATTGATCTCACTGCTTCCCAGTCCCCTTACAAAGATTTTAAAGTCTAGCCTTCCTTCTCCTTCTCTTCAACATTCCCTTCGGTCTTCTCTTTGCTATGAATAACAATGAGAATCAGGGAAAGACTTTCCCCAAGGGCCTGCCATTTTATCAGAATAATGCCAGCTTAGATTTACTGTGATAAACTTTAGGATAGGAAGGCAAAACCTCTTGGAAATCCCCATGCAAAGCACAGGTCCTATTACTGTGGGGCTGTTGATATTGTTCAGCTGTTACACTTTGAGGGCCCTCATTTGGGGTTTTCTTTGTAAAGACACTGGAGGGCTTTGCCATTTCTTTCTCCAGCCCATTTTGCAGATGAGAAAATTGAAGCAAAAGAGGTTTAGAGACTTGCCCAGGATCACACAGCTAGTAAGCATCTGAAACTAAATTTCAACTCAGGAGGATGCATCTACCTGACTTCAGGACTGGAAAGAAATCTGTCCATTTCTCCTTGAGCCTAGGGATGGAGAAATTTGTATTTGTCTCCCTATGTCTATTTTTGCCATCCCCGAGGGCTTGGATGTCAATGGGAGAAGCAGATATGTCAATTGAGACTTTTTCCTTCATTTTAATTGATATAACTGAGCAGTATGAGAAAGAAGAGAAACCATCTGGTTGAGGGGGTGGACAGCTCTGGGCTGTTTTATTTCTCCCCTTTTTCCTCCCACCTGCCTTTTCATTAGATCTAGGACTCTAGGGACTGAGTACTAGATCATATCTATGGAAAGAGCAAGAACCTCTATGAAACCTTTGGGGGCACAGGGAATCTCATTCTGTGCCCTGTAAATGCTAAAACCAATAATAACTAAAGTTTCTCTCCTGTGTATTTGATGCATTATAGCAACCCTAGGAGATAGGTATTTTAAACTATTTTACAGATAAAGAAACTAAGGTTCATGTTAAATGACTTAATCATCAATAGTAATTTATTTAGCATGTTCCAGAGGTGAGAATGGTGAATATCCTTGCTTCTTTGGATTCTAAGTCCAGTGTGCTCCCTAATACACCAAACAATTTCTCAAAAGTGAAACCAAAAAAGAGCTTAAGGGACAGGGAAGGAAGATAAAAATGTTTATTAGAAATGTTTAAAAAACAAAAAAAGTTATCTACTTTAGTCTTTGTAAACTAGAGAGCTAGTTTGGGTTAGTTACTAGAAAGAACATTGGACCAAGATTCTAGCAAAGATTTACTGTGATGTTGGGAAATTTACTTAATTTTTCAGTCTTAGTTTCTTCTTCTATAAAATGGAAACAATTATATTTTCCTTGCCTATTTCACAGGTTGTTTTGAAGATGAAATGAGATAATTTTGTGAAGTATATGTGAAATGTAGTATGTATTAGGAACCCTAGTGCAATGCAAAGAAGCTGGGACTGGGAGTCAGAAATCCTGGGTTCTAGTGACATCTCTGATAAAAATATTCCTAGTGAGATACAAGTCAAGATGGTAGAATAAAGACAGACTTTCCCAAGATTTACCCACAAACCTGTCCAAATTCCTTTAAATAATGACTTTAAACAAATTCTAGAGGTCAGAAAAACCAGAACCCACAAACACAGAATGAAATAATTGTCCATCCCAAGACAACTTGGAAGGTTGGCAAGGAAGATCTGTTGTACTAGGGTGAGAGAGGAACACAGCCTAGAACTGACCCTAGCAAACCAGGAGCAGACCTTGGGAGCACCAGTAGCTACTTTCAGAGCTCTCAGCCCATAGACGGTAAGGGGGTCAAACAATAGATCAAAAGGAGATTACAGGGGTCTCTCTCTGCTAGCACTGAGACAGGATTCTGTTGCTCTGCCCATACTTGGAACCTAGTCACAGTCCTGAGTCTCAGTCCCAGGACAAAGAGGAGCACTAATGTGCCAGAGCCTGCAGCCACAGTGGAGAGGGGACCCTCCTCACAGTTCCTGGGCAGAAAAGAGTGACTATGGCTACTCACAGGATCAGAGCACAGGCCAGAAGAATAGTAAACACCTCTCCTTAGATCATACATCTTGGAAGAACTGAAAACTTACATGTCCCAAAAATATCACTGAAGACAACTGCACAAAACCGCAGAAGCTAGGGACTTGTGTGCCCTCCCGCCTTGTAAGTAGAGCTTTACTTTAACAAAGAATTAAAATCAAGTCTTAGGTTGGGAAAAGGAGCAAACAACAGAAAAAAAATCTGACCATAGAAAGTTACTATGGTGACAAGGAAGGTCAAAATATACATTCATAAGAAGATAACAAAGTCAACCCTTCTACATTCAAAGCCTCCAAGAAAAATATGAATTGGTCTTGGGTCATGGAAGAGGTCAAATAGGATTTTGAAAATCAAGTAATAGAGGGAGAGGAAAAACTGGAAAGAGAAATGAGAGTGATATAAGAAAAACATGAAAAACAAATCAACAACTTGATAAAGGAGACAGAAAAATACATATTAAAAAAGACTGGACCAATTGGTAAAAGAGATACTAAAAGTCAATAAGAAAAATAAAGTCTAAAAAGCAGAATTTACCTAATGGAAAATAAATGGCACAAAAAATTCATTGAAGAAGAAAATCCTTAAAAAAGCTGAACTGACCAACTGAAAAAGAAGGTACTAAAGTTCATTAAAGAAAATAATTCCTAAAAATTAGAATTGGAAGCTACTGACTTTGTGAGAAATCAAGGAACAATAACACAAAACCAAAAGAATGAAAAAATAGAATACAATGTGAAATATCCTGTTGGAAAAACAACTGACCTGGTAAATAGATCCAGAAGCAATTTAAACATTATTGAACTATTGGAAAACTATGATTTAAAAAAAGAGCCTAAGCATCATCTTTCAATAAATTCTCAAAGAAAATTGCCCTGATGTTATAGAACCAGAGGGTAAAAGAAAAATGGAAAGTGTTTACCACTCCCTTCCTGAAAAATTTCCTAAGAAGAAAACTCCAAGGAATATTATAGTCAAATTTCAGAACTCCCAGGTCAAGGAGAAAAATACTATAAGCAGCTGGAAAGAAGCAATCAAGTATCATGGAGTCACAATCAGGATAATACAAAATTTAGTGGCTTCTACATTAAAGGATTGTTGGGTTTGGAATATAATATTCTGGAAGGCAAAAGAACTTGGATTACAACTGAGAATCAACTACCCAGCAAAATGGGAAAAATGGGAAAAGATGAGTATTCAATGAAATAGTACATTTTCCTGATTAAAAGTTCAGAGCTGAACAGAAAATTTGTTCTTCAAATACAAGTCTCAATAGCAGCATAAAAAGGGACTTAATAAAGTTGAACTGTTTATATTCCTACATGGGAAGATGGGCTTTCAAGTCATAAGACTGGGTTAAAAAACAACCCCAAACCAAGGTTCTTGAACTTACTGAGTGTATCATCAAAGCAAGTCTCTTAACTAATCTGACACTGTTTTCACATTTAGAAAATTAGGACATCAGACTGAATGATATCCTGTCCAATTCTAAGACTCCTTCCCTCAATAAGCCAATATTGTCATTTGGGGCCATAGTTTCCCTATAAGAGAAAAAAGAAGGGGTTGGGATTGATAATAGATTTTAATTTCCTTGGGAGAGGGGACTGTTTTCATTTATATTTTTCTATCCTCATGGCCAAGCATGATGTTTAGCACATAGTAGGTGTTTAATATACTTCAATCTCTGAGAACTCTTCCCACTCTGAGAGTCTGTAGTTCCATCATTCTAAGACATTCAAAGAAACAGGGCTTCGGATCAACTAAGAAATGTGCCTGAGGGATGAATAATTGGCACCTATGCCCTGCTGCTGCATATACATACAGAATATTTGCATATATCCATATCTCTTGCCTACATAGACAGCCAAGGCACTTTCTTTTAAAGCTTGAAGCCTTTTCATGGAAAGATTGTATTTTCCCATCACTCAGGCTGTACTCTAACTGAGCTATGACCTCCATGACTATTTAGGGCACACTGCAAGTGGGAATAGTGAGTTTTCTGCATTAACTGCAAATGGATTTATTATGATCATTGCCATCAAAGAGAGGCAGAGAGAATACCTAATGAATTAATGATGTCACGGGAGAGCAAGAAGAAAAGGTTTCTGCCAGAGTCTCAGCAGCCTTAATTTTGGATATTCGGAACCCTGGTTTTATGCCCAGGCTACTGCCAGTTTGGTTGTAATATAATAAGCAAGGTCTATGCTTGAGGGGCCCTACTTTTTAAAGCAATTTGTCTTGGGATGACAATTTATTTTGCTATCAATTTAGGGAGGTTTCTAGCTATGTTCAAGTGGCTTCTTCAGAGAAGGACAAACTTAACAAAAAGCAGGGGCAGGATGAATCAAGTCCTGATTTATTTAATCCTCAGTTCCTTTCTCACTGAATGAAAATGTGTCCTGCCCTTTGTGAAGCCTGGTGGAGGAGGAATTCACTTGTTCTTATTCTCATCTTTCTCACTAAAATTTTACCAGAGAACACAGCACAAGCAATACACAGCATGGAGCTTTTCAAACCAAAACTAGTGAGCACCTATGAATAATAATTTTATATAAATTAAATACATATTCAAATTTGTTTAAATATATAAATCCCATTTTTATTACATATGAAGGTTTGAAACATGCTTTATAGCAATTGAGTGACAAGTAGTATAATTACTATTTTTCTATTTTGCCCAGGACAGCAGGGTGGGCATAGTGGATAGAATGCCAAACCTGGCATCAGGAGGACCTGAGTTCAGATCTAACTTCAGATACTTTTTGTGTGACCTCAGGCAAGTCACTTAACCCTGTTTGTTTCAGTTTCCTCATCTGTAAAATGAACCGGAGCAGGAAAAAGCAAACCACTCCAATACCTTTGTTAAGAAAACCTCAAATGAGGTCATGGAGAATAAGACATGATTCAATAACAATAACAATATTATTATACTAATTTTACAGTTGAGAAAGCAGAGGCTTAAAGAGGGTAAATGCCTGGTCCCAAATCTAAGAGGATTTGAATTGGAACTTGAACCCTGATCTTTAAGCTTCAGGACAAATCCCCCCCCCCCCATTCAGGTGACTGGCCAAAAAGAAAAATTCACACTGAAGGGAAAAAAAAAGGCAAATTATTGAATTCACTGTAGAAGATGACTATTTTGTGTTAGAAAGGCATATACATCACTGGGGATTAAAAGAGAAAAATCTGATTGAAGATTGGAAATCTGAATCTGAATATCAGAGCTAGTTATAAGTTGAATTCTTTCTTTTACTTGTATGTATCCATGTTACACTGTTTGACCTACCCTTCATACCAGAGAAGAAGAAATCATGTATATTTATGGCATTAAAAAATAAACTAAATAAAATATGTTGATATATATATATACCTGTATATATATATATATATATGTATATGTAATGCATTTCTGAATTTCTAAACTTTTTCTGTGTCATTTGCTGGTCTTCGTGTGTCTTATGTGGCTTCTGAAAAACTCCCCAAAAGTTCTCATTTAATTTCTTATGCCAACCCATGATATAGTGAAACTGTGATGGGTTTGCATTGCCTATATCAGATCATCTGGAACTATGAGTTATCTGAAGACATTTAAACCACTTTGCTTTGACTAGAAGATTTTTTAAAAAATCTTTATCTGTATTAAAGCTAAAAAGAGAATACTAGGTAATGTATACAGTGCCAGAATAATTGCTAAAGCATCAGGATTCTATTTATGCAACTATTATGTTAATTTGACCTTACCCATTGATCACAGATATTAACAAATGAAAGCAAAATGCAAACATGAAGTGGGAATAAAAACAAATTTTGTTTATTTTTAACTGAATTTAATAAATGCATTTTCTTTACCTAAAAAATTTACCTTCCCCCTTCCCCTCAATAAAACAATATCAACAGCAAGAACCCAAAATAACCCAATTAAGTACAAAGCCCTGATTCATGAATATGCTAACTGTACTTTAAATAACTGTTATCCAGGGACTTGGCATCAGAGTCTTTAGCACTTCAGCAATCTAATTAACTGTTTGACCTTGGCCAAGTGCTCCTACCTCTTTAAACCTCTGTTTATTCATCTGTAGTAAGGACAATAATAATTTTACCACATGCCATGTTGGGGATAAAGTACTGTGTAAGCAGTAAAGTACAATATACATGTTAGTAAATATTACTTAGTATTTGGAATGACATATATATATATATATATATATATATATATATATATATATATATATATAGCCTATTTTAGTATTTTTTAAAACCTCGTAGCTACAGTTCACAGCCATCGTCAAACGTATACAGGCCATTTTTTTTGCTATTCTATTTATCTTAAATGACTTTCCCATAGCCTATCTTTTCAATTTTAATATTATTGGTGATGCTATAAATATTATTGGTGATGCTATAAATATTATTTCTTTAATCTCTTTGCAAAATGATCTAGTGCCTGTGTCACTGGGTCAGAGTTTAGTAACTTTTTAAATATAGTTCTAAATTGCTTTCCAGAATGGTTGGACCAGATCACAATTCCACCATAAGGGCACTGATGTACCTTTTGTGCCTTAGACACTCCAGCATGTTATTTTTTTGGGGGGGAGGTCAACTCTACCAATCTAATGGCTATGAGGTAGTCACTAGAACCCTTGTAATGTCATGAGAAAGCAAGAAAGTTGGGTGTATACGTTGTTGGAAAACTCTTGGGAGGATTTGGACAAAAATTGCATAGAACAGGTAGGAATGGATAGGTTATGATATTTACTATAGCCAGTAATTCGTGTTTGAGACTTTTCTAACATTCTCATTCAAGTTTATGATAAATGGACACATTCATCTGTAAATAGAGTTGGATTCTCTGGTCAATAAGAGACAACCTTTAATTAAACTGAAGAGTCAGTAGGTGCAGAGTGGAAAGTATAAGGAATTATTGGGGTATTAGAAAACCTAGGAACCATCCTTTCTATGTCACCAACCAGCTGTGTAACCTTGAGCAAATAATTTCCCATTCTCGGACCTCATTTTCTCATTTATAAAATGATGAACTCTAAGATCCTTTTATAGCACTAACATTCTATAATTCTAAGCAGAAACTGAATGAGTTTGAATGGCATAATGAGGAAATACTGTGGGGAAGGAAGAGATTGTTTATTCCTCAATGAAACAAAGACAAAATGGCACATAAGAACCAAGCCTAGATGAGTATTGTGAAAAGGGTGATTACAGGAAGAGTCAGAAAAGAAAGGAATGATCACAGTATCATAAAACAATGACAGAAACTGAACAAGACCCTCTGGACCCTGCAGGTGTTGTGGTTATTATACATAAAGGGACAGGGAATGGGACCCTGTCAATCACAAACAATCAAGTTTAATTTCCATGCCAAATAATAGAATGGAATCAATTTCTAAAGAATAGAATTTTGGATATTCATTTACTCAGAGAAATGAATTTAAGGAATCATTTTTGCTTGACCAGCTAGATATTTTCTTCCAAAGCACACATCTGACTTGGCATTTCTTTTTCTCTCTCCTCCCCTTTCACCTCGCAATTTCTCTCTTTCTCTATGGCCCTTGCCCTCTCTCCTCCACATAAACTATACTCTGGCAACTTCTAGCATAGAGAAAAACTGTAACTGAATAATGATGAATAAAACATTCATTGAGTGTTTTTTCACACTTCCCATCTTCCCTCCTCCTTCGTTTCCCCCCAGAAAAAAAAAATGAAAGAAAAATCTCCTTGGGCTGTAAGAGAAGGCTTTTGGAATACATCTTATCAAATTGTGCCTATATCTCCCTCAAGGTCATGCAATAAGGAATTTCTGTGCCTGAGTTTGAAATTCACAGTGTGGAGGAAAGTGAAGAAACAAATTCTGTTTGTCTAATGGAGTGCAAGAGTCAGAGGAAGAGTAACAAAGAGGGTTCCTGCTCATAAAACTGCCTATGAAATCAGTGGAGAGAAAGGGAAGGGAGTCTGCATTTGTCTAATTAGCACAGCAAGTCAGAAGAATGGAAAAAGACATTCAACTGTTAGAGTCATCTCTCTATCATTGCTACAATGACCATCATAGTAGTGAATAGTAATAGTAATGTCTAGCCCCTATATGGGGCAGTTGCTTTGCAATTTCTATTTCATTTGATCCTCACAACTGTGGAAGGTAGGAACTATTATTGTCCCTATTTTACAGTTGAAGAAATTGAGGTAGATAGAGGTGAAGTGATTTGCCCAAGGTCATGCAATTATTAAATGTCTGAGGTTGGATTTGAACTCAAGTCTTCCTAACTCCAAGTCCAGCACTGTACCTACTCTGCCACCTCACTCCACTGGCATTGGAAGTCCCACAAACTCAGCTGGAAGTATACTGTTAAACTCATGTTTTTGTTCCATGAAAAAATGTTGTCAAATGCCATAAGTCATTTTGTCAATAAAACCCAAAGTAAAAAAAAAAATGTGATAGAAATGAAAAGATCTGGAGTCTGATGACTTGGGTTCAAATCTTGGCTTTGCCACTTAGTTAAGTTACCTTAGGCAAATCACATAACATTCCCAGTTTCCTCATTTTTAAAATGAAAGACTACATTGGATGACATCTGGGAACTTTTACTGGTTTACATTTATGATCTTATGAAAATGTTGAACTCCAGATTATATATCTCTTACTTCCTGGACCCATTAACCTTGAAGATGTTGGTTGATAAAAATGGGTGCTGGAAAGGACATCATCATCACTGGATATTCTCTTTGGTATCTTTCCAAGCACAGACGTCTTCTCAGCAGGTGGGAGTGCTTGTGTAGGAAATGTAAGAAAAAAAACCCCAAAATCCCAGCAATAAAAAATACATCCCCAGTCCTGTTAATTCACACTTCTTCTCCTTTTTAAAAAACATCGAACAGACACAGTAAAGCTGGGGAACAACCTGCTTCTCCCTATTTGTGAGCTTTTGATGGAAGCATCTAATTGTGGAAAGTCAGAATAGAAAAAAAGGAAGAATGGATAATTTATAATTCTAAAACTTAGGCACTAGGAGAGGCTCTGGGGTTCATCTGATGATACATTCCCAAAAACCGTTTGGAAGGTTCTAAGAGGGATACTGTGCTTTGATGAACTTGGGAGCCCCATCCTTTTCCTTTATTTAGAGGAGCATATTTGGGGATCACTAAGACCAAACTATTCCTGTGTTGTTCCTGTTAGCTGATCCATATTAGGGGAGGGAAACAAAGAAAGAACCCCCCCATCTCTGTCTCTGTCTCTTGGTGTCTCTGTCTCTCTGTTTCTGTCCCTTGGTGTTTCTTGGTGTCTCTGTATCTATCTCTTTCTGTCTCTCTCTGTTTCTCTCTTCTCTGTCTCTCTGTGTCTCTATCTCTGTCTGTCTATGTCTCTCTGAATCTCTCTATGTCTCTCTTTCTGTCTCTGTCTCTTTGTCTCTCTGTCTGTCTCATCTCTCTCTTGAGAGATGGAGGCCAGAGATATCCACTTTTTGCATCTATTTCCTAACAAATTGAATCTGAATTAATTTGTGTTCACTGTTATTAGACACATGCTCTGCACAGTGGGACAACAAGTGGATTCTCGATTTCTCTGTTTAGTGTAAAGGATAGTAACTATGTACAAGAAGAGACATATTTTCTTTCTCTTCAAAGGGACATAGGGACAAAGGATTTATAAAAGAACAAAATCATGTTAGATCAAGAAATTTGAACACATATGAGGAAAGAACTCTGGAACAAGGGTAGAATTCATTAATATTCTGAGAGAGAGAGGGATCACTGGAGAGATAGTGGAATCATTAGGAGACATTTAAACACCCACTACAAAGAGAAGGGACTAATGGGTGACTCTGGGTATAATTTAAAGCTTGCATTTATGAGAGAATCCAGTAAATGACAGGCCTGTAATTTTGACTTCAGTAAAGAAGGAGGTAATTGAAATACTCTTCAGGCATGGACCAGGGCAGTACCTTTGCAAGTTATGATTTAATTAGTAATTGTAAGCACAGGTTTGTATCATGGAAAGGTTTTCACATTGTCTGCATGGAGGTCCATGGGGTTCCCATAGAAATCCTAGTCATCTTTTCCAGCCCATTGTTATTTTCAAAGCACTTTCATATCCTTTGCCTCATTTAACATTCTCCACTACAGCAGATGGCAGGAAGCTCTGTGGTAATTAATGCCACTTTACAGATGAGGAAAATAAAGCTTAGAGAGATGAAGAGACTTTCTGGAGATCACAAAGCTAGCATGGGCAGAGCTGGGGTTGGTACTCAGGTCTTATTGACTCCGGGGCCTCCTGCTTCTTTGACTATATCCTCCTGCCTCTTAGCAAGGAATTAGTTCAAGGATCAATAATATCTCTATTAATGTCATTTTTTCAGTCATGTCCAGCTCTCAAAGACCCCATTTGGGTTTTTCCTTTTCAAAAGTACTGGACTGGAGTGGTTTGCCATTTCCTTTTCTGGCTCATTTTTTTTCAGAAGAGGAAACTGTTAAGTGACTTGTCCAGGGTCACACAGTTAGTAAGTGTCTGAGGTCAGATTTGAACTCAGAAAGATGAGTCTTCCTGACTCCAGGCTGAGAACTCTAATCACTGATACAGCTCGTTATATATCCAACAATATCCTTGCTGACCCTCACTTAACACCTTAACTGACACTTGGATTCAAGGACTATGTCCCAGAGATATCAGTTGTCCTCATGACCCAGAGTCCTTTTAAAAAGAGTGAGTGCTAAGAATGACTCTGGGCTCAGGGTCAAAAGAGTTGGATTCTTGTCTCATATGATACAATTAATAGGCTTTATAACTTGGAACAACCCTTTTGCCCATTCTGGACCTCTCCTTTGTTCTCTACAAAAAGAAAGGGTTGAACTAGATATCCTCTAAGATCCCTTTCAATTCACATTAACTGTCATTCTATGTAACAACCTTTCTACTACAGACAAAATTTATCTCAAGGGATTATATTGAATGTACTAATTTCATAATGAGCCAGAATTATCTGACAGGACCGGAGAAGTTGACAGATTAATACCAAGAGCTAGACAACTGGAAATTTGAAGGAAAAATATGAGTGGAGCAGGAAGGAGAGCAAATGGAGGTCAGAGAAGATCGGGGGAACAAGATAATTTTTAAAAAGCTAGAAAGCAAGGGGCTGCTAGAACTTTAACCAATCTTGGATCTAAAATATCAGAGCATTCAAGAAATATATAGAATCCAAAAGATCAAACAACACAATTCAAATTCAGATGGGCACAGGGACAATAGTGAAATTGAGGTTTCACTTGCAATCCATTCTAACTTTTCATAGACCAAGAACTAGGTCATCCTTAGCCAACTTGGTTATAACTCAAAAGCCAGACTGACATATTAAGCTTTGCCAAGCTAGGCTGAGACTCAAATAATTCACCTGTCTGTACACAGCTTGTTACTTGCACGAAAACCTTACTTGGATGAAAAGCTCATCCTGGAGATGATCCTGGCATCCTGAAGTATGCAATAGGAATGAAAGCTCCAGGAGTTCTTACCAGGCTGGTATGGCTTTAAATTTGGACTCAGAGATGATAGTAGGTATTTCTGGGATCCAAGAAGTGGTCAACTAAATGTGGAGAAGCTCATCTCTGAAGCCTAAACAGCGATAGAGGTCTGGACCTTAGAGTCTGGAAGATCCAAGTTCAAATCCAGCCTTGGACACTTGCTAGCTATATGACCCTGGACAAGTTACTTAACTTTGTTTACCTCAGTTTCTTCAAATATAAAATGGGCTTAATAATTGCATCTCAGGGTGGTTGTGAGGATTAAATAAGATAAAAATGTATAAGGTTCTTATAAATGTGCCTGGCACATAATAGAAACTATACAAATTATAACTATGCTAACTAGCTTAGTCTTACAGTGCAAGGAACATATTTAGCCAGGGTAACTCTTGAAGATTTACGTAGGCATGAACTGATTCTGATTTGTACGGGGGTCAATCACTGGTCCTTGAAGGAGGTTTATATTTCATGTCTGGAATTCCTTATCCTGTATGTAGGTGAGTCTGAAAACAAATCCATAGGCCTACTAATTCTCCAATTGAGCTGGATCGAAGGAGCAATAATTATTCTTTTTAATTCTGTAGAGAGGTAGTGTGGTATAGAGTGCTAGATTCAGAACCAGGAAGACTCGAATTCAAGCCCCCTGCCTCTGATGCCTACTGGCCATGTGTGACCTGGCAAGTCACTTCCTCAGAGTGTTCTAAGAAAGTTCCAAGTAGTAGAGACAATGCCAACTTGTAATGGTAGAGGAAGTTTCTTTATATCAAAGAAATATATCAAAGAAATCATAAGTCTAGTTCCTGTCTTTAAATTTTTTTCATCTCTTCTCAATATTTCTATAAGATGTTTTCTCCAGGAATTTGGGAAATCCTCTTCCAGGAATAGGTGTGGGTAAAACAATTGCATTATCATATTGAATCCTTGACTACAAATAAGATAAGACTCCAATGTACTTTTCCATAGCAGCTTAGAAAACATCTGTCTTCCATACCAATGCACTTTCTACATTCAGATGAAACTGATTTTTGTTATGAAATTGTATGGTGTCAATGCAAACACAGTGATGGAGGTGGAGGTGTTAGCAAGACTCTTGGAATGGTATCTTTTCAATAACTTGAACTTCTGCATAGTATGTCAGATATTTTAAGTTTTACTTACCATCCTACACACTTGACTATTTGCCTTGGATTATATAATCCTAGCTAGAATGGAACTACCTCTTGTTCTTCAAAAGCCCAATTCAAATTCCAACTTTCCCATACTGGTCCAACTCAGTAACTTTTCACAACCTCAGCTATTTCTCTCTTCCATTTTTCTATGTTCTTAGGGCAGCTAGATGATGCAGTGGCTAGGGTGCGGAGTCTGGAACACTCATTTTTCCTGCTTTCAAATCCAGTCTTAGACATTTAGTAGTTGTGTGACCCTGAGCAAGTCAGTTTTTTCATCTCTCAAATAAGCTGAGGAGAAGTGGCAAACCACTTTAGTACCTTTGCCAAGAAATCTCTAAATGGGATCATGAAGAGTTGAACATTACTGACAAAAGATATTGTTAGTCAATTCTGGTATTGTTATGTAATTTTTCAAGTTATTAAGTTTTATCTTTAACTAGATTGGGTACTCCTCCAGGGCAAGGACTTTATCTTATAGTTTGCATCACCCACAGAGCTCAGAAATTAATAAATTGTCAGTATAAATCTGTTGATGAATCAATTACCAGTGACTGATGAGGACCAGATATCCCAAAATCTAATTGTCCATATCGTAAGATTTAGATCAATCCTCTTATTTAATAGAAGAGAAAATTGATATTTAGAGAGGTGAAATAGAATGTAGCTCCAGAACAATGTCAATTCCTTGAAGTCAGAAATTATTTTTGACTTTACTCTTTGTATCCCTTGCTCCTAGCATATTATCTGGCATATAGTAAGTGTTTAATAAAGGCTTCCTGAATTGAATGGGATGGAAATGACTTACTCAAGGTCACAAAAGTAGTAGCAACACAGTCAGGAATGGAAAGCCAGGTTTTCCAACTTTGAATTTAGTATTCTTTCCATTATGTGATGAGGAAATAAATGATAAGGTATAGAGCAAAGTATTCTGCAGTCTTGTGCTAATGTCATGTCATTCTTTCCACTTTCCCAGGTGGCAGAGGGGGAAAGAATCTGGTAATGAGCTATGTGAAGTATAATTAGGTTATCTGACTGAAATTGATTACAGCAATAGCACATGATATCTGTTTGATGGAGCTCCAACATTACAGGATTTTTGGTTGAATTTGCAGCTAAGTTATTATCTCGACTACAACAACGATATATCTACAGATTTGTTAATACAGGACCATTAGATGGTATAGACATTAGCAATCAAATATGAAATAAAATCAAGATAAATATAACTTTTATTGCTAAATCTGATCTAAACTCTCTTGCTCTCCCACTTTTATCCTTCAAAGTTAACCCCTCACCCCCAGTCAATTAAGAAAAATTCTGGTACAGGTGAGGCTGGAATTGAAGCAAAAATTTTGGAGCAGTAGAATCGTAGAACAGAATAGGATTGAAAAGGTTTTTAAAATGGATATTTCCTAGGACTGACATTTCTAATCTGTTCTTGAGATGCAAACTACATAGGTCATAATGTAGAAACATGTGTTCTGAGAGCACAAAAAAGCAGGTCCACAAACTCAGTCATTTGCAATTTAAAATAACTTTGTAGTTGGCAATTAAAATCAAACTCAAGCAGTTCAGCCTTAGATTATGTATTGTGCTAACATGCTTGTGTCTCAGCACTGCAATTAGACTGTGGGGAAGGAGAGGGACAGAGTTCTCTGTGTCTTCTATCTCTATTCTACAAGCACCATAGGGCTAAATTTACATTAAATGTCCATGTATAGGTAGCACAATGGATAGATCACTGGGACAAAAATCAGGAAGATCTGAATTCAAATTCAAAAACAGACACTTATTTGTGTGACCCTGGCCAAGCTACTTAACACCCCTCCCCATTTCCTCACCTGTAAAATGAACTAGAAAAAAGAAAATGGCACACCCCTTCAGTATCTTTGCCAAGAAAACTCAAAAGGGGTTACAAAGAATCAGAAATGACAGAAACAACTGAACAATTTATTGACTATAATAATTGGTTAATTTTTTTAAAATCTTGTTTAGAAAAAAAAATAAGAACAGAAAAAAGAAAACCTCGTAACCTTCCACAGGCTGGTAGGAGAAGAGAAGTATATGCAAGAAACTGTATTAAGAACTTTACAAATATTATCCCAGTATCTCTGGGAGGTAGGTGCTATTATTATACCCATTTGGGTTGAAGAAACAGACAAATAGTATATTTGTCACACAGGGTCACACAGCTACTAAATGTCTGAGGTTGAATTTGAACTTATATCTTCCTGTGCCTAGGCTCTCTTGCTCTATTCACTATGCTACTAAGCTGTCTTCTGTTTTCCTACACATTAGTTTATCATCAGAATCCTGCATGAGGGACCATGAGTGAGGAGATCTACTGAGGTAAGTAAAAGTTCATTATAGTCATTATAGGAGGCAGTAAAATATTATTGAAAGTTATCTATTCATACACCCATCTGACCATTCACCTAGTCATCAACTTTTTCTTAAACAACTGCATGTTCTTCTGTTTTGGTAGAGACACAAAGATAATTAAGATATGGCCCCTGATGTTATAGAGGATTGACACATATATAAATATGCATTTCTATACAATAAATGAATAGTAGTTGTTCAATTATAACAGAATATAATAAGCTGATATATACAAATGCTGTGCAAAGTATACTAGGACCATAGACTTAGAGATAAAAGAGGTATTAGAGGCCATGTAGTTTAACCCTTCATTTTTACAAATGAGGGAATGGAAGTCTAGAGAGTTTTAGTGAGCTACCCAAAGTCAAAGTCATAAGTAACACATGTCAGAGGAAAGAAAGCTCATTTCCAGTAAACTGATATTGTGCATAGTTGTTATGCTGGCATAAGACTGGAATGTAAATTTTCATTTATTTATTCAATAAACATTTATTAGCTGTCTGATATATGCAAAGCATTATATGTTAGGTACTGGGGATATAATAATCAACAATAACAATTCCTGCTCTTACAAAGCAGATAATATAATGGGGTATGGATAGGAATATATAAATGTGTATATAAATATATATTTATACATACATTTATTATCAAATATATTGTATATTTTGAACTAATATAAAGTAAAGTGAGCATAACCAGGAGGGCATTGTACATAATAATAGTAACATTGTAAATTGATCAGCTGTGAATGACTTAGCTACTCTGTTCAATACCATGATCTAAGTCACTTCTGAAGGACTTAATGATGAAAATACTATCCACTTCCAAAGGAAAAACTAATGGGCTCTGAATGCAGATTGAAGCATATTTTTTTTCTTTTTTTTGGCCTGTGTTTTCTTTTGCAACATGGCTAATATGGAAATATATTTTGTATGACTTCATATGCATAATCTGTATCAAATTACTCATCTTCTTAAGGTTGAGTAGGAAAGGAGAAAGAAAATCTAGAGTTCAATATTTTTTGACTTTGCCAATTAAATAGTCCACAGACTTATATGGGCAATTTATTAATTCCTAGGCCCTGAAGATGATGAAAAATATAAGACAAAATCTTTACCTTGGAGAAGTTCCCAATTTGCTTAGATAAAATTTAATCATTTGACAAATAATAATACTAGAATCAACTAACAATATTTTTGGTCAAATAGTCACATTCAACTCTTTTTTTTTTTACAAGGCAAAGGGGGTTAAGTGGCTTGCCCAAGGCCACACAGCTAGGTAATAAGTGTCTGAGACCGGATTTGAACCCAGGTACTCCTGACTCCAGGGCTGGTGCTTTATCCACTATACTACCTAGCTGCCCCTACGTTCAACTCTTTGTGATCCCATTTGGGGATTTCTTGGCAAAGATATAAGAATGACTTGCAATTTTCTTCTCCAAATCATTTTACATGTAAGAAAGTAGTTAACAAGGTTAAGTGACTTACCCAGAATCACACAGCTAATACGTGTCTGTGATCACATTTGAACTCAAGTCCTCCTGACCCCAGGACCAGCACTCTCTCCATTTTACCGCCTAACTGTCCTAAATAGCACTATAGAACCTCAGTTTAGGATATGACCAATTTCCCAATAAATAAAGAGAGAAATAATAGCTGAGAGTTCGGAGAGGTGAGAAGAAGTAACATGTAACTGAGAAAACTAAAACTTAAATCATATATGTATATATATACACATCCATATGTGTGTTATATGTATATATGTGTGTGTGTGTGTGTGTGTGTGATATAAATACACATGGAAGTATGATACAAGGTAGATTATGTAAGGCCTATAAAAAGGTAAGGACTTTAACATAGAAATGCTTGCTTTATGTTGGTACTCAGGGTGCTATATATGGTTAAGCCAATAGGTAGCACTATTACTGACATTTTGAAGTCTGTAACTGCAGAAAAGCAGAAGCTGGAACTAGCCTCTGCTCTGAAGCTTTAGTCCCTCTTCACTTCGTACATGCATAAATATGACCTCAGTCTCCCAGCCCTTTCCCCTTTAGGGCTTTTCTAGATTCTTATCTAGTGGATGAATACAGATACATTTTCCGGATGACCATGCAACTCAGTTGTTTTCTAGATATGAATAAAGTACAGGCCACTCTTATAGGTATGACAGACAACAGGTTCAAATCATCTGAAGGACTTGGTCACATTCTTCAACTTTTGCATAAAACTAGGAGCTAATTCAGAATCCAAGAAGGACATGAGGGAGGAGGAGGAAGAGAACATCTTAGCTTTAACTTTCTTCCCTTACTCCTGGTTATAAGAAGACTTTACAAGCTTCTATGGGTTCAAAGAATTTTAGGCATTCCTTCCTTGAATCAGAATCCTCAGAATAGCCATCATTAGTGTTTGCATTGGGAGTCAAGAATGAGATGAGAGGAATAGATTCAAGGATCCTCAAAGAGTCCATCAGAAAACCTATGCCAGATGTTCCTCTAAGGGCAACTCCTTGATTACTCTAGCAAAACAATTTCCAAAATCTTCCTTTGCCACATTTACTCTCTGGACTTGAGTCCACTTTCCCCCAGATTCTGTTTGTTCCAATGGGAAACTTTTGAGGACAATGTCAAATACCAACTATAGTCACTATTTAGTCTTAGTAAATATCCATTTCTGAGAGATAATCAACTCTGGATGACTAATTACTATCAACTAATAATCACAAGTAGGGACTTGTGAGCAGTACTAGAAAAAGTATCAGCACCCCCCTCAGGACTAACTGTGGAGCTTCAAGGAAATATAGTAGCCATACTCTTGAGTACACAACTCATCAGTGCTAATGGGAGATGGGATTAGGTCCCCAGAGTCTAAGTATGTTAAATAATATAGAGGTATACTTTAATTAAAGTAATGCCTTGGATAGAGTTTCAGGCCTATAGTCAGGAAGATCTGAATTAAAAATCAATCTCAGATACTTACTAGCTGTATGACTATGGGCAAGTCACTTAACTATGTTTGCCTTGGTTTTCTCATATAAAATAAGCTGGAAAAGGAAATGGCAAACCACTTCTTTGCCAAGAAAAACCCAAATGAGGTCATGAAGAGTTGGGCATAACTGAATGTAATAAACAAAATTGATAATTTACTTAGTTTATGATCACCTTCCCAGAAGTTTGTAATTTCTTTCTAATTTTTTTTGTGATCCAAAAGGATTATTCAATGACATGTAGATTAAAGTACTTTCCTAAGTAAAATCAAAATTTAAAGAAGTACGGGAATGAAACCTTCTCTGTCTTGAGTAGACTATAGCTTCTATTATTAAGATCTGGACTTTTAAATTCTCCCTACTCAGTGTTTTGTACCTGATTATTCACAGGCTCACCCTATATTAGTTGAGGACTGCATCCCAATTTTTTTGTCTCCCAGGGAAAAGTTGCAGCACAGACTCTCTAGATTTACTTCATCATCTGGTTTCAGCTATAACAGTTGTTACTGTACTTCCATGGCTACCAGGATTCTGCCATCAAATGCAAGGGAATGCAGGTAATGAATGTCTTTTTTTATTTATCCTTACAAGGCATCACAGCAGTTTTCTCCCTCACTGTTACAGTCAGTAAGTGGAAATGGGGGAAATAAGGACACTCATTGCTTGATACCTTTATCAATCAATCGACTTCCTTCTTCATGTCTGACAGGTCTTCAGTGCAATCATTTTCCAAGAGCACCCTAGCAGTTTAAACCTATGAGAAATAAAAACCTCCTAGGAAGATGGTGAACTTCTCTGTGGGAGCGGTAGGAGAGAGGGACAGAGACAGAAACAGAAATAGAGACAGAGAGGGAGAGAGAGAGAGAGAGAGAGAGAGAGAGAGAGAGAGAGAGAGAGAGAGAGAGAGAGAGAGAGAGAAAGAGAGAGAGAGAGAGAGAGACAGACGGAGACGGAGACAGAGAGAGACACAGAGACAGACAGAGAGAGACAGAGACAGAGAGTGAGAGACAGAGACAGAAACAGAGACAAATAGAGAGAGACAGACAGACAGAAAGACAGACAAGACAGAGACAGAGATAGAGACAGAGAGAGTGAGAGACAGAGATAGAGAGACAGAGACAGAGAGACACAGAGAGACAGACAGAGAGTGAGAGACAGAGAATGAGAGACAGAGACAGAGAGAGACAGAGACAGAGAGACAGAGAGAGAGAGAGAGAGAGAGAGAGAGAGAGAGAGAGAGAGAGAGAGAGAGAGATCACAGACACAGATGTAGACACAGAGAAACTGGAAGAAAGGGAAGGAGAATCAGAGACATACAAAGAAAAATATGGACAGACATAAAAAGAGACAAAGGCCAAGACTGAAAAATGCAGAGACAGACAAGTGACATTTAGGATAATCCCCACAGCTTTCAAGGTAGCCCATTTCTCTTATAATTTTTAGCAAATTTTCCATTATATAAAGGTTAAATATACCCTCTGATACATTCACCCATTGCTTCTAATCTGCCTCTGGTGCTAAGCAGGGAACATCTAATGTCTTTTCCATATTGACAACCTTTCATATATTAGATTATGTTTCCCCCAATCTTCTATTCTCCAGATCCAACATCTCTAGTTTTTAATAATCAAAGGAAAGAATAAATCCAAGAAAAGGAATTCTTCCTCCTATGCATTCTTCACCAGCTTAACTGAATTGATTCTCCCTAAACTTAATGTTATCTATGCCATGTATCTTCTCTAGACACTCTGTTCCTTTCATTGGAAAGTCTGTGCAAAGAGTTGCTGGGAGGTTTTATTACTGAATTTCCCTGGTTGTTTGCTGTTTACATAAGGTGTATCCTTCCCTGAAATCCTCTTCAGAGAGTTCAGATCAGTGTGGAGATGACAATGGTCTTTCCAGGTGATGTTGGTGGAACACAAATTCTGACCTAGTTCAAGGAATTGAATGGAGTGAAGTGGAGTCAATTGTCAAGTGGAGACTTGTTGCCAGATAGCATTTGTAGTCTGAGGTCCAGCCTAGTATTACTAGGGACATTACTATCATTATACAATTAAGTTGTTCATGGGGAAGCATGATGATGATGATGATGTTGATGATGATGCTATTTAATGTTTTTATAGCATTTTGAGGCTTGCAAAATGCTTAACATATGTTAATTCATTTGATCTTCACAATAGCCCTGGGAAGTAGATATAATTACTATCCTCATTTTATAGATGGGGAAACTGAGGCTGAAATAAATTAAGTGACTTGCTCCTGTTTCAGACAGGATTTGAAGTCAATCTTCATGATTTTAAGTCCAATGCTAAAGAAATGGCCTTCAGTCCTTTGTGACACTTCTCATCTCCTATATTTTCACTATTGTGGGGAAAGCAAGAATACTGAGAATTATTTTGTATAAATATATTTTAATTATTAATATTATACTGAGAAATCTTAGTCTAAAGACTACTCAATGAACAGATACACTACTAGAGGAACTAAATCTTTTTAAAGAAGCAGAAGGACCTTAGTTTGTTGGGCAGATCTTTTCTGGAAAACTTAGGGAAGAATTTGAACAAAAATTACTTATGGTGGAAGGAAATGGATGAGATGCAATTTATACTGGTGAAGGGAGTATTCACTTCAGAGACCTATTTACTATAAATAATATATGTGTCCTAGGGGGTAAAATTTATGATGTATATCCTATCCATATTCATATACACAGATATAGACACATACTACTTTTTTATGAATCTCAAAAGGGCACCAATAACAAAATTAAATAATTTCTTAATTGATTAAAGAAAGGAAACATGAATAATGTTCTGAGTAGGTGTGGTGATATCAAGACAAAATACAAGCCATTATTCAACATGATACTTAAAGGTGAATCAGAGATCATGAGATGAACATTAGCTAAATGGACATATTTTGGGATCTGGAAGAGAAAATCAATCATCCAACCAATAAGCATTTATTAAGTATCTACTATGTGCCAGATACCATGCCCGGGTTTAGGTCTGCAAGCACAAAGAATGAAATGATTTTCAAAGAGCTTATGTTTGCATAGGGGAAACAGCAAAGACATATATAAAAATATAGAGTATAAATGGTCCTTACACTAAGGAGTTAGCAACATGGACATGTATAAATATAGAAAAATGGACACATTTCTAAATATGAGAAATACCCTGGGCAGAGGCATAGAAATAGAAGATTCCTAGTTAAGGAGGAGCAAGAAGGACCGTTTGGATGAACTGTAGAATATGTAAAAGGGAGAATTGTGCAGAGTCTGGAAAAGCAGGTTGGTGCTAGGTTGAGAAGGGTTTTAAATGTCAAACAGAGGAGTTTGTTTTTGACAGACGGCAGCTTTAAGAGCTTGTAAAAAATCTGTTTCTTTGAGGTTCTGAACTAAATATACATTTTCACTCAGACTAGAATGCAAGTCTTGTATTTCTTATTCCAGAATCTTTTCTATTGCTGTATATCGTACTGTGAGAACTGGTTATTGGTCCTGTTTGCAACTAATGATTTGTGTAATTTTCACCAAAATTTCATAAAATAAAAGAAACAACTGTATCCCAGTTTCTATTTGCTAAATGGGCATAATAGTATATAGAGTGGTTGAGATGATTGCATAATAGTATGGATATGACTTTTGAAAAGAATGAAATAATATTCAAAGAAAAAATATTTGCATTAAGGGAAATTCCTTTCTGTGCCCCTATCGATGATAATTTCACATTTTCCCTTTTCTACAGAAGAAGCAGATCCTAGCATGAGAGGCAGGGAGAACTGAGGTCAGGATGTTCTCTGTTCAAGTATAATTAATAACTTCATGACTTAGGCAAATCATCTATTTTCTCAGTCTCAGTTCTCTCATCTGTAAATGCAGATAATCATAGACTCAAGGGACTATTATAAGCATCAAATGACAGAATTTGAAAGTTGGAAAGGACCGTAGTGGCCATTTAGTCCAATCCATACACAAATGTTTCTTTATGGATTGGTTGAAAGCCTGGTTCAGGTCTATTCAGTTAACATTCCAAATTTTACTACCTCTAAGCAACCTTTAAATAGTATATTGAATAATGGTTCATATTTTGTCTTAATTTATCTGTATAAACATACCTGACAAATGGTTGTATAGCCTCTACTTGGAGACCTCCAAAGATGGGAAACCCACCATATCTTATGGCAGTTCAGTTCACAAATATTATTTCTTGCTAAGAAAATAATTTGTATCTGGAGAATCAAACCAAATAGAAGAGACTGTAAAAGTTCTGAGGGTCATGTACATAAAAGTTACTCCAGTTCTAGAAAAAAATGCTAAAGCATGTGAAATTCTTCTTTCCCCCCTTTTTTGACTTTTATTTATATATTTATTTTTAATATAAATATTTTGTTTCCCAATTATATACAATAGTAGTTTCTATCATTTTTTGTAATGTTTTGAATTTTACAATTCCCCCCCAACCTCCCTTCCCTTCCCCCTCCCCCCAGAAGGTAGTCTGATAATCTTTATATTGTTTTCAAAGCATGTGAAATTCTAATGACAAAAGAACACTAGTCTTTCTCTTTCATTGTTATTGAATTTTCTTCATGCATTCCACAGTTTTAATATCATTATTCTTCAGTGATTTTTGTAGTTGAGAATAAAGAATTTCTATGAGTTCAGAAGAATCAATAATGAGTAGACATGTGCTAAAAGTCTCATGAGGTGGTTAAAAGTAGACTTGACTATATTGCCAAACTTGAGTATGAGCTAATATATGAAAAAGCGTTTGATGTGTATCAGGGTGCTAAATGCTAATTGATAAAAATGCAAAGATGAAAGAAACTGTTCCTGACCTCAAGGATCTTATATTCTAATAGGAAAGACAAAAGTTGACCAGTAAATCAAGTTTTATTTTGGGGAGGTGGAAAGTTGAGCATGTCTTGGGTTCAATGTAGATAGTACTGATCAAAGTGGGGAGATATAGGCAGAGAGTGAGAAGGTCTGGTTGGGTGGTTGCTTGACTGGATGGAAAGCTGAATGAGAGAAATATAAAAGTCATTATTAAAGAACTGAGTGATGGAAAAGGAGATGGACTGATAATACACATATACATACATGTATATATGTGTATAATGTACCCATGTATATGTAATGGAAAAATTATGCATAATAGATGACCTGAATAATGAATTAACATTCTTAATATAGTAAAAGAACCAAAAAGTTCTGAAGTTTTGGGTGGATTCTCTACAGATGGGAAGATATGGGTTAGAATTACAGAGGATGAGGTGTGATGGAGTTAAGATCTGGTAGAAAAAATTTCCACACCAGTGGAACCACAAAACCATGGAAAAAACTTTTGAAGTTTCACTACATCTTTCATTCCTGGAATTTAAAGAACCACTTTCAATGTTCCATCACTTTATCATTTGTTGGAGAAATAATTATTGGGCATTTAGGTGATACAGTGGATAGAGTGCTGGCCTTGGAGTCAGGATAGGAGTTCAAAGCTAGCCTCGGGCTAGCTGTGTGACCTTGGGCAAGTCATTTAACCATGATTGCCTTGTATCCAGGGTCATTTCCAAGCATCCTGATTCATATCTGGTCACTGAATCCAGATGGCTCTAGAGGAGAAAGTGAGACCACTGACTTAGAACAGCAGCCCTTTACTCAAATCAAATTCATGTACTTATCATGGCATCACCTCCCTTGATGTCACAGCCTTCCTTGAGAATGAAGGACAAATATCATCACCATCAACACTGAGCACCTATTGTGTGCCCAACATTATCCTAGCTTCTATAGCAGATTGTTGTAAAGATCTTTAAAATTAAACAGAAGACTTTATATTTGAACCTAAAATCAGCAATAGGGAACCACCAGAATTTATTGAGTAGGGGAATCATGTACTTAGGTCTGTGCTTAAGGAAGATCATTTGAGCAACATTTTCAAGGATGAATTGAAGAGGGAAGAAATTCAAGGTAGGGAGATGAATGAGGAGTTTTCTGCTAGTTGAGAGGTCATGGAAGCATGTACTAACTTATGGCTAAATGAGAAGAAACAGTAAGATTTGTTAACTCTTGGGTTGTATGGAAAGAGATTGAGAGTAGGGTACTGAGGATAGTGCTAAGGTGACAGATCTAAGAGAGTGTAAGAATCATGGTATCTTTGACAGGGATGTTTGGAAGATGAATGAGTTTTAGGGGAAAAGTTATTGAATTCTGCTTTTGGACATGTTGAGTTTGAGATGAGACATCCAAAGTGAAATGTACAAGTTGATGGAAGGGAACTAGAGTTCAGGAGAGAGACTAAGGTTGGATATATATAGATCATTGAATTATATGCAAAGAAATTAAAATTAAACCTGTGAAGTCATGAGATCGAAGATGGTGATGGATAACAGTGCCTTTCAAAGTAAGTCCTCCATTGCCAAATGGTATCAAATGGGATAATATATGTAAAGTGCTTTGTAAATCTTAAAGTATTACATAAATGTCACCAATATGGCAATTTATATTAAGAGCCCAAGTGAATGGCATAGGCATTAAGTGCTATATGAGAAGAACAATGGGAGCTGAAGTGCTCAGACAAGGTTTCAATTAAATGGCAAGAACTGTAGACAAAGTCAGAACTGAAAAGGCCTTTAGAAAACTTCTAGCCAGTCAGTCAATAGACATTTATTAGCACTATGCTAAGTACTGAGTGTACAAAGAAAAGCAAAAGATAGTTCTTAAGAAGTTCATAATTTGGTGGGGGGAAGACAACACATAAAAAGAAGTTGAAAAGTATGTGTATTTGGGGAGGAGGAGAAGGTACTTTGTGTGTGACTGTGTGTGATTATGTGTGAGTGAGTGAGTGAGTGAGTGTGTGTGTGTGTGTGTGTGTGTAAGAGGGATGATGAACACTGGAGGAGTAAAGATGGTGAGAAATGAAGAATAGGACTACCTGGGATGAGTGCCCTTCTTGAATGAAAGATCTAGGAGGATTTTTCCATTGACCACTTTCAACTCTTTCCAATCAAAGGGAGAGATGGAGGGAAGGGCTTCAGGAGTAAAATGTGAGTTTAAGTTTTGATCTTGTAAGATGATAAGGATGATGATAAGCCCAACCATTTTATGGACAGAATTGTGTCCCAGAAAGGAAATTTAAAACAAAATAAGTGATAGAGCAGGGAATAGAATTCAGTTCTCTTGATACCCAACCCTGGGTTCTTTCCATTACATTATAGGGAAATATGGGCAATTTGGATAGAGTGGCATGAGAAACTCTGCCAGCTGCTAGTACTCCTGATTCTACAATTTCTATCAGTGCTCTGATAGAGCACTGATCTTGGAGTCAGGAGGCCTGAGTTGAAAATCTGACCTCAGACACTTGACACTTGTTTGCTGGGTGATCTTGGGCAAATCACTTAACCCAATTGCCTCATATCCAGGGCCATCTCTAGTTATCCTGTTTCATATCTGGCCACTGGACCCAGATGGCTCTGGAAGAGAAAGTGAGGCTGGTGACTTAGCACAGCCCATCCCCCCTTCACTCAAATCCAATTCATGTGCTTGTCATGACATCATCGCCTTGATGTCAAGGCCTTCTTTGAGAACAAAGGTCAAACATCATTGACCTGGGTGCCATATCCCACTTTATACTTTACTGGTGTGTTAGAGAAGAGGGAAACAAAAAAACGGGTGAGCCAGTGCTAGAAGAAGGCTGTCAGGAGGGAGGGCATCAGTCATGAAGAAACCCCATTGTACACCAAGAATCTATGCTCAGGAGCTGGGGAAAGGAAGGCAAACCCCCCCCCCCCCCAAAGAAGAGGAGCCTGACCACAGGTTTTATGAGCTGACTGAATGTGAAAATGCATGTGATAGATAACAAACTTCCATTTATTTATCCATCCTCAGGAGGATCATATCTTCCTAGCACGATCCCTGGGAGATTTCAGCAGCATCATTTTTGCACAACAGATTGTGGTGCTTAAAATCAAACCGTAAAAGACTGGTTTTGGATCCTCTGCCTGGGGATGTGTGCGTGCACACACACACACACACACACACACACACACACACACACACGCACACACGCACATGCGCGTGTGCATTCCTACCAGTTTATCAATCAATTTGCAGAGGCAAAAATGAATGAATCAGTCAGCCCTACATTTTCTAGTGCTGTAATTTCCCGGGGCCTCATTTTCTCTGTTAAATAAGGGACTCTGAATAAATGATCTCCAACATCCTTTTCAGCTCTAAAATTATAAATTCAGATTTATCTAAGATTTAATACACCCTGAGTTATGATTACAGAGGAGAATCATACAATATAAGAACTGGGAGAGACCCCTCAGAGAGTACTTAGGTCAACACCTTCATTTTGGGTGGGTGGGTGAGGTAGGGAGCAGAAGCCCAGAAATGGGAAGTGGTTTTCCAAAGGTCAGGGTGAAGAGAATTCTACATTTAAAACTGGGAGGAACTTTAGAGGTCAGCTAATCTAACCACTTCATTTTATAGGTGAAGAAACTGAGATCCAGAGACTCAGAGATCATTTTGTCCAACCCATATCCCAGCAGGAGTCTCCTTTGTTGCATCCTTGGCATATGATCATGCAGTTTCTGCTTGAGATCTTCAGTGACAGGAGACTCCTGCCTACTAAGATAATCAATGCCATTTTTTCCCCAATAGCTCTTATTGTTTTTCTTTATATTTAGTTGAAATCTACTTTCTGCAATTTTTACCTCTGACTTCTAGAACCCAGGTCTCCTAACTCCAAGTCTAGTAGTTCTCTACTTTTTCATTATGCCACATGACTGATTTATTAGTTTCTCTTCAGGTTGAATTCTTCAAGCCCTCCTGAGAATGGTAATGTTTCATCTGGTCTCACAAAGAAGAAATCATACAAATTTAAGAATGAGGTCCCATAGGCTCTAACTCTATATATGACTAAAGAAACAAAATCACACCTTAACTCAGAAAAGAAGTGCTTAGAACAAAAGATGAGTTAGACATAGTTCTGCATCTGCTAACCAGGGATGACTTTTTTTTGAATGTTTTAAAAATTAATATTTTATCTTTTCTTGATTACATGTAAAAACAATTTTAACCCTTTTAAAAAATAATTTTGCATCCAAAATTCTCTCCCACTTTCCTTCCCCTCCATCATAATTAAGAAGGTAAACAATTTGATAAAGGTTATACATGTGCAGTCATGTAAAACATATTTCCATATTAGTCAAGTTGTGGGAAAAAGCCCCACTTCAATTTACATTCAGATTCTATCAGTTCTTTCTCTGGAGGTAAAAAGCAATTTTCAACACAGGTCCTTCAAAATTGTCTTGAATTGGAGGGCAGCTAGGTGGTGCAGTGGATAGAGCACCAGCCCTGGAGTCAGGAGGACCTGAGTTCAAATATGACCTTAGACAATTTATAATGTCTTAGCTATGTGACCTTGGATAAGTTATTTAACCTCATTGCTTTGCAAAAAAAAAACCCTCAAAAAATATTTTTTGTGATACATACCTAGTAGCAGTGTTATTGGATCAAAGGGTATGCACAGTTTTATGGTCCTTTTGAACACAGTTCCTATGGCTGTTCAGAATGATTGAAATCAGTTCACAATTCCAACAACAGTGCACCAGTAGCCAAGCTTTATCACATCCCCTCCAACATTTATTATTTTCCTTTTCTGTCATATTAGCCAATCTGATAGTTGTGAGTTGCTTCCTCAGAGTTGCTTCAATTTGCATTTTTCTAATCAATAGTGACAGACTATTTTTCCATATTTAGATTACTTTAATTTCTATATCTGAAAACTATCTTTACATTTCTTTTGACTATTGATCAATTGAGGAATGACTCATATTATTATAAATTTGACTCGTTCTCTATATATTTGAAAGATGAGGCCTTTATCAGAGAAACTTGCTGTAAATATTTCCCCATGTTTTCTGTTCCTTGTTATCTTGGCTGCATTGGTTTTGTTGGCAAAAAAAAAAAAAACTTTTAGACTTCTTATAATCAAAATTATCCATTTTATCTCCTATAATACTCTCTGTTTCTTGTTTACTAATAAATGCTTCCCTTATCCATAGATCTGACAGGTAAACTATTTCATGTTCACTTAATTTGTTTATGGCATCACCCTTTGTGCCTAAATTATGTGACTATTTTGATATTATCTCGGTATACACTGTGAGGTATTGGCTTAAAGCTCATTTCTGCCCAACTGCTTTCCAGTTTTCGCAGCAGTTGTCAAATGGTGAATTCTTGACCCCAAAATCTGGCTCTTCGCATTTATCAAACATAAGATTACTATGGTTATTTCCTACTCTGCATACTTAATTCATTCAGCTCATTCACTACTCAATTTCTTAGCTAGTACCAAAGCTAGATTGCTTTGATGACTACCACTTTCTAATACAATTTGAGATACAGTTTGAGATATAGCATGAGATATAGTATCACCTTCCTTCACAATTTTTTCATTTGATATTCTTGATCTTTTGTTCTTCCTTATGAATTTATTATTACTTTTTTCTAGGTCTTTAGAATTTTTTGTTAATTTGAAAGTGGTAGTTTTTTGGTTGTTTGGTTGTTTGGCAGTTTTTTGGTTGTTTGGTAGCAGTATGTCACTGAGTAAGTACACTAATTCAGATAGAATTGTCATTTTTATTATATTGGCTCAGCTTACTCATGAGCAATTAATATTTTTTAATTGTTTAGGTCTGACTTCATTTGTGTGAAATGTTTTGTAATTGTGTTCATATAGTTCCTGGCTTTGTCTTGCCAGATAGATTCTTAAATTTCTTATGTTGTCTACAGTTATTTTAAATGGAATTTCTCTTTCTATTGCTTGCTGCTGGACTTTTTTTTAGTAATAATAGAAATGTTGATGATTTAATGTGGGTTTATTTTAATATTCCATGATTTTGCCAAAGTTATTATCTATTGTAACTAGTTTTTTAGTTGATTCTCTCAGATCATATACATCATCAAATGCATCATCATATCATCTGCAAAGAGTGATAGTTTTGTTTCCTCATTGCCTCTTCTAATTCCTTCAATTTTTTTTTCTTATTGTTATAGCTAGCATTTCTAGTCCAATACTGAATAATAGTAGTGATAATGGACATCCTTATTTCATCCTTGATCTTAATGGGAAGGCTTCTAGCTTCTTCTCCCTATTACAGATAATACTTGCTGTTGATTTTAGATAAATTCTACTTATCATTTTAAGGAAAGCTCCATTTACCCCTATACTTTCCAAAGTTTTTAATGGGAATGAATGTTGTATTTTGTCTCAAGGTTTTTCTGCATTATTGAAATTATCTTAGGATTATCTTAGGATTTCTGTTGATTTTGTTATTGATCTAGTTAATTAGAGTGATAGTTTTCTTAATATTTAACCAATTCTGTATTCCTGGTATTGATGCCCCCTGGTCATAATGTGAGATTTTTTTTTAAATTTACTTTTTTAGAGATTCCAAACATTTCCCTCCAATTACATGCAAAAATAATTTGTCAACATTATTCTTTTGCAAATTTTCAAGTTCTACATTTCTCTACTGCCCTCTCTTCCAACCCTTCTTCCTCTTCTGTTAATCTGAACAAGATTTTTTTCCTCTTTCTCCCCCCCCCCCACCTTTTTAGAATCTCATCCTATGTAATAAAATGACTGTCTATGTGAGATTGTTTTTACAGAGTGCTTGGTATATCTGATCACACCTGATCTGCGGTGAAGGAAAAAACACTGCCGGATTTTGAAAAGATCATACCAATTTTTATTCTGGTTCATTTAGGGTCAAAATAATCAGCATCCTAATAGGTCCTCATTTAGCAAAAGAAAGGTCAATTCTTTTTAAAGGACCAATCTTATTCTCTAAAGGTCAACATTTTATTGACATATACCACAACATCTGAGTTTAACAAGGGAAGTTTTTCTTTTTTCTAGTGATCTTAATTGCAATGTCTGTTTTCACATTAGGTAGCAAAATGGATAGAGCATTAAGTCTAGAGTGAAGAGAATAGGAGTTTAAATATGATCTCAGATAGCTACTGTGTGACCCTGGGCAAGTCATTTAATCCTGTTTGCTTCAGGTCCTTGTCTGTAAAATGAAACGGAGAAGGAAGTAGCAAACCACTCCGTTATTTTTTCCAAGAAATCCCAAATGGGGTCATGAAGATTTGGAAATGTGGCTGAAACAAATGATTAGCAACTTTTCAAACATTCTGGGTACCTGGGGAAAAGTTAAAAAAAGTTGATATGAATAAAATGAAGAGAACTCCTATGGATCTCACATATATGAGTAGACTAGGGGGGAAGAACTGAGAGGATCAAGGTTCTAGATTCTAGGCCAAGCTTTGCCACTAACTATCTGTGTGACCCTGGATAAATCATAACCTTTTCAAGCTTCAGTTTCTTCATCATTAAAATGGAGAGAATAATGCATGCTTACCTACTTCATGGAACAGGAAATAGGAGAGACTAGGGGAAGGTTGTAAAGATTAAATAAGACATAATGAGTGAAATTATAGTTATCCCTTCCGTTTCGTGACTTTCCCTATTGCAGTTTTGATAAATCGTGGGTTAGCATAAGAAATTAAATGGGGATTTTGGGGGAGTTTTGCAGAAGGTGATGATTGCATTAAAAGTCTGCAGATGACATAGAAAAACTTTTGAAACTCAGAAATGCATAAACTACATGTGTAATACTATATGATATCAATAAAATTTATTTTCAATACCTTAATAATTCAGACTTCTCTGATACAAAGGGAAGGTCAAATAATTGTATGCAGATCACAGAGATGCTCTACAATGTGGAAGGGATAACTGTACTTTGGAAGCTGAAATTCTGAAAACCCCACACAAATGGAAAGAATGAATTATTATTTTTAGTGATGGTAAAAAATGACTAGGGGGAGGAAAGTTTTCCACCTTCAACCCAAAATATTCTACCCTTCACTGAGGACCCTTGCAACTGTGGACAGGTTGATGTCTCACCTGCTGAAACAATTCCCTTTAAGTTTTCTCCTCTCATTCACAAGGTGAGAAGACTTGTAAAGAGCCCAATTCTCACCCAGCTTCCTGCCTTTTGAAAGTCTTCTTCTCTCTTGGATCCTGCAGACTACAAAGGGAACAGTGGGTGTTGGAGAGCTAGGGAGGAAGCAGCCTTCCTTCTTCCTTGCAAAACTGTTAAAGGAGATAAATCAAATCATACACTCTTCCTCTCCTTTTAAGTTTATATTGAGATTTATGAAGAGAGAACATCCCTTTTCAGGGCTACATACTGCCTGCTTTCTGAAAGCAGAAGGCTTAGGCAGGCTCACCAGAACAGTTAAAACTCACCCCTTCTTAGAAATCCTAAGTAATACTAATTCTTTACAAGTGTATAAATAGCCCTTAGACTTTTCAAAAGGCTTTCATGGGCATTATTTCATTTAATCCATGCCACTTTGTGGGATAGGTGTGGCAAGATAATAATATTACCATTTGTCAGAAAAGAAAACTATGATCCCAAAGAGTGGAAGTGATTTGTCTAAATTCACTAAATACCACTGCTAACCAGTGGTAGAATGGGGATGAAACCACAAGGCTCCTGGATGCCAATGCAATGTTCTTTCAATGATGATTGTGAAGCTTTGGGAAGTTATTCCTGTCTGATAAGTAATGGAGTCAATGGAAGAAAAATTAAAGAGTTTTTCTTGACCCAATGCTCCTGTATCTTTTGGTAGAGAGGAAGGCTTGGGCTAATTAATAGGGATACTAGTCTTAGGAAGATAAGAGAATAGAAAATCTTCAGAGTCATTTATCTAATAACCAATTTTACCTGCATCACAAATGGGAAATTTGGACCAATTTATCTGAGTGGATGATCTGATTAACAAATCATTAAAATTAGCAGTGAGATGGATTTTAAACAGTAGTAATAGCTGAGGTTTTGACTCAAGTCTATACCATTCTATCAATCAGCAAACATTTATAAAGTGCCTACATTGCCAGGTACTGTGCTAGGTGATGCAGACACAAAGACCAAAGTCAAATAGTCCCTGATGTCAATGAGCTTATACTTTAATAGATTTAAAACATATAGGGAAGATGGTTTGGTAGAAAGGGAGTCTTCATTTGGGCAATCATAGGACTTGGGAAGGTAGTCTCAGTAAACACAGAAACAGTAGTATTTGTTATTATTTTAAGACTAAAAATAAGAGGAAGAAAGCCAGGATGTGTAGGAAAGTGATGGTAGAATGCAAATTAAGATTCTTGCCTTGTGTAAGTTCTGACATCCAGTTATAACTTGATGGCATATGAAACAGTCTGAGACTGGCTAAATACAATGGATTGAAGTGAATTTTCACATACTAAGTCACCCATTAGGATCAGGACAACCTAGTCCTAGGGTAGATTCCCAAATATTTCTTTAATCTAAGAACAGATACAAGTAGGGAAGGGAATGCACTGAATCTATTTAACTTAATCTATTTGGCTTGTCATTGTTTTAGCATCACAACCAAAATAGTTCAGCACCACAATCAAAGTACCTGGGAGTTAAAATATTCATCAGCAAGTGAAGGTAATTGTAGGGAAGTAAAATGGCAGGCAGGTTCTAAATGTTATACAAACTACTTAACTAGGGTATTTATTCTCAACATACCTGCTAACAAAAGTCCTCATCAGAGGTATTTGCTTTGTCAATAGCAACTACTCATCTTGGGTACAAAAGAAAAATAGAGGTATGTGTATATATAGATGTAGATGTAAATGTATATGTATATCTGATGATGATGATGATGATGATGATGATGATGATATTTGTCTGTCATTCTCAAAGAAAACCATGGTGATGCCTTGACAAGTGCATGAAATGGATTTGAGTGGGGGTTGCTGTGCTAAGTCACCAATCTAACTTTCTCCTCTAGAATGATTTGGATCCAGTGACCAAGTAATATATGTATATATGTGTATGTATTTTTACATTTGTTTTAATATTCTAAGTTCAAAAATTCATCTTGATCTTCTTCCCACCCCATTCCCACACTCAGAACATTAACTCAGAGACCATGTTCACCCTTGGGTCACTCACTCCCTTGACTTGGTTCCATTTTCTCTATCTTTGTAACTCACACTACTGTTCAGTTCTTCATGTCTGATTCTTGGTGACCTTATTTGGGGTTTTCTTCGCAAAGGTAGTGGAGTGGGTTGCTATTTTCTTCTCCAGTTCATTTGACAGATAAGGAAACAGGTAAAATGATTTGCCCAGGGTCACAAAGCTAGGATACATCTGAGGCTATAATTGAACTCAGAAAGGTAAGTCAGGAGCCTGATTCCAGGTCCAGTGTTCTATCCACTGTGCCCCTTAACTGCTTTTAACTGAATGCTTTTAGGCATATAGCTAGCCCTCTAAGATTTCTTAGAAAGAAATCAGGGAGTGTAAAATAGTGTCTGGTACTTAGTAGGAACTTAATAAATGCTAGGTGACTGACTGACTTGGCTTATCCTTTATCTGAGTTAAGCCATGGAGAAGAAATATCTTCACAAGACTACTTAGACTACCTTTTAGTGAGTTATTATTTCACAGATATTCCCTGCATGATTACTGTATATTAAGTCTGAACCATAAATATAGTCACACTCCTGTACCTGCCTATGGAAAAAAAAGATTATCTGCAGCTATAAAAAAGAGAGAATTAAAGAAAAAACCTCACTACCTATCAACAAACCCTAGATATCCCAAATTAAGCAAAAGTGTTTCTAAAATGACACCTGATTCAAAACAGATTTTTGTGATGGGTATAAAGCAATTAGTCACATTTGTAGATAAATCTTAGAGCTGAGGCCAGACTTTAAATTTTATTTTGTCTAGCCCATCTAGGTGACACATTCTACTGGGACTGCTGTTAGATTATTGAGTATTATTCAGTGATGAAAAAGAATGTAAATAACTTTCAGCTATTTAAAAAGCTGCCTATTCATAAAAGTTAAACCTTCCCTACCCCCAATCTACTCTCTTTGAAAGTCCTGGCTCCTCTTCTATTTCTTGGGATCATTTTACTAGCTTGATCCTCAAGAGGTATCATATCTATCTCACCTAATCAATATGGATTGAGAATTTGTCATTATCATTTATAGCTGGTAGAAGATCTTAGATTTTAGAAGAAATGGGGTTGAGGGCAAACACTTAGACAAAGGTTGGTGGTGTAGTGGATAGAATGTGGGATTTGAAGTCTCCTGTCTCAGACACTTACAGGCTATGTACTCAGTCATATACAGTTTACTCATTTATAATACAATATACTCATCTATAATCTATCTCTAAAATTATAATAATGTGATATATATAGGTGAAAGTAGGTCAATGGCTTTCTGAAATCAGTATGGTTTGCTAAATGCGCTTTTTAGAACCAGAAAACTCTAACAGTAAGGTTGTATCCACTTTAGAATAGAGTTTGCTCTTTGGTTCATTGTATATACTGAAAATATAAGAAAATAAAATTGTGTGTAGAGCTTCATTTTAGGAAAAATAAGGCAATGATTTCGAAGTTCTCCCTTTGACTTTGCCCCTACACTTATTTCCATCAAGGAATAATAACAAATCTATTGCATTTAGATGGTAAACGGAGAAGAAAGTGATCATTGTGGAACCACATTAGAAGAGCACTTCCCCTCAGTTGTTATCTCATTTGGGAAGACAGAGAAATTTGTAGAGCAGGGAGATGACAATGATTTCAATGAAGGCACCAATTATTCTTTCTCACCTTCCTGACCCCTTAAGATTTCCCGTAGACAGCCTCTCAACTGATGTCATTGATTTGGCAAAGTTGCTAGTATTACCAGGAGGAAAAAATCAAAGAAAACCTCTGGAGAGCAGGCCATGTTGCTGTATGGTGCCTAATTATCTGATTAGCTTCCTTTTTGTGTTTATGTTGTGAGTCCTAGAGAGTTCTGTGCCATAGAATGCATTGCAAGTTATTGGAGCTTTTAAGGTACATTATCCTTCTAACTGCTTTCTCATGGCCACTACCAGATATGTTTTGGACATCATTACCTTCTTGGGTATGCCTTTGCCAGAAGTCCTGGGACCCTTGCAGATAATTATGCTACCCTGAATCTTCAATATTTCAGTGTTACTGTGATATTATCAATCTGTTACTCCTTCCAACTAAGCAGATTGCAACCTATTTATTCCTGTCTAAATAATCTTCATTCATTTTCTTCCTTAGACTTATCTCAAGGGTTGAACCCAAAGATCTGAGGCCCTCATAAATTTTTTTTTACCTTGTTTAGATATCAATGGAGGACATGGACTAGTTTTCCTATTATTCCCTCATTCTTATTATATGGACTGAATATCTTTTTTTCCCAGGTCATATATATCTGTTTCATTTACAATAATAATACTAAGAACAACCTGATTCAATTCTTTAGACCAAAATGTGGCCAGGGGCTGCATGTGATCCTTAGTGTAATTTTATATGGACATCCCCTCCCTTCTTGGGTTTACTAAATGCTTTAGTAAATGAAGTTGAGCTACCACAGAGCTTTCACTAAAATGGCAAATCAAAATATACTGTCCATTGTTTCAATAAAAACTTTTAAAAGAAAGATTGGACTGCTCTGCCTTAGACCAATGTCATGGATGCAGATATCATATGCAGAGTAAATGTTAGAAGAAAGTCTAAAGCTAATATGGTTTTTAGCCCCTTTTAGCTCTCACCCTGTCAACAACTCTGCAGAAGCAGGTGTCTACATTGAACAGAGGGCCATTTTTTCCCTTTGTTTTCTGAGTTGTCATGGATTAAGAATCCATCACCAAGTCAATTAGTCAATTAGCTTTTATTAAGTGCCTACTACTATCAGACCAGATTGTGCTAAATGCTGGGGATACAAAGAAAATCAAAAGAATCCTCAAAGAGTTAACAATCCAAAGAGGAGAGACAATAAGCAATAAATATGTACAAACAAACTACCAGATAAATAGGAGATTACAGAAGGAAGACATTGGAATGAAAAGAAACCCTTCCTGTAGAAGACAGGATTTTAGCTGCTGCTTGAGAGAAGTCAGGAAAGTCAAAAGGCAGAGATAAAGAGCAAGAGTATTATAGGCATGGAGGGCAGTCAGTGAAAATGGGAGTGGAGAGATGAAGTGAACAGCAAGGAGGCCAGTGTCACCGGTTCAAAGGGTACGTGATAAGGTAGGAGTTGTAAGAAGACTGCAAAGGTATGTAGTGTGACTAGGCTATGATGGGCTTTGACCCTTTATAACATAACCCCCAAAGCATGATTTAGATTTTTGATCCAGAAGGTGACGACAGGAAGACATTGTAGCTTATTGATTATGAGGGTGTCATGGGTGAACAGATTCTTTAGGAAAATCAATGTGTTGGCTGATTTGGAGGATGGACTAGAGTGAGAAGTCACATGGCAGATTGATTAACCATCAGACTACTGCATTTGTCCAGGTGTGAGGAAATGAAACCAGCTCATTAGGAGTTAGCTTCTCTGTATTTTGAGTTCAATTATTTAAATTGTGTCTGACTCTTCCTGAACCCATTTGTGGTTTGCTTGGCAAAGATACTGAAGTAGTTGGCCATTTCCTTCTTCAACTCATTTTACAGATGAAGAAACTGAGGGAAACAGTTATGTGACTTGCCCAGGTTCATATGGCTAGCAAGTGTCTGAGGTCAGACTTGAAAGAGTAATCTTTCTGACTTCAGGCCCAGTGCTTTCTCTCCACTGCGTCCCTAGCTAACCTGTCCTCAGATTAGTCCTTGAAAAGAAGATGCAAAATATTCCTGGAACTGTACCCTGTCTTTCTAGTTAAATCAGCCAGATTTTTATTCCACTGGCATTAGCTTTAGTTATTGATGTTTTTTTCCTTTATTTTCTTCCTTTTTTTAGTATCTCAACAAGTAAGTATTGTCACAAGAAAGAAAGACAAATTGGTCATGCTTGAAAAATGTCTGTTGCATTCTTCATTTCTAGTCCATCTCCTCTTTAACAAGAGATGGGGAACTGACTCATTAGGTTTTTGGAACTGTGAATAGTTACTGCATTCATCATAGATTTAAAATCTTTTGCAGTTTTCCTTTACAATGTTATAGTCCTTGTATACATTGTTCTTCTGGTTTTACAGAGATATATTCATCATTCTCCTGGTTCTGATCATTTCATTTTGTTTTGGTTCATACAACCTTCCTAGATTTTTCTGAATCTGGCCATTTTGAAATTTCTTATAGCTCAATAATATTCCATTTCATTCATATGCCATAGTCTATTTAGTAATTTCCCAGTGGGTGACTGAACAGACCTTTCACTAAAAATAATTATACATGCTTTTTCTTCTTTTTGTAATACCTTCCCTCTTCTGATCCATCTAGTCAAATTCTACTTATACTTAAAGTTTCAGCATAAGGCCCACCTTCTTTGCATCTGACAAATAGGCAGGTAATTAAGTCCCCGCTATATTCAAGATTCTGTGTTGGGCAGTAACTGGAATACAATTGTAAGTGAATGACCTTGACAGCTGGCTTGTATGGGAAATAAATCTGAGAAAAACAGTTGCTTAGTTAAGGCTGACTTGACAAATCACTTGTGCAGGGCATGAATTTGCCTCAGAGTTTTAAGAGAAGTAGTTACTGAGTTAAGATTAATTCAAAGTTCTGTTCTGAAATAGCAGTTGCTTTTTTATAAGTTATAAAGCAGAGTTGTCAAACTCAAATAGAGAAAGGTCTACTAAAATGATCCAGCAATACCACTGCTAGCTCTATAGCCTGAAGAGATCATGAAAAAGGGTTAAAAACATCACTTGTACAAAAATATTTATAGCAGTCCTGTTTGTGGTGGCAAAGAATTGGAAACTGAATGAATGTCCATCAATTGGGGAATGGCTGAACAAATTGTGGTATATGTACATTATGGAACACTATTGTTCTATTAGAAACTAGAAGGGATGGGAATTCAGAGAAGCCTGGAAGGATTTGTATGAACTGATGCTGAGCGAGATGAGCAGAACCAGAAGAACCTTGTATACCCTAACAGCAACATGGGTGGTGATGATCAGCCTTAATGGATTTGCTCATTCCATCAGTGCAAGCAATCAGGGACAACTTTGTGGTATCTGTGATGGAGAATACCATCTATATGTATCCAGAGAAAGAATTGTGGAGTTTGAACAAAGACCAAAGACTATTACCTTTAATTTATAAAAAAAACCCCATTATCTTATGTAATTTTGCTAGCTCTTATAGTTTATTTTTTTCTTTAAGGATATGATGTCTCTCTCAGCACATTCACAACTTAGATCAATGTATAGCATGGAAACAATGTAAAGGCTAACGACTGCCTTCTGTGAGGGGGAGGGGGAGGAAAGTGAGATTAGGGGAAAATTGTAAAATTCAAAAATAAATTAATTAATAATTTAAACAAATGACACATTATTATTCCTGAGATCTGCAAATTGATTTAGAAAATGACATATTAATATCATCTATGTTCTATTACATTTTATTTTTTTTGTTGAATAAATTACATTGTAATCTGATGCTAGATAAAATGAATCTGCATATTTCACTCTGCTCCTGTAGAACTTTGGAGCAGATGGGGAACATAGTCTATGTTGATGATTTATATATGGTAATTTGAAGAACTAAATAAATTTTAGGTTAAGAACTGAGGAAATATGGGTATGAGAACTGCTCTGTGATGATAGGACAAATATAATTTTTATTGATATTTTATTTTTTTCCAAGTTCACGCTATGAAAGATTTTCAACATTCATCCATATTCATATGTATATTTTTAAATTAAAAATTTTCCTTCCACCCTCCCTTCCTGCCCCCCTCCCCTCAACAGCAGATAGTCAGATTGATATTGTACATACACATGTGTTATTTTAAACATGTTTATAGATTAGTCATTTTGGGTAATGAATTAGGATAAGAGATTTTTCAAAAAAGTGAATGTAGTGTTCATCAGACTTTGAAGGTTTTTTTGTTTGTTTTTTGTTTTGTTTTATTTTATTTTTCTTCCTCTGGTTGGGGAGTAGCTGCACCAATCAGGATTGATCACCTCACAATGTTGTTATTAATGTGTATATTGTTCTCTTGGTTCTTTCTTCACCTTCCTTCAGCATCAGATCCTGCAATTCATTCCATACCTTTCTAGAATTTGACCATTTAAGGTTTCTTATAAAACCTCAGTATTCCATAATATTCTTATACTATAACTTGTTTAACTATTCCCAAAATGATGGGCATCCCCTCAATTTCCAATTCTTTGCCAATATAAAAAGCTGCTATGAATATTTTGGAACATGTGGGACTTTTCCCCATTTGATTCCTTCTGGATATAGGCATAGAATTGGAATTTCTGGGTCAAAGGGTATGAACAATTTTATTGCTCTTTGGGCATAGTCCCATATTACTCTCCAGAAAGGTTGGATCCATTTACAATTCCACTAGCAATGCATCAATGTCCCAATCCTCCCACAACCTTTCCAGCATTGATCATTTTCACTTTTCCTCATCTTGGACAATCTAATAGGTGTGAGATGATACCTCATTGTTGTTTTAATTTGCATTTCTCTAATCAATAAGGATTTGGAGCATTTTTTCATATGATTATATAGAGCTTTAATTTCTTCATGTGAAAACTGTCTATTCATTTCCTTTGACAATTTATCAATTGGAGAATGACTTGTGACTTTATAAATTTGATGCAATTCTCTATATATTTTAGAAATGAGACCTTTATCAGAACTCCTAGTTGTGAAGATTGTTTCTCAGTTTTCTGCTTTACTTCTAATTTTGGCAGCATTGATTTTATTAGTGCAAAACCTTTTTTAATTTAATATAGTCAAAATCATTCATTTTGCAATTTATAATGTGCTCTAATTTTTGTTTGGTCATCAATTTATTCCCTTTCCATAGATCAGATAGATCAAATATTTCTTGGTTTATTAATTTATCTATGGTGTTGATCTTTATGCCTAAATCTTGTACCCATTTTGACTTTATTTTGGTATTGGGTGTGAGATGTGGATCAAAACCTAGTTTTGCCATACTATCTTCCAGTTTTCCCAATTTTTGTCAAATAATGAGTTCTTATCCCAGAAGCTGATGTCTTTGGGTTCGTCAAAAAGGAGATTGCTGTAGTCATTTACTGTGACTTCTTTTGAACCTCTCTTAATCTACTGATCCATTATTCTATTTCTTAACCAGTACCAGGCATTTTTGATGACTGCTGCTTTATTGTATAGTTTTAGATATGATAGAGCTAGGTCACCTTTCTTTATATATATATTTTTTTTCCATCAGTTTCCTTGCTATTCTTGCCCTTTGGTTGCTCTAGATGAGTTTTGCTACTATTTTTTTTCTAGCTCAATAAAGTAGTTACTTGGTAGTTTGATCAGAATGGCACTGAATAAGTAATTTAATTTGGGTAGAATTGCCATTTTTATTATATTAGTTTGACCTAACCATCAACATTTGACACTTCCCCAATTATTTAGAACTGACTTTATTTGGGTGAGAAGTGTTATTTTTTGTTTTGTTTTGTTTTTTTAGGTTTTTGCAAGGCAAATGGGGTTAAGTGGCTTGCCCAAGGCCACACAACTAGGTAATTATTAAGTGTCTGAGGTCAAATTTGAACTCAGGTACTCCTGATTCTAAGGCCAGTGCTCTATCCACTGCACCACTCTAGCCGGCTTGAGAAGTGTTTTATAATTGTGTTCACACATTTTTCTGTATTTGTCTTGGGAGGTAGATTCTCAAGTATTTAATATTGTCTAGAGTTATTTTATTTTTGCTTTTAACATTTTAACATTTTATTTGTTTTCCAATTATATACAATAGTAATATGTACCTATCATCTTTTGTAAGATTTTGAATTTTACAAGTCCCCCCCACACTCCCTTCCCTCCCCTCCCCCACAGAAGGCTGTCTGATAGTCTCTACATTGTTTCCATGCTATACATGGATGCAAATTGAATGTGTTATAAGAGAGTAAACTTAAGAGTAAGCATAAACCCCACCCCCCAAGAAGATGAGAAACCTCAAGAATAGAGGGAGAGAGGGAAAAAAATTGTACTTCAGTCTGTGTTCAGATTTCAATGACTGGGGTGAGTTGCTTTCTTTATCATAAGTCCACCAGAGAAGTTGCTTCAATATTTTCCCCCACAGTTACTATTACTAGCTGTACCTCCACTCTGTTCCTCTCATTTATTCTATTCTCTCTCTCCTTTCATCCTGGCCCTGTCCAAAAGTGTGTTGAATCTGAGTATCCTCTCCCTTCATCTTCTATCACTTATTCTCCCCTTCCCTCCCCCTATTCCCCCTTATCCCATCCCTTTCTTCTCATTTTTCTCTAGAGTAAGATGGATTTCCTCACCCTATTAAGTGTGTGTTATTTCCTCTCTCAGCCATTTCTGATGAGAATGATGGCTCACTCGTTCCCCTTTGCCTTCCCCCTTTCCACTCCATTGGAAAAGCTTTTTCTTGACTCTTATATGAAACTTCTTAGCTTCTATTTCATCTCCTTTCCCTTCCTCCCAGTACTTTCCTTTATCACCCATTGACTCCATCATTTTTACTATATTATACCATTATTTCCCGCTCCTTCCTATGTCCTATCTATATATGCTCCTTCTAACAGCTCTTATAAATGAGAAAGTTCATATGAGTTATCAATATCTTCTTCCCGTACAGGAATACAAATTGCTCAATATCATTAAGTTCCTCATAGTTAGTTCTTCTCAACCACCCCCTCTATGGTTCCCCAGAGTCCTGTACTTGATCAAACTTTCTGTTTCAATAGGAAAGTTTGAAAGTCCCCTGTTTCATTGAAAGTCCATCTTTCCCCCTAAAGGAGGATGTTCAGTTTTGCTGGGTAGTTGATTCTCGGTTGTAAACCAAGATCTTTTGCCTTCCGGAATATCATATTCCAACACCTATGAAGCCTTAATGTAGATGCTACCAGATTCTGTATAATCCTGACTATGGCACCTTGGTAGTTGAATTGTTTGTTTCTGGCAGCTTTTAGAATTTTTTCTTTGATTTGGGAGTTTTGGAATTTGGCTATAATATTCCCAGAAGTTTTCTTTTGGGATCTCTTTCAGGAAGTGACCAGTGAATTCCCTCAATTTCTATTTTACCCTCTGCTTCTAGGATCTCAGGGCAACTTTGCTATATTAGTTCTTGAAAAATGAAGTCTAGGCTCTTCATCTGATTGTGGCTTTCAGATAGCCCAATAATTTTTAAATTATTTCTTCTGGGTCTGTTTTTGAAGTTTGTTGCTTTTCCAATGAGATATTTCACATTTCCTTCTAATTTTTGGCTTTTTTTTGGAAGAGTTTTATTTCTTCCTGATTTCTTGCAAAGTCATCAGTTTCCTTTAGTTCCATTCTGCATTTGAACGAGTTATTTTCTTCAGAGAGCTTTTTTATTTCCTTTTCCAGATGGCCAATTCTGCTTTTTAAGGCATTCTGCTCCTCATTTGCCTTTTGTTTTGCTTTTTTTCCCATTAGGCCTAAACTGGTTTTTAACATATTATTTTCTTCAGTATTTTTTTGTATATCTTCCATCAAGCTTTTGGTTTGGTTTTCATGTTTTTTCTGCATCGTTCTCATTTGTCCTCCCAATTTTTCCTCTACCTCTCTTAATTGCTTTTCTTTTTTTTTCCTTTTTTTTATTTTAAGCATCTATTATGTGCCAGATACTATAGAAAACACTAGGAATTGAAAAAAGAGATAAAAGATAATCCCTGTCCTCAAGGAATTTACAATCTAATATGTATAATATACAAGCATATGTTAGACATATATACATATACATTTACACACATTTATAACAGTCAGAAAATGCTAAATTTCAGTTACAGGTAAATGATTATAAATATGTAAATTTTTTTCACCATCCAAGTTTACATCTCAAGTTCCTAGATCAAGAATCTTGTATCTAGATAAAAGAGATGGAATGGTATTGGCTTTATAAATGTTTAATTTCTTATACAACGCCATTCTATTGTCAACAAGAAAGAGCTTCTTAGTTAGTTTCTCTCCCTCCCATTGCCAACCATTAATTGCCACCAAAATCTTCCTGAAGCTGCTCACTGATGCCTGAAAATTTTTTTTAAAAATTTACTTTTATTAAAGATATTATTTGAGTTTTACAATTTTCCCCCAATCTTGCTTCCCCCCCCCCCCCAGAAAGCACTCTGTCAGTCTTTACTTTGTTTCCATGTTGTACCTTGATCCAAATTGGGTGTTATGAGAGAGAAATCATATCCTTAAAGAGAAGTCTAAGAGGTAACAAGATCAGACAATAAAATATCTATTTTTTTCTAAATTAAAGGGAATAGTCCTTGCACTTTTTTCAAACCCCACAGCTCCTTATCTGGATACAGATGGCACTCTCCTTTGCAGACAGCCCAAAATTGTTCCCTATTGTTGCACTGATGGAATGAGCAAGTCCTTCAAGGTTGAACATCACTCCCATGTTGCTGTTAGGGTGTACAGTGTTTTTCTGGTTCTGCTCATCTCACTCAGCATCAGTTCATGCAAATCCCTCCAGATTTCCCTGAAATCCCATCCCTCTTGGTTTCTAATAGAACAACAGTTTTCCATGACATACATATACCCCAGTTTGCTAAGCCATTCCCCAATTGAAGGACATTTACTGGATTTCCAATTCTTTGCCACCACAAATAGGGGTGCTATAAATATTTTTGTACAAGTAATGTTTTTACCCTTTTTCCTCATCTCTTCAGGGTATAGACCCAGTAGTGGTATTGATGGGTCAAAGGGTATGCATATTTTTGTTGCCCTTTGGGCATAGTTCCAAATAGCTCTCCAGAAGGGTTGGATGAGTTCACAGCTCCACCAACAGTGTAATAGTGTCCCGGATTTCCCACATCCCTTCCAACAATGATCATTATCCTTCCTGGTCATACTGGCCAATCTGAGAGGTGTGAGATGGTACCTCAGAGAAGCTTTAATTTGTATTTCTCTAATAATTAATGATTTAGAGCATTTTTTTCATATGGCTATGGATTGCTTTGATCTCCTCATCTGTAAATTGCCTTTGCATATCCTTTGACCATTTGTCAATTGGGGAATGGCTTTTTGTTTTAAAAATATGACTCAGTTCTCTGTATATTTGAGAAATGAGTCCTTTGTCAGAATCATTAGCTGTAAAGATTATTTCCTAGTTTACTACATTTCTTTTGATCTTGGTTACATTGGTTTTGTCTGTGCAAAAGCCTTTTAATTTAATGTAATTGAAATCATCTAATTGGTTTTTGGTGATGTTCTCCAACTCTTCCTTAGTCATAAACTGTTCCCCTTTCCATAGATCTGACAGGTAGACTAGTCCTTGATCTTCTAATTTGCTTTTAGTATTGTTTTTTATGTCTATGTCCTGTAACCATTTGGATCTTATCTTGGTAAAGGGTGTGAGGTATTGGTCTAATCTAAGTTTCTTCCATACTAACTTCCAATTATCCCAGCAAGTTTTATCAAAGAGGGAGTTTTTATCCTGGTGGCCTGACTCTTTGGGTTTATCAAACAGCAGATTACTATAATCATCTCCTGCTTTTACACCTAGTCTATTCCACTGGTCCACCCCTCTATTTCTTAGCCAATACCAAACAGTTTTGATGACTGATGCTTTATAATATAATTTTAGATCAGGTAGGGCTAAGTCACCTTCTTTTGCACTTTTTTTCATTAAGCTCCTGGCCATTCTTGACTTTTTATTTCTCCATATGAATTTACTTACAATTTTTTCTAACTCATTAAAGTAATTTTTTTGGAATTTTGATTGGTAGGGCACTAAACAGATAGTTTAGTTTTGGTAGAATTGTCATTTTTATTATATTAGCTCTCCCTATCCATGAGCAGTTGATATTTGCTCAGTTATTTAAATCTAATTTAATTTGTGTGAGAAGTGTTTTATAATTGTTTTCAAAAACATTCTGAGTCTATCTTGGCAAATAGACTCCCAAGTATTTTATATTGTCTGAGGTTATTTTGAATGGGATTTCTCTTTCTAGCTCTTCCTGCTGTTTCTTGCTAGACATATATAGAAAAGTTGAGGATTTATGAGGGTTCATTTTATAACCTGCAACTTTGCTAAAATTGCTAATTGTTTCCAATAGTTATTTAGATGATTTCTTGGGATTCTCTAGGTAGACTATCATGTCATCTGCAAAGAGTGAGAGTTTTGTCTCTTCCTTCCCAATTCTAATTCCTTTAATTTCTTTTTCTTCTCTAATTGCTGATGCTAACATTTCTAATACAATATTGAATAGTAGTGGTGATAATGGGCACCCCTGTTTCACCCCTGATCTTATTGGGAATGCCTCTAGCCTCTCCCCATTGAATATAATGCTTGTTGATGGTTTCAGATAGATACTACTAATTATTTTAAGGAACAGTCCATTTATTCCTACACTCTCTAGTGTTTTTAATAGGAATGGATGCTGTATTTTGTCAAAAGCTTTTTCAGCATCTATTGATATGATCATATGATTTCTGATAGGTTTGTTGTTGATATAATTGAGTATACTAACAGTTTTCCCAATATTGAACTAACCCTGCATTCCTGGAATAAATCCTACTTGATCATAATGTATTATCCTAGTGATGACTTGTAGTTGTTTTGCTAAGATTTATTTAGGATTTTTGCATCTATATTCATCAAGGAAATAGGTCTATAATTTTCTTTCTCTGTTTTAACTCTTCCTGGTTTAGGTAACAGTACCATATTGGTTTCATAGAAAGAGTTAGGCAGAGTTCCGCCTTTCCCTATTTTTCCAAAGAGTTTAGTAGAATTCACTTGTGAATCCATCAGACCCTGGGGATTTTTTTTTAGGGAGTTCAATAATGGCTTGTTGAATTTCTTTTCCTGAGATAGGGTTGTTTAGGTATTTAATCTCTTCTTCATTTAACCTGGGCAACTTATATTTTTGTAAATATTCATCCATTTCACTTAGATTATCAATTTTATTGGCATAGAGTTGGGCAAAATAATTTGGAATTATTACTTTAATTTCCTCCTCATTGGTGGTGAGTTCACCTTTTTTCATTTATGATACTAGCAATTTGGTTTTCTTTCTTTTTTTTTTAATCAAATTGACCAGAGGTTTATCAATTTTATTGGTTTTTTCATAATACCAACTTTTGTTTTTATTTATTAATTCAATAGTTTTTTTGCTTTCAATTTTATTAATTTCTCCTTTAATTTTTAGAATTTCTAATTTGGCATTTAATTGGGGATTTTTGATTTGTTCTTTTTCTAATTTTTTTAGTTGCATGTTTAGTTCATTGATTTCCTCTTTCTCCAATTTATTCATATAAACATTTAGAGCTATAATATGTCCCCTGAGAGTCGCTTTGAATGAATCCCATAGGTTTTGGTATGTTGTTTCATTATTATCATTATCTAGGATAAAATGGTTAATTCTTTCTATAATTTGTTTTATGGTCCACTCATTTTTTAAAATGAGGTTATTCAGTTTCCAATTTGTTCTGGGTCTGTATCTCCTCGGCCCATTATTGCATATGACTTTTATTGCATCGTGATCTAAGAAAGATGTATTCACTATTTCTGCCTTTCTGCAGTTGATCATTAGGTTTTTATGTCCTAGTATATGGTCAATTTTTGTATAAGTTCCATGTACTGCAGAGAAAAAGGTTTATTCCTTTCTATCCCCATTCAGTTTCCTCCATAAGTCTATCATATCTAATTTTTCTAACAATCTATTTACCTCCCTAATTTTCTTAATTGCTTTTCAAAGTGTTTTTTGAGCTCCTCCAATAGTCTGAGCCCATTTTATATTTCTCTTGGAGGTTTTGGATATGGAAGCTTCGATTTTGTCATCATCTGAGTATGTGTTTTGATCTTCCATGGGACTAAAGTAATCCTCTATGGTCAGATTCTTCTTTTTCTGTTGATTACCCATTTCCTCAACCCAAGACTAATTTACAGTACTTCCAAGGTTTGGGTTTTTTTTGGGGGGGACACCTCAATGGAACCTTTATTCCTCCAATGTCTTATGCTCTCTTCCCTGTGCTTTGATACTTCCCTCTGCCCTGGGGCTGGCTATAAGGAGGATCCTGCTGTCTTAGTGTGGAAGCTCAAACTGCAACCTGGATCTGAGTGTAGGCTCACAGCAGACTCCTACCGGGAGGGAGAGCAGAGAAATCTCTGAAGACTTCCCTTGCCGTCTCTGGGGGTGCAGGCTGCTTTCTCCAGATTCTTGCTGCAGATTCAGAGGCTGATGTGCCTTACTCCACACTCATTCTAGTGTAGTAGAGTTCTCTCCCTGTTCCTTCAGGCTGTTGCTGGTGATCTCTGGGCTGGGCTGGGCTGGGCTGGGCTGGGCTGCACTGCGGCCCTGGCATTTTTCCAACCCCCAGTCCTAGTGAAACACATCTTTTCCACAGAACTTCTAAGTTATCTTGGACTGGGAAAATGTATCACTCAGTCTTTCTGCGGGTTCTACCCGTCTAAATTTTGGCTAGAGTCATCATTTATTTGTTTGTTTGGGGGAGTTTGTGGGGGAAGGAGTTCCCAGGAAATGCTGCCTTCATGCTGCCATCTTGGTTCCACCCCTGTCTAGAGTTATTTTAAATGGAATTTCCCTTTCTATCTCTTGTTCTTGGGCTTTGTTGTTCATATATATAGAAATTCTGATGATTTATGTGGATTTATTTTATATCCCACTACTTTGCTCAATTTGTTCATTGTTTCAAGGAGTTTTTTTAGATGATTTTCTCAGGTTCTCCAAGCACAACATCATATCATCTGCCAAGAGTGAAAGTTTTGCTTCCTCGTTGCCAGTTCTAATTCCCTTAATTTCTTTTACTTCTCTTATTGTTCTAGCTAGCATTTCTAATATCATATTAAATAGTAATGGTGATAATGGGCATCCTTGTTTCACCCCTGATTTTATTGGAAATGCTCTGATTTTATTCCCATTTCATATAATATTTGTTGATATTTTTAGATAGATACTATTTATTATTTTAAGGAAAACTACATTTATTCCTAAACGTTATAGTGTTTTTAATAGGAAGGGATGTTATATTTTATCAAATGTTTTTTCAGCATCTATTGAGATAACCATATGATTTCTGTTGGATTTGCTATGTTGCTATGATATGTTCAATTATGTTGAGTGTTTTCCTAATATTGAACCATCCCTGCCTACCTTGTACAAATCCTATCTGACTATGGTGTATTATCCTAGTAATAACTTGCTGTAGTCTCATTGCTAAAATTTCATATAAGATTTTTCCATCAATGTTCATTAGGGAGACTGATATACAATTTTCTTTATCTGTTTTGGTTTTTCCTGGTTTAGGTATTAGCATCATGTTGGTGTCATAAAAGGAATTCTCCCATTTTTAAAAATAATTTATATAGAATAGGAATTAATTGTTCCTTAAATGTTTAGTAGAATTCCCTTGTAAATCCATATGCACCTGGAGACTTTTTCAGAATTTATTGATGGTTTCTTCAATTTATTTAAGTATGTTATTTCTTCTGTTAATCTGAGCAGTTTGTATTTTTGTAAATATTCATCCATTTCATTCAGGCAATCAGTTTGGCAAAGTAACTCTGAATTATCTCTTTAATTTTCTTCTCATTGGTGGTTAGTTCACCCTTTTCATTTTTGATACTGGTAATTTGGTTATCTTCTTTCTTTTTTTAAAATCAGATTAACCAAAGTTAAATCTATTTTATTGACTTTTTCAGAAAACCAACTCTTAGTTTTACTTATTAGACCAATGGTTTTCTTGCTTCCAGTTTTATTAATCTCTTCCTTGATTTTTTGGAATTTCTAATCTGGTATTTAATGAGGATCTTTAATTTGTTTTTTTCTAACTTTTCTTGGTAGCATACCAAATTCATTGATCTCTTCTTTCTCTATTTTATTCAAATCTATTTTTTGCTTTTGCTTTATCTGAGATCAGGATTGTTAGCCCTGAATTTCTTACTTCAGTTGAAGCAACTATATTTTTCTCCATCCTTTTAGTTTTACCTGTATGCAATTCTCTGCTTCAAATGTCTTTCTTATAAACAACATATTGTAGGATTCTGGTTTTTCAATCCATTCTGCTATCCAGAATGGGTTTTTTTGTTTGGTTTTGTTTTTTAGGACAGTTCATCCCATTCAGATTTACAGTTAAGATTCCTAATTCTGTATTTTCCTCCATGTTATCCTTCCCCATTTATATTTTTCTCTTTTCTTTCCTCTTATTCCTCCTCACCAAAGTTTTGCTCCCCTTTAAGTTTTCTTTTAAAATTTAACTTTCAGTTTATTTTTCAATTCCCCTTCCCCAAAGCATACTTTCTCCCACTTGCCCCCCACCCCCACCCAGCATACTTAACCCTTAAATAAGTAAAGTATGGATTAAGTCAAACCCTGATTTAATTAACTATAAGAATCTCAAAGTGCTTTAAGTGCTGGGATGCTCTGAAGGTCTCACTTAAGAACTTTACAACTGATTGTAAGTTATGGGAAACACTGACTCAGTACTGCCCAGTTTATGATGCCCTCATGAGAGAAAGTGTTAACTTTATGAGTACAGCATAATTAAAGTAAGTCAAAGGAAACTGAGACCCTTAAGTTTAGAGTAAACGCCCCTGCTTTTCCTTGGGGTTTTTTGTCTCAAACATAGTGATGTCATCTTGAACCTCTTCAGTGAAGAGACAAGACCTAATCAAGTCCAATCTCTTCAATTGTATTCTATCCTTTAATTATCCTAAGAGAAGTACAATTATTAAGAGTTATAAGTGTTATATCTTCTAGGGTTGTATACAATATGATGGTTTTGACTAACATTTGTTTTGGTTTTTTTCTTCCCCTTTTCATTTATATTTTTATGCATTTCTTGAGTCATGTATTTGACGATTGAATTCTCTGACAATTCTGGTCTTTTTGTCAGGAAATTTTGCAAGTCCTCGATTTCTTTGCACATCCATCTTTTCCCCTGACAGTATATGCTGAATTTTGCAGGGTAGTAAATTCTTGGCTGTAATCTCAGGTGCTTTGCCCTCTAGTATATGGTATTCCAGGTTCTTTGGACCTTCAGCTTTGAGGTTGATAGGTCCTGTGTGAGTCTGAATGTGTTTCCTTTATATTTAAATTGTTTTCTTTTTGCTGTTTGCAGTACTTTCTCCTTTATTTGAGGGCTCCTGGAATTAAGCTAGGACAGCTCTTGGAGTTTTTATTCTGGGGTCTCTTTGTGGAGGAGTTCTGTGTATTCTTTTAATGGCTATATTGTCTTCTTGCTCTAGAAGATTTGGACAGTTTTCCCTGATAATTTCCTACATGATGTTTTCCAGGTTCTTTTTTTGATCTAGGCTTTCTGGTAGTCTGATTTGTTAATTATCTGTCCTGGATCGTTTTTCCAGGTCATTTGTTTTTCCTAAAAAGTACTTTATATTTTCTTCATATTTTTCAACCTTTTTATTTTGTTTGATGGAGTTTTGTAGTCTCATAGATTTATTGGTTTCTGTTTGTTCAATTCTAATTTTTACAGTTTTATTTTCTTCAATTCACTTTTGTGCTTCCTTTTGTGTTTGGTTATTTTTACTTTTAATGGTGCTGATTTCTTTGGTCAATTTTTCATAATTTTCCTGCATGACTCTCATTTCTTTTTTCCACTTTTTTTCTTCTTCTCTTCTTTGGTTTTTAAATTTTTTTGGATAGGCAGAGGGCTCTCTACTTCCCCCTCCTTCTGAGACCATATCCTGCTTTCTATTATATCTTAGTCCTCTGGAAATATTGTTGTTTGTCTTTTATTTTTGAAGAGGACCATGATATCAGGAAAGTGATGTCATGACATGAAAGTGATGATTTACGTGAGGGAAGACTTGGTCAATTATTCAAGGTAAAATGTTTTATTCCGTGAAATGTTAGTTAAGCATAACATAGATTAGCTTAGACTAGAAATGTCTGTTCAACCCAGAAGAAATGTTCATCAACAGACTTTTATGGACAGTTCTGACTGAAAGATGATACTAAAGTCTACAGTTCCAGAATTCTATGTTGCACTGGCCACATACGTTCTTTTATATATATATATATATCTTTCTACCTTAGGACTTTAGGGGTGTATCCTTTCTCTCTGCAACACTGCATTGGTAGGAAAATGTAATTAAGGCTTATTGATAGATTGTCATCTAAATATTCGGTGTTTTCCTTTTTAGTAAATGTTTTGGTTGAATGAGTATTAGTAACTGATTTGTATATGGGAAATTCATTGGTGGGAGCTTTTGAACTAGAATATTGGGGGGATAATAGTTACCCAAAAGGTTTACCCTTAATCCTTTATATGTATTGAATAGTAGATACTTGGCCATTCCTTTGGAAAACCATCCTGTCCACTGGAAAAAAAGTAAATGATCAGCCATAGCCCAGAAGGAACCTAGAAAGAGTGAAGTTTGGTGCCATACTCTATGCTACAAAAAGACTAATACTTAAGACCCTTTCCTTAAGGTTTATTGATGGTAAAACTGAGATCATAACCAGTTATTTTTCTAAGGCTCCTCTCCCCACTATTTGCTTCAGTATCAGAGTGAATAACAAGCATTTTCATTATCAGAACACCTCCATGCAATCTTTTCTTTTTCCCTTCATGGAACTTCTTTTATTCAATCTCTCAGACTCATAAGATTGTAAACATCTTTTACATGTTCCTCTGTTTCACTCCTATTAATTGCCAGGGCCTATTGAGTCTAACTCTGTGTTATCCTGTACGAATGAAGCTTCATTTTCACTCCTACAATACCTCTAATTCTTTTTCTCTCTTTTTTGAGGTTATTATTATAGTTTCCTAATTGTTCTTTATGCTTCTAGTCCCTTTGCCAATTCAACTTTCACACCAGTGCCTAAAGAATCTTCCTAAAACATTACTCTGATCTTGTTACTCTAATTAAGAAAAAAAATTTTCCTTGGTTTCATGTTTCCTATCAAGTTAAAAGTGTTAACTCCAGATTGACATGAAAGATACTCTATATTTTGGATCCAAACTTATTTCTCCTCTATGTTATAGACAAACTATATGACTGTTCATTCCCCATTTTTATTCTGATCTTTCTTGTATTTGTTCACACTGTTTCCCATCTCTGGAATGGATTTCTCTCCCATCCCCTTCACATTCATATCTTTTGCAATCCCTCCCATATTTCAAGACCCAGTTCAGCTTGATTCAGCTCAATCTCCTCTATGAAGCCATTTTTGACTCCCCAAATGAAAATGATCTCAACAGTATTGGATTTCTTTCTTTCTTTCTTCTTTTTTTTGGGGGGGCAGGGCAATGGTGTTAAGTGATTTGCCCAAGGTCACACAGCTAGGGAATTATTAAGTGTCTGAGACCAGATTTGAATTCACATACTCTTGACTCCAGGGCTGGTGCTCTATCCACTGTGCCACCTAGCCACCCAGTATTGGATTTATAATTGAAATTTTCTTGGATCTCTCCTTTATAGCAGAGAGATTTTAACACTCATATCTTATTATGCCTAGAATAATATCTCTATGTGCTTCAGTATCAAAGTAAATAACAATCTTTACAATATATAAAATAACTGATTATGGCCTCAATTTTACCATGTAATAATCTTGAATACATGTTGTTCCATTGATTGTTCAGGTGGTAATAGTATGTTGAAGTGGCAATTTAGAATTGAATGGTTCCAGAATTTAGAACCATGATCTTGGAATTGCATTGTTTCTATTTGGGTGTCTTTGATATAGAATATGGGCACTATGGACTCTGCAAAATAGCCATTCTGAAACACTAGTTCTTCATAATCCTATTATTTTAAGTATTTAAAAGCATTATTCTGAGAAGAGGTCCTTAGCTTTCATCAGACTGCCAAAAAGGGACGTCACACAAACAAGGTTAAGAAAATCTGTTTAAAATTGTTCTATAAGTTATAAAGTGTGTGTGCTTCTAGTTGATTACTTTGACACTTTATTTTAATTCAACACTAAAGAATAAAGAATGATGGCTGCCCATAAGAGGTGACTTTCTCTGTTCACAGTTCCATAGCCTAGGATAGTTCTAACTTCAAAGTAACCACTTCCAACTGTTCTTCCCTCTCCTGACAATGTTAGCATTTATGGAGTGTCTGAAGCTATTGCCACATGACTCTGTTGCTATGGTAGCGAGGAGAACATCCTTTCCTTCCTCCTTCCTCCATAGGTGTGCTCGCATAGGGACATATGTGACTGTTTCCATGACAACAAGGTGCCTTATCTCTTAGTGGAGCAGGAGTCCATAAGGAAAAAAAATAGGGCTTGGATGAATCTGAAGAGGGGGAAATTGAAAATAAAACCGGGCATTTGGAAAGCTGATGCTATGAGGCAAAAAACAGTAATATGGTCAATGCTAGAGCTGAAAGAGTAGTTTAGGTAACTGGGATATTTCAAACAACAGACCTGGCAAATTCTGTCTTCTTACTCCTCCTCCTCCTCCACACATACACACACACACACAAACACACACACACACACACACACACACACACACACACACACACACTTTTTCTTAATTTATAGAACAATTTTAAACAGATTTTCTTAACCTTGTTTGTGTGATGTCCCTCTTTGGCAGTCTGGTGAAAGCTAAGGACCTCTTCTCAGAATAATGCTTTTAAATACTTAAAATAATAGGATTATGAAGAATACTGATTATATTTAAATAATTTATAAAATATTAAGGAAAAAATCCTGGATCCTAAGTAAAGAAGTCTAGATTTCAAAGATTGGAAGATAATATGAAATGTTGAAAACCTTCCAACAATTAAAGGCAAATTCCCAAGAGTGTCTAATTCCACAACTGTTCAGTCAATAAACACACAAAGAAATTCAAATATTGCTTCAGGGTACATCTGAGAACAGTTCCCAAAAGCCTTTTTTTTCCCTGAAGACTTCTGATGTTTAGTCATATTAAAGTTGTTTCTTAAAGGTCATGATTCCCTTTGCCATTGATCAGCTTCCTCCCACAGACGCCTGGTGATTCACAGCTCACACCTCCCCAGTCATTAAAAGGTTTGTTCTATTTGTTCTTCTCCCGTTCCTTACCTCATTCCCATAGGATACTGGTCAGTGGCACTCAGAGGACCAAATGGAGATGAGCTTATTAACAGTCACAGGTTATGTTATTCATAATCTTAAAGGAAATGGAGAGACAAGAATAGACACAAATCTAAATCAATCCAGGATTGTGAAAGAATAGGTTAAAGGGTTGTGTATTTTTATTTTTGTTTAGTTTAGATTTATTTTTGATTGGGAGGGATGATTTGAAGCTGAAATATAGCTATACATCACCCACTAAAGCTAATTCATGAGATAGGAATGAGGGAAAAGAAAAGAGTCCTGATCTTGGAGTTATGTCATACGATCTAAAGCTGGAAGAATCCTCAGAACCTATCCTGTCCTGTCTCCTCATTTTTGAGTAAAAGAAACAGACTCAAAGAGAAAGGCTCACTTACCCAAAGTTAGACAGATGGCAAGAGTCAGAATCTAGATATGAACCCAGGTCCTTTGAAGCTGGAGTCAGAGTTTTTTCCCCTAAGCTTTCCTCTTTCCTCTCTTACTGAGCATGAGTCCAGGCTCTGATACAGGGATCCATTACTTACCTCACTGGAGTGTTTTATAAAAGTTAGAGCTCTATGTGAATATCAATTTTCATTCATTCAGTCAAATATTCACTGAGTGTTATGTTTGTGTGAATGTGGGGGATCTACAAGTGGGAGGAGGTGGGACAACATAAGAAACTGAATGAGGATGTTCTTGATTAGTCAAAAGATCTGTATTCTGTTCCAAATTCTACTAATAACTCATTCTTCAATTTGGGGAAAGTTCCTTTCCCAGAGGGTCCTAGTTTCCCTGTCTGTTGGGGGGAAAACAATAACTCTTAAGGAATAATAGAATAATATATTTAGAATCACTGTCTCCCAGAACTGGGAAGAGTCACAGAAGTTATTTAGCACAACCTTTCCTTCCCTCATTTGATCCATGATTCTTTCTATAATACTTCAAGCAAATAAGTGGTTAGACTCCATTTGAGAATTCCTGGTGATGAGAAATTTACTATTTTGTGAGATTCTTTTGAACTCTAGCTCTAATTCATCTATCCAATATTTAAAAAGTGCCTGCTGTATATGTAAAGTACCAGGGAAGTTGGATGACACAGTGGATAGAGCTCTGAGCCTGGAGTCAAAAAGACCTGAGTTCAAATCCAGACTCAGACATTTCTTTTCTGTGTGAATCTTTCTGAGCAAATCAGTTAATATGTTTGCCTCAGTTTCCTCAGCTAGAAAATGAACCAGAGAAGAAAATGGCACCTTAGTATCTTTGCTAAGCAAACCCCAAATGGGGTCACAAAGAGTCTGAACAACAGCAAAATATGCAAAGTAGGCTGTTGGAGTCCAGAGTGGTTATAAAACTTGGATGAGGAAGCAGAACAGGAGAGTGAAAAGATCCCTGGTTATATATTCAGAGATCCTGGATTCAAATGCCATCCTTGATGCTATTTTAGTTGATCAACCACAGACAAATAATTTAACCTTACTGGGTCTCGGTTTACTTGTCTGTAAAATGAGGAAATTGGACTAATTCACTTCTGAGGTTTCTTCCAACTCTAAAATGATGATCCCTCATGGATTTTTTAAAGTTTACATTCTAGTAGGAGATAAGAGCCAGACACAAGAAGTTCATTACACAAGTAGACTAAAGAATTTCAGAAGCAAGTGCTATGTGAGACTTCAGGCAGGATCAGTTTAATGGTGGAAGTGGGAGGTTGTGGGGGTTGAAAGAAGGACTCTTTGTTGCTAGAGAGTTCTTTCTTATTTGAGCAGAAACCTGCCCACCTACTCACTGTTCCTTCTGGGATAAAGTCCGTTTAGTCTGATCCTTCTACCATGTAGTAATTCTTCAAATAGTGGAAGTTAGAGACCACATCCTCCCTAAGTCTGTACATCTTGAAGTTAAAATCCAACTATTTCTTTCAACTGTATCTCATATGACAAACTATTAAATGTTTTCAGGAAATGAGAAGTGTTTGTGATATCACTCTCTCCCCTTCTCTCAATTCTGTTGGAGAAAAGAGACATTTTGCTATTTCAAAACTGGCTTTCTGACTTACATGAATTGATACTGAGGGAATTGAGCAGAACCAGGAGAACATTGCACATAGTAACAGCAACATTGTATGATGATCAAATATAAAAGCTTAGCTCTTTTCAGCAACATAGTCATCCAAGACAATGCACAAAGATGTGATGGAAAATGCCATCGAAGAATACTATTTTCACTTTTTAAAAATTTGTTTTTTTGTTTTTTCCCTTTCTTGTGGTCTTTTTCCTTTCATAGCATGACTAATATGAATATATATATTTAATATGATTGTACCTATATCAGAAGGGAGGGAGAGAAGGAGGGAGAAAAATTGGAACTCAAAACTTACAAAAATGAATGTTGAAAACTATCTTTACATGCAATTAGAAAAAATACTATTATGTGCAAAAAATCCTAGCTTTCTTGTCTGGTGCTTAAGGTGATAGACTATGAAGGAATTTGTAGTGTGAAGAACAAGAAAATACAACTAGGCCTTAAGTTGTAGCCTTTTAGTATTGGGTGTCTTAGTGATAGCTTAGGGAAAAAAGAGAAGACAAGTTTAACAGAGAGACTGGGACAAGTAGAGGTTAGCCTTCTGCTTGGTTTCTCAACTCTGGCCCTGAGCAATAATAGTTTTGATATATGGGCTGCCTGAATGACTGGTACCCTAAAGCTCTCCAATGAGAAAAGGCATAGGCATGAAGAATGAGTATGAAGTGTTCAAAAGATAGAAAGATGGAGAGAAATAAGATGTAAGTAGAGGAAAAAAGTCTCTTCTTTGGCCAAAAGACTGAATCATATATTTAGAGCTAGAAGAGACCTTTAGACACTATTGATTCTAACTGTCTCAACTTAAAGAAGAGGAAATTGTGCCCTAGTCTGAGGCAGGATTCTCAGACTTCTGGATTCTAAGTCCAAAGCTAGAGTAACTATATCAATGAACCAAGTCAAGTCATTGGAGAGATGTTGATGATGAATAGAGAGGGGGACATCTTGTGAGGAAGTACTTGTGGCTTTTCTAGCAATCATTGTTTCCCCAGAGTGCTGTGTCTTTTATTTCTCCCTAGAGAAATCACATTCAGCTTATTTTTCAAATAAAAGAACACCAAGGATCGCAACTTTTCTTCAACTCCTCTCCTATATCCAATGACAGTACTGATTAATTGCTACATTTCAGTAGAGTGAAAGCTCCTTGAGGTCAAGATTTATTATATTTTCTCTTTGTATTCCCAGTGCCTCACAGAGTGCCTTAAATATTGTAAACCCTTTATAAATGTCTTGAATTAGAACTGGAGTGAAGGCAGAATTTTTTGCTCAAGGGGTATATCAAGGGGTGTTTTTCCACCTTTCCAAACTTATTTCCCCTAGTGTTGTTTTTTATCCTTCTGTACCTTTTAGTTTCTGAGAAAGCAGATCTTGGAGCTTCAAAGAGAGAAAATATTTTGCCTTGATAGTAAGACCTATGTAGTCTTCTCGTGTTCCTCCATGCTGTCACACATTGCTGCCTTCATGTCTCAGTCTTGTCTTCCTCCTTCCCCCTAACCTTTGGCACAAATTCTACCCATCCTTAAAGATAAGTTTCATCTCCTCTTGAGATGATGCCTAATTCTAGGCAGGAACATTTTTTCTTTTAGAGCTCTCCAGTAATGCAAGAATAAGTTTAGCCCAGGAATGATCACACAATAGGTTCTGAGGGCAGGCTGTTGATTAACCAGAGTGAAGCCTGGGTTTTGAAAACAGAGTGACAAGTTTAACAGTTTGTAGTTAAGTTGATCCTTAATGCCCAAGGAACTCTTATTTGCATCCTGTAAGCCTCTACCTTCTATATTTATTAGACTGGTTCAAGTATCCTGACTGGTTTAGTCTGGAAAAAATGGGACGCATGGAAAAATTTCCTTTTAAGAAGGTCTAGGTAGTTATTTCTCACCTTCTTTCCAGATCCCACACAGCAAATTTCATCTTGCTCTTTGGAATGGCTAGTAGTCATTCATTTCAATCCCACATATGGAAAAAAAATCATGGAATTTTAGAGTTCCAATAGACTTTAGTGATTGCTTAGTCCTCACCCACTTCAATGAACAGATGAAGTAACTGAGATATAGAAGGATTAAGTGACTTGCCCAGATCACACATCTGCCAAGTGGTAAAAGTGAGATTCTAACTCAGGGGTTTTGACTTTCAATTCAGGGCTCTGTCTACTAGGTTATCATATGCTTTTTGTCCCCTCCAGGTCTCCAGTGTCATCCCCCCCCCCACCTCACAGGTGATCACAAATACTCTGACAGAAGAGGGAAAGAGAGAGGGAGCAGGGGGACTAAAGATGATCTACACTGATCCTAGCTCAGAAAGAAATTTCTTCCCTTCTTCTTGTCTGCCTAGTTTTGTGATTCTCTGTCTTTTTATACATGCTCTTTTACCCCACTCTCTGATTGCTGCCTCATTACCTCCACTCTTTTTTCTATCTCACCCACCCCTCCTCACATCTGAGTCACTTAGTTCCTTTCATCAGAGGCTGTTTTAAATGTCTCTGCTTTCTCTTTTCTAGAATTTTTTCCTAGCATTATCTTCCTCTCATTAAAAACCAAAGTGCTGAGCTCCTTTGCTCTCAATGTCATTTTTGTATGCCCCTCTCGCCTTCCTAAGGGAAACTGCCTAGGGACATTCTCTTATAGTTCTCCATACATTTCTCAAGTTCAGAGTAGGTGCTATGGTAATGCATTTCATTTGTTGGTAAAAGGATTGGCAGCCAAACAAGCTGAATGTCTTGGCTAATGTGGCTGAGGGATGTGTCTAGGAGATTTTTGATGCTAAGAATAGAATGTGACTTTATTCTTTCTCCTTCCAAGATTCCCTCAGGAGGCAGGGTGGTGCGATGCAAAGTGGTCAATTTAGAGTCAGAGGACCTGGTTCACATTCTGTTTGCCATTTATATTACTTGTGTGACCCTGACAAATCATTTAATTTCTTTGGAACTCATGTAAAATGAGGGAGTTGACTTATGTGATCTCAAAGGTCCTTTTCAACTCTAAGAGTATGATACAAAGTCCTAATTTCTCCATTAAATGAAGCCTTATAGCATTGTTAAATAATAAGAAATATAAGGGACTTTAGTATAACTAAGCTTCCTTAGCTGCTTGCCATCCTTGGTAATTAATGACCAAGGTGGCAACTGACATTTTCTAGTGGTTTGAATGGGGAAGAAGCATTCTCTCCTATGCTTTACCTCCAGTCAATACAAAGAGTTCCCAATAAGTCACTGAACCAAGGGAACAAATTAAAGTTTGCAAAGTGCTTTAAATGTACATCTCATTGTACTTGTACAGCTTTGTGAAGTAGGAGTAATTATTAGCCTCATTTCACGTGGGAAAAAATCAAGTCTGAGATAATTTAAGTGACTTTGCTAGGGTCACACAGCTGAATAAGTTTTTAAGGAAAAGATTTGAAATCAGGTCTTCCTGACTGTCAGATACTCTCCCCACTGCACTTGTGGTCCTCAATGAATCATTTAATCTGGATCGAGGGAGTTGGATTAATTTGCTCATTAGATGGGATCTCAGTCACCTTGGTCAAAAATGCTGGCCAACAGAGATATGATCTTGATCAGAAGTAGTATATGGATCATCTGACTAACTTCAGATGAGTCCTTCTATCATTTCTTTCTTCTTGTCTCTCTCTTCCCTCTGAAGTGAGATGCTATTGTAAATTTTGATCTCCTCTGATGGCCCAGAAGAGAATCAGCCCAAGTTTCTTCTTTTCCAGGAGAGCATGAAGGAGTATCTTAGGAAAAAATGAGTGGTTTGTAGTCTTAAGGAAATTGTTAAGGAGTCTACATTCATTATGTAGAAATCAACTTTCAGCAGATAGTCTATGTGCATTATAGGTCATTTTATACTAGATAAGAATGTTTGTTTCAGAATATGAATTCCCTGCTAACATTGGCCTCATGGTCCCTATTAAGTACTTCTCTCTTTGCAAGTGCTTTTTTTTTGTTAGGTTTTTGTGAGGCAAATGGGGTTAAGTGGCTTGCCCAAGGTCACACAGCTAGGTAATTATTAAGTGTCTGAGATCGGATTTGAACCCAGGTACTCCTGACTCCAGGGCCAGTGCTTTATCCACTATGCCACCCAGCCACCCCGCAAGCACTTTTCAATAAGTTAATTAATTTTATGAAAAAATATTTTGATAAAATTTTGGTTTCCTTTGTAATCCTATTTATTTTAATTTATTCATTTAAAAACTATTTTGAGAATGGGTTCATCAGTTTTGTCAGACTTTCCCATAACTTCCAAGTCATGAAAAAAATAAAGAATGCTTGAGTCTAAAGAAAAATTATGTCTTTGTTTTGTGGAAGTCTGCCTCATTCTACAGAAATGGAAAATAAAGCCATGGGGTATACGAGTTATCTAAGGTCACCCAGGAAGTAAGGAGTAAAGCTAATATTTACACCTAGGGACTAATTTCAAATCAAACACTTCTTCTATTAGGTAGCATTGCCTTTCAAAAGGAAACTACATGCTGGCACTGGAACTCTTTAAGCATCACTCATTTCTATTCAAAGCAGAAATTCAAAGACAGAAAAAATAAAATAAAAGAAAAAACACGTCTTCCTCCCCAGCCCCACCTCCAACCAAAGGAAAACCTTAATTGAGCCAAGTTGAGGATGCACAAGGGAATGACCATTATAGTCACTACCAATTGAGCTATCAAAGTCCTGGATGTGTGTGTGTGTGTGTGTGTGTGTGTGTTTCTGTGTGTGTTTGTCCCCTGCTGTATCCTTGACTATATGCTTCCTAACTAGATTTTCTCTGAATCTCTTCCAACTATCATGATCTTATGCCCTGACTCCTCAGAAGTACCATATCCAGAAATTGGGGGAATATAATCTCTCTCAGGGCTCTCTTTCCACTGGGACTCAGACACAGATGTCCAGGAAAAATAGTTTCCAGGGGGCGGCTAGGTGGCACAGTGGATACCTGGAGTCAGAAGTACCTGAGTTCAAATCTGACTCAGACACTTAATAATTACCTAGCTGTGTGGCCTTGGGCAAGCCACTTAACCCCATTGCCTTGCAAAAACTAAAACAAAACAAAACAAAACAAAAAACTAAACTAAAAAAAAAATAGTTTCCAACAAGACCCCCTTCCAGATACCTTCAAATTCTAACTCCTGAGACATTCTTCCTTATTGATTCCAGGCAAAATCACATCTCTCCTCCAAAGATAATTCAAGATTGACCCCAATGACCAACACTAGGTAGCCTGGTATGCATAGGCTCACCCCAGGTTCCAACTATATCCACATCTCTCTAATTGACTCGCAGAGATCCTCAGATTGATTGATCTCCATGTGAGGAATGGAATTCAGGCTAGTTAGGAGGTTTCTTATTTCTTCTATGATTATGTACCAAAGTTGTACCAACTGGAGAAAGATTAAAATTTCCCAATTCAGATGGAGAATTTTGAGTGCTATGTGTCTTTTGAAGGAGAAAACAGCAAGCTGACAATAAGAAATATATTGAGGCCTTGGAGCGCCACTAAGGGGTCTAGGCAAAGTCTACAAGTAGAAAATGATTGATTCTGGGGGAAAGTAGCTGATAATTTTTTTAAGCTGCCCAATCTGAATGCTCAGAAGGCAGGTACTTTCATTTTATTCCTTCCATGACTTCAGAGTCTTGCAAATCTCACCTTCACTCAAAGTTCAGCAGCTGATATTCACAGAGCAAGGTGTTCTTTAAATTCTATTTTTATTAATAGCTTTTCATACTAGATAAAGTAAGCTATTCAGGCACTAAATGTGAGGCCTGGAGAATGGAGTCTGTGCTTTGTTGGATCATGTTTCGAGATGCATACAAAAATATATAAAGTGTTCACACTCAGCAGAAAGCAGGCTGGATTTGGTCTTGGTCCAACCCATGATTTTCTTGGTGTAGAGACCTTACCAGTGAGGTAACTCTCTTGATCAATATGGACTGGTAACTATTAAGAGAATCATTTGGTACAGGATGGAGCTGGACCTAGAGCTGGGAAGACCGAGGTTTGAATCTTATCTCAAATGCTAAATAGCTCTTTGACCCTGAGCAAGACATTTAGTCTTTCTCAGCAGCAACTTCCTTATCTATAAAATAGAGAGTATAATAACATCATCCTTCCAGGGTTGTTGTGAGAGTCAAATAAGGTTTTATACAAACATACACACATTTATGTAGTGCCTACTTTGTACCAGGTTCTGTCCTGGGCACCTTTTTTTTGCAAATGTCATCTTAATGATTTTCACAAATACCCTTTAAGGTAGGTGCTATTATTTTATAGTTGAGGAAACTGAGGTATTAAGTCATTCGCCCAGGGTCACACAGCTAGTAAATGTCTGAGGTTGGATTTGAACTTAGGTCTTCTTGATTCCTCTTACACATATGTGAATATATATATATATATATATATATATATATATATGTATGTATATTTGTATAAAGGTTACACATAGCATTTATATATAAATGATGTGCTTTGCCAATTGCAAGTTGTCTTAGAAAATTGGCAAATCTCATGATCACAGGATTATTAGAATGCTAGATATGGAAAGGACCTTAGAGATTAAATAGTCTAATCCCCTCATTTTATAGAGTAGGAAACTGAGAGGTTTGGGTCTTGTTTAAGGTCACATAGATACAAGTAATGTTTGCACCTGCTTCTGGTTACCTCTCTTTGGAGTCACTGCATATGGCCACCTCAAAAGCTTTGGAGTTTTTAATTCTAAAACAATCAGTCTTGAAGGAAATGAAAACTTTTCATTTCTGGGTTTTAAAACACGGGGACAAAATCACTTTTTTGTTTGTTTTTGCTCAGTCTCTCACAGAAACTTTGGAGCAGTTCAAATTGTTCACTGGCTTTCCTTTATTGAATGCCAATCCTCACGGGCCTCTTGGACTTCCGCTGGTTGAGCCCTAGTGACAAGCTTTCGGCAAGCTTCAGCAAGTGCCTGCCTCTTCTTATCATTTACCTTCAACTTGCTTGTTCAAGAGGCCACAGGTGGATAAATAATGTTCCATAAAGTCAGGTCGTGGGTATCAAGTCTTTCCTGGAGCTTGTCAGTGAGAAGCAGTTTCCTCTAGTTTCAGATACAGGGATTTAAAAACTGATCTGAGATCAAAGCACCTTTCTGTTTCTCTAAGAGGGATCTGAGTCTTCAGTGTAAGCCTCCTCCATGCAAGCACATGCATAATCAATGTTTGGTTCTCTAGGCTCATCAAAGAGAGGGTGGTGCTGATAATACTGAAATCATTTCTATTCAACTTTGGAATGAAAGATATGAGCTTGATTTCTTAGAAACAAATTTTCCCTAATATCCTAATTATGCTTTGCTTAGCTATGAACTTAAGATGAACATAAACCAATGGTTGATGGTTGATTCAGAATACTATGGATGTCAGAGTTAGGCTGGGGCCACAAAGTGGATCATATTCTTAAACTTAAATTGGATTTTATTTTCAGATTTGCATCCTCTCCCTCCCTTGGAAGTATCCAACTCTCCTCCCCTCTGAGTTAACAAGAAACAAAGCCCATTTCAAACCTGTGTAGTGAAGCTAAAGAAATTCTCACATCCTAGCCTCTACCTAGCTGCCACACACACACACACACACACACACACACACACACACACACACACACACACACACACACACACCTCTAAGACTATCACCTCTCTATTTGAAGGTGGGTAACATGTTTAAAATTTAACTATATATGTGTATCCTATGTAAAATGATGATGATGTTTATGCTTGTCTTTTTTTTCCTCAAAGAAGACCGTGATATCAGGGATATAGAGCCATGATAAGCATATTAATTGGATTTTAGTGAAAGGATGCTGTGATAAGAAGCCAGCCTCATTTACTGCTCCAGAGTCATTTGGGTCCGGTGGCCAGATATGAATCAGGATGACTGGAGATGGCCCTAGATTCAAGGCAATCAAAATTAAATGACTTGCCTGGCTACATATAATTATATATAGTTATATATCTATAACTATATCCTAATAATACATACTTATAATATATAATATATACATATATTATATGTGTGCTTTATAACTATATAATTACATATTATATCTTAATATATGATATATGCTATATAATAGCTATATATGAATATGTATACTGTATTTTAATATGTCATAAACATGCTACATGATAACTATATTAACTATATACTATGTATAATAACTATTGCTAGTCATTTAACCATAATTATATGAACATTGATATGTCATATATATGCTATATCTATAACTATATTTGCATATAGTTAAATCTTAAGCACATTACCCACCTCCAGATAGAGAAGTAATAGACTCAGAGTACAGACTGAAGTACACTGATATACACACACACACACACAGAGGTGTCTGGGTGCATGCATATGTGTGTACATGTGTGCTCATGTGTGGGTATGTATTTCAATTACATTACTTCTTTGGGAAGTGTTATGGCACAAAAGAAAAAGTATTGCACTAGGGGTTAAAGCTAGAGTACCTTGAAGAGCATCTGTCCCTAACTGTCCTTCTCTGTCTGTCTGTCTGTCTCTCTAATCTGTGTCCTTGGGCAAATCCATTCTTTTCTCCCCACCTCAGTTCTATACTCTACAAACTGAAGGGATTGAATTTGATTATCTCTAAAGTGCTTTCAGGCCTGGCATTCTGTGACTGGTCCATGGTCCATACATGACTGGTCCAGCTAAGTTAATAGTCTTCTCAGCAATACCCTCACTAGATTATCCTCCATGGCCAGTACAGTTCCTAGATGCTGGCAAAGAGTTAGTGAGGCTTTCTTTCCCTGTCTCTTTTAATATTACCGTAATTCCCTTGCTTGATGACATTTAACTAGGCGGGCTCCCATCTGCCTTTTTATATTGGTCAGATAATCTCTGCCTGTAGAAACAGTCTCGGCATTTGGGTTGAGCTGATTTACCGACATGCAAACATATCTCTATAGGGCATCAGTTGAAAAGCAAAACCCAACCTGGTGTTCTGGGAGGAATCTATCCCCAGCCATGACATAGACTGTAAATCCTTGCTGGTAATAGCCTCAAATGGATCCCTATGGGACCACTAGCAGCTGGAAACCTTTGCCAAACGTCATCCCCTCTCCTCCCTCCACCCCCGCCTCTTAGTAAAGGACTACTGAATGGCAGGCCCCTCTCTGTCCTATTTTAAATAGTTCCAGCAAGACAGATGGAGTCCCTCAAGTACTTTCAAAGACTATTAGCCCTGACAACTTCTACAGTCACTATCTGGGGCTGCAAGAAGAAATCTATAGGGCCAAGTCTATGGATGATAAGAGGTTCCATCCAACTTTTAACAAAGTGAGGAGCTGTCTTTATTCTAAAAAAATGTTTGCAAAGCACATACAGTTCTAACTTCTTCCCTGGAAAGGCATGATGGTGAATATTCAGAAATTAATCAACCCACAGGCATTCTTTAAGTGCCGACTCTGAGCAAGGCTCTATGTTAGGGACTAGGTTTACAAGGGCAGAAATTATATAGTCCGTGCCCTCAGGTAATCTATTTTTTTAATCTGGAGAGGCAACACACACACACACACACACACAGATACACAGACACACAGACACACAGAGACACACACACACACATAAGATTATTTGTTTGAGTGTTTGTGGGGCTGGGGTGGGGGGAGAGAAAAGCACTAGTAACTGAGGAGGAAGTACCAATTCTATTCCTAGTTTTCCACAACTATGAATTTGCAAAAGAGGTAGGTTGGAATAAATGAACTTTCTTAAGCTTCCTACCAGCTCTCATATCCTATAGTTTCATAAATATAGGAAGTATGGGAGGTGACAAGAGTATAAGAATCAGCACTGGTAGGTGAGGCAGAAGTAAGTGTAGTCTAGTTGGGAAGAAAATAGAATTTGTAGTCAACTATTCCTGTGACTCTGATGATACAAGTGGAGTGTAATAGAGATGGGTCAAGTAGGAAACTACCTGCTCACATGCCACCCACAACTCATCTGATCTCAGCCTAAATAAGATTAAAATACAATTGGAAAATATTTAGTTAAAACAATTAAAAATACAGCAAAACATAGATAATGTTAACATGTGATTTTTTTAAACAATTTGCAACTGGCAAGGATTCTTATGTACTTTTCAGTGACCTTTGTTTCTATTTGAGTTTAATACCACTGATGTAATAATTGTTGGTGATTCCTGTGTGCAAAACCCTGCCTCTACCAACCCTGTGATTCTGGGCAAGAAACCTAACCTCTCAATTCCCAAGGTATTGAAAATTATAGAGCAGATCCTGCTCTACACTGATATTAGGTATTTCTTCATTGAGAGTTCCTGATGCCAATAAAATCACAAGTTTGTTTTTATCCCCAAAATTACCAGGGCAAGTTATTTTATCTCTCTGACCCTTAATTTCCTTCTCTGTAAAATAAGAACAATCATATTTGTAAGGGTTAATGTGAAGATCAAAGTAGGTGGTATGTGTAATTTTGTTGTTCAGTCATTTCTGACTCTTCATGACCCCATTTGGAGTTTTCTTTTTTTTTTTTTACAAGGCAATGGGGTTAAGTGGCTTTCCCAAGGCCACACAGCTAGGCAATTATTAAGTGTCTGAGGCTAGATTTGAACTCAGGTACTCCTGACTCCAGGGCTGGTGCTCTATCCACTGTACCACCTAGCTGCCCCTTGGAATTTTCTTGGTAAGACACTGAAGTGATTTGCCATTTCCTTCACTAGGGAACTGACATAAATAGGAGTATGTGGTTTGTCTAGGATTACACATGTAGTCTGAGGTCAAATTTGAACTCAAGAAGATGAGTTTTCCTGACTTAAGGTCCAGCATTCTATCCACTGCCACCTAGCCACTTAATACATGTAAATTGGAGCTATTATGAATAAATAAATAGCAAACCTAATTTAGTTGTCTTTTATGAGAAAAGAAGCATTCCATGCAGAAGAAAAAGTCCTGGTTATCAACCAATTAATTAAGAAACCTCTTCAATATATTGTCCTTTAAGTATTTAAGAGAAAGGAGATTAGTAGCTTTGAAGAAGCTAAAACTGAAGATTGTTGGCAGTTAGAAAAAGATTTTGTGTCTACACTTGAAAGTTAAGTGGAAATTTGGCAAACTGATTTGATCTACATAAATAGTTAAGACTTTAAAAAATATCTTGAGCTCTGATGAGGTTGGTTGGTTTTTATAGAAGTCAAATAAAATAAGTGCCAAAATAAATGATGTTTTACTTTATGTTGTATAGATAAAGGACCCTAAAAACAGAGTAAAATAAGGAGTACAGTATGGGAAAAAGACAAAGTCAGGAGACTGAATTTCCACTCACTGCCTCCCTCTATAGCCATCCAGTTGCTGACTTGTCAATGCCACCTCCTCAACATCTCTCATAGGTCCCCTTTCTTCTTCTCATGCAACAATTATCCCAATTCAGTTCTTCATCATCTCTCATTATTATTGCGATGGTCTAGTAGCTGGATTCTCTTCATCATGTCTCTCTCTGCTCCAAAACATCCTTTACGCAGTTCTCAAACTGGCATTCCTAAAGCATGTCTGATCATATTACTCCCTTGCTCAAGGAACATCAATGATTTCCTCTTATCTATAGGATTAAATATAAATTGCCTTTTTCATAAACTTTCACCATTTGGCCTATCTTTTTGAACTGGTTACATATTTTTCTCATGTAATCTATGTTCTATCTAATCTTGTCTCTTGACTTTTCTCTCCTGTATTTTCACACGATCTGTCTTCCATGACTAGGATGCTCTCTTCATCTCTGTTTTGCTTAATTTTCACCTTCAAGGAATCCTGCCCAATTTCTCCATTTGTTAGTATACCCAAATCACTCTGTTTTTATTTTATATAGGGATAAGTGTTAGGGACTAGATCTATGATTTTATTGAGAGGAAAAAACTTCTGGGTGGTGAAACTAACCTATGAAATGTGGCACCTTCTCTGAAATTTAGTCTGTTTTCTAGAGCATTTAGAAGTTACATGACTTGTCTCAGAATTGTATAAAGTCAGTATATATTAGGGGTAGAACTGGAACCCAGATTTTCTTGGCACCAGGGACAGATCTCTCTCCAGTACACCATTGCTTTTTTCTTTTGTTTCTTTTAGATACCTTATATTTACTTATATATGAAATTATTATATGTGCCTAGTAGAATACAAAGTCTTCAAGGGTAAGATCTGTCTCTTATATTTGTACTACTTCCCTCTTATGTCCAATGGCTAACATTGGTTCTGAGACATCAAGGATACTCAATAAATGTGCCTGGTAATTCAAACTCTGCTATAACTTGGCCTGAAAAATAATTCATACTCTAAATATATCTTAGTCTCATTTGTGGACCAGTCAATTGGGAGCTCAGGGGTAAGGATGAGGGAGAATATTAATGGCCAAACATTTCCAGGCTACCACCTTCTCTGTGATCTTGGATTTTAGTTTTGATAATATTTTCTGCTTTGTTTGAAGAGACCAGTGACAATATGGATGATGACTTGTGCATGAATTGGATTTAAGTGAGGCAAAGTTGTCAGTCTCATTTTCTCTTCCAGAGTCATTGAAGTACAGTGGCAAGACAAGATGACTGATGATGACTCAGTATATATTGGATGACCTTGGCATTTAATGTCTAACCAAACACTAAGTACGACATAGTGCCTGCTTTAATCTGCCTTCTTGGTGCTTGAAACAAATTGTTCTCATCCACCCATTCTATCAGGTCTTCATATATTTGGGCTAGACATTTCTACAACTCATAGATGGATTTGAAACCTGTTCACTTGCCCTCATCTTGGTTTAACCAGTCTTTCCAGATGGTTTTACTGGGCTAGGATCCAGTAAAAGCTTTGTGTATTACAGCTTCTTAGAGTCACATGTGAAAATTGGGTTAAAGATGGTCACCAGCCTCAAAAAGGGTTTGATAAGCCCTTTCACCTGAGATGCTAATCCTCTTCTAAACAACCCATATTACCCATATCTTAGATCTTAGAGACTTCTAAGAAGGTGACACATCCATAGATGATAAATGTAGATAGTAAAAATAGCTTGCAGCTCAATGATATTTCAAGATTTACAAAATACTTTCCTCAGAATCTTTGAGGAAAGGAGTGCCCATTTTCCTTTTTATAGATAAGGAATCTGAAGCTTAAAGGCTGTGTTTTGTTCAGGATTATACATTTAAAAAAAATTTGAGTCTATGTTGAAGTAAATGTCAGAAACAGGATATGCTGGTAAAAATTTAACAACCAGTTCTTTGGAAAGAAAACAAAATGTATTCAGGACACACTTTTATTAATCAGCATTATTACCATTTTCTCATCACTTAAGTTTAGTTAAACAATGAAACGATCAAACTGATTCATAGCCAATTTCCAAGATGTGAATACCAACACTGAAAATTCAACAACCAGCTCCATCACACCATAATTGGGGAATGAAAAGATTATTATTAGCTGAAAAGTCAATAAAGTATTCCTAGAGGAGATGACACATGAGTTAGGTTTTAAAGAATGATTTGAGATTCAATCCAGGTAAAGATGGTAAAGGATGGTAGTAAATGGGGAATAGTGCTGACAGTTATAGAGTTGGAAAATTGAAGTGTGTACAGAAAACAGGAAAATATTGCAGTTTTGTTGCAACATAGAAAAGTTGGATAATAATAATGTGAGATAAGATTGAAAAGATAGAATGGCACCAGACTGTGGAGGGCAAAGGAGCTGAACTTTATTTAGTAGGCAAGAGGGAAGCATTGAAAGGTTCTGAGCAGAGGGATAACAAGACCAGAGCCATGCAAAAGGTGAATAAAACATCCCATATTATGAGCTCACATCATCTGTAGCTCTTATCCAGTCTGCTCATACTAAATAAATTATTCAAAAGAATTTGGACAACTGTAGAAATTATCAAGCTTTTAATAGCATACTAATGATCTCCTTGTCTCTAGTCTTTTCCCACTCCAATCTGTCCTTCATATGCTGCCAGACTAATTTTCCTAAAAATGTTTTCATTTTATCATTATCCTCTGCCTATTGTTCAAAAGTCCAAATTACTAAGCATGTCATTCAAGGCCTTCTACAATCTCATCCTACTTTATCTTTTCAGTCTGATCTTCCTCCCTCGATCCCAACCTGGCTTGTCTCCTCCCTGTCGTACATGGAGACCTTGCTAATTTTGCTTCTTCATAGTCCCTCTTTGCCTCAAATGCCTTCTTAACTAAATTTTATTTGGCTCAAGTTCAATATAATAGACATTTCCAGTTCAATAGACCTTAAGTATTTACTGTACTTATCAAAAGATAAAACCATATACCTCCTTACACAAAAAGAGCTTATTGTCTAATAATCCTACCTTCACCATGAATTTTTTCCCTGACTATGGGAATTTCTCCCTTCTCTGATCTATGGCAAATTAAAAATAATATATTTTTTTCAGTTTGGTTTTTTTTGCAAGGCAATGGGGTTAATTGACTTGCACAAGGCCACACAGCTAGGGTAATTATTAAGTGTCTGAGGCTAGATTTGAACTCAGGTACTCCTAACTCCAGGCCTGGTGCTCTATCCACCTAGCCACCTAGCTTTCCCCAAATTAAAAAATGATACCTGAAAAAAAATAATAGCTGTCATTTATAAAGATCTTTAGGACCATTTTGTTGTTTAAGTTATTTTTTCAATTGTATATGGTTCTTTGTGGTCCCATTGGCCTTGGCAAAGATACAGGAATGGTTTGCCATTTCCTTCTCCAGTTCATTTGATAGATGAGGAAACTGAGGTAAATAGAGTTAACTGATTTGTGCAGGGTCATACAGCTAATAATAAGACACATCTTCCTGATTCCAAGCCCAGTGTACCACTCATGCTGCCCTTAGAGATCTTTAGCTCCTTAGAGGTCATTTAAGCCTTCACATCCCTGCCCTTAACATCATTTTACAGATATGGAAACTGAAACCCCGAGGACTTAAATGATTTGTTCAATTTTACCATGCAAGTTAATGGCAGTGCAGGGTCTGACTCCTATTCTAATTTAGCATGCTTCCATTTGTATCACACTTCTTACCTACAACAAATGAGTAAAAGAGAGAGATAAAGACAGATTGGGGCTCAACCTAGGAAAGAACTTTCTGGCAAAGTCTGCTTGTCCCTACAGGAATCAGTCCTCTACTCTTGAATAACTGGAATTCTTTACTCATCTATTACAGATATTACTCATCTAACACACACACACACACACACACACACACACACACACACACACACACACACAATACACATACACAGAGTAAAAGATGAAAATTTACAAAGAGCAAGCCAGACTCCAAATAAAGTTATAAGAGAAGATGCCCCCACCTCATCTCTCTGCAGAAGTAGGGGCTCCATGACTGTGGTATATTACCTAAATCTTCAGATTTTTTTCATGCACTGATATGTTTTGCTGATTTTTTTACTCTTTTTTTATAAAAATGTACCCTGTAGGAAGACTTACTAGAAGGGGAGGAAGGGGAAATATTCAGAGGAAACATAAGTTATATTTTTAAAAAAGACACCAATAAAAGTTTATTTAAAAATTTAAGTATTAAAGAATGAGAAGAGAGATATTTCTATGATCAGAGAAGAATTTATAGTTTAATTCATTGCAGATTCTCATTCTCCATGTCTACAAAGCACTCCCTCCTTACCTCTGCTGCATGGAATCCCAAGCCTTAGGCTTGGGCATCACTTAGGCATCACTTCCTGTATGCCATCATTACTGGTCTCTCTCCTACTATTCCCACCAGTGCCTGCAGCCCCCCCCCCTCGTTTTTTTTATTTTCTTTGTACATGTCCTATATTTATTTGTATTCCCACAAAAGCAAGCTCCCTGAAGTTGGGCATAATTTCATTTATGTATTTAAATCTTCCAGTAGGGAGTACAATGACTGGCACATAGTGGCTTCTTACTAAATGACTGATTGCCTAACAAAATTATCTAAACTCTTTATTTTATTTTGTTTTTAATATTTAGGAACCCTTTTGTATTCATGGAGGATTTCATGGAAAGACACAGAATTACTCAGAATTAGAATGCTTGGAGGGTTGAGGGAGCCCACGCTCCTTCATTATCAAAAATCTTAGATCCATCGAAGAAATGTATCTGACTATTTCTATTCTGAGTCTATGCCACATCTCAGGGTAAAAATACTACCTGCTGTATGAAGAAAGGCTTCCTGTTATTTGTCATATATTTAATTATTGCAATGTATGTCATTTTCAGCTTTTTATTCTGAAAATAGGGATGAGGATTGGAATTAAGCAAATATACAGTAAAGTAGAATGACATTCTTCCTCTGGACAAGACTAAAAGGAATACATTTTGCTTTTTTAGCCAACTTTCTCACCTGCTGACCTACCTCTGGACTTGCCAGGATTTGAAGGAATCAATCCAGTCCTGAAGCCTTTAAAAGCAGAGGCAGGGGAATAAATTAAGCTGAATGGCCTCCTTTAAGAAATTTAATCCAAGTGATAGATATAAAGAATGAATCTCTAGACACTGGATAGCAGAGAAAAGCCATCCAGAGTGGAAGAAATCTTGCAGATGGCACAAAGACAACTCTGACATCTAATCCAACATAGCATAAAACTAAATGAGATCAGTGGGACTCTGAAATTACAGTTCCATATGGTTGCTGTTACCAGCAATCGCCAGGGACTGCTATTGAGTTTGTTGAACACTACTTATAATAAAAAATTGTTATCTGAGGAAGGAGCTTACAGTTATTGGTTGGGAAGAGGGACACTATTGGTAGAGTTCCAATGAAGTCCCTGGTGTATTGATCATGAGTCTTTACCCCTGTTAGGTTATTAATGGAGGGGGATGGCAAGTTATTTGACAGGAAAATATTTCAAGGAAAACTAGTGTCATTGGCAAATATAGAAGCAGGTGCTGTTGAATAAAACATGGCTGCCAGATGATTTGGACATGCTGCATGGCGGGACTGATTCTACTGACACGGCCCATTTTGGGTGAACGAAACCAATCAGAGGCATGGCAGAAGCTTCAACAAGAAGCCCTCCTGCCAGGTTCTGTAAATGAGATTTTCTGAAGGCTGACAATTCTATCTTGGTATTCCAGTAGTCTGGCCATGTTTCTCAGGTCAATAAGGGCTAGGAGCAGGGGATGGAGATAGCCTGGAGGAGAGAGGAGGGGAAGACCTGTTTCCTCAAATGGGCAGAGAAGAGTAAATACAATTCTTATATTTAATGAGGACTCCACAGACTGCTGTTTCCTTTTGGAGTAACACATTCCTAAGAGAAACTGTGTAGACTTGAGGAATAGTTGAAAGCCCTGAAAATCAACTCCAAGAATTTACCTGCCCACAAAACTGTTGGACAAACTCTGCCAGACTTCATTGATGAAAAAAAAAAAGGCTTGGTGAAGCTTTTACTTGTCTGGCATAAATTACTCCTGCCCCTGGAGGACGCTTTGGGTCCTGAAAAGGGGGAAAAAAGGCTTCAATGTACATTCATTTGTGGGATTCAATATCTTGTAAGAGAACTCATTGAATTTTAAGTGAGCCAACTAGTAGAAGTATCTTTTTACCTTCTAAATGCTTAAGATAAATTTAACAGGCTTGCTTATTTTTCTCTTCTTTTTTGTTATTTTCCAGGAGTCCTGGAATTTAGGACTGAACTTTCAAAGCTTGTCACAGAAAAATCTCCACACAGCTAGTAGGTCACACCATTCTTGGGAATGGGTATCTTGGAGGAAAGTTGAGGTCATATATCGTAAGAAAATGTTTCTGAAGAAAAAACACATTTATCCAAGTCAGCATTTGGTTAAGACATCAGAGTTCAATCCACATGTGCTCTGGGAAATCACTGGGGTCCTCTGGATGATTGTAGCTTTAAAGCTCATCTTGAGATATGTTGATCAGGTGAAGGAATTTATTGGTGCTATCATTGAGATGACCAGATAGTATTGACACAGGTCAAGTCAACATTTGGGATGTAGGAAATGGACCTTACATTTTTTTACTCATTGAGATTTATAGCAATTAAAGGTTAATAGACTAATTTTTGATCGGAAATGTATATAGATCAGAAGTAATTCCAAATTATAGAATATCAGATTAGACAGTCTCTAGCCTCATTTTATATTTCTACCCACCAGGCACTCTCTATATGTCAACCAAAACAAATGATTCTTCTTCCCTCCCCCAACCTTATTTGGACTATTCCCTATGAATGGAATACCTTTTCATTTGGTTTTGTTTGGTTGTTTGTTTTCTATTTTATTCTTTTTCTTTCTTTTTGAGACTAGATCGCTCTTTTTTCTAGACTGGAAGACCATTCATAGACCATTCCCAATACAGATCAACATGAAAGATTTGACTTGCTCCATTTTTTCCAGCCTGGGTCAGTTTGCCTCTCCTTATGCAGCCAAATAGCCCTCTACTCTCCGGGGCTCATCATATGATTTATTGATTTTAGTTCTACTGCAACTCAGAATTCCTGAGTTCAATCAATCCTTCCCCCTCAGCCTTGGGGATTACTGAATACATTAAAACACCTAGAATCTATCCTTCTTTGTCCATTTAATTCCTAAGCATCCTAAATTAAATATCACCTTCTCCAGGAAGCCTCCCTTTTTCTTCCCAGATAACAATCTTACCACTCGGATCTTACATTGAAACTGTTTTTTGCAGTATATTTTCATTTGCTATTGTGTATTATAACTACCTGTCCTCTATAAAACCCACAAGGGCTAGTGCCATATCTTAATGTAACTTTGGATCTTTCCCAGTACAGAGTACTGTCGAGTCCGGAGGAGGGAACCCAGGCCGACATCAATATAATGCATAAGCTGGTTCGTTTATTGATCACAGGATACATACTTTTATACACTCTACATTTACGTAACCAATTACATAAGCATTTTAGCAAGCATTTTTTCACATGCATACCTTGTGTATGTCTTAGGTGATTGTTTTGAGAACCAAACAGTGATTTGATAAACAAAGTGCAGAAGGTAATTTTCTCAGAATGCTCTATCTATCTGGGCCTGGGAATGTACCTCCTAGCTCACACATGCAGCTACTCCCTTGTCTAAGCTCTGAAGTACATCTTGCTGGTTAAAGCACATAACTATTTCTGTGTTAACCCTTCATAGCTCTTAGCCTGGAATACATATGACACAACAGAGTACAGTAATCTTCATACAAGAGGAACTTAATGTTTGCTGATTTGATTTTCCAGAATAGCATGAGTAACTAGCTTTCTGGGCTCTTGGGGCTTCTGAACCTCAAAGCAGCAAAAATTCATCGATTGCTTCTTTGGCAGTGATCTCCATGGTGTGTGATACCCTGGGGTAAGGCATTGATCCTAATGGGAGTATGACTGACCCAATCAAAGGGTGGGAAGATTGTGCACAACCCACCTCCCTTGCAATAGCTCATTATTGACTTTTCTCCAAATAACCACAATACCCACTTCACTCATTAACCCCCTGCATTGACCCACCCCATGACTTTACCAGATGCCCCGTCCCCCATCACAGTTATTACTTAAGTGTGAGTTGAAGAAGCTATGCTGGCAAAATTGCCTCTCTTCCTCCGCTCAGCTCTATATCCTGCCCCCTCAGATTGTCTTGTTACTGTGGTAGACACCTATAAGTGGACAGCTCTGTGTTCCAGGACAGTAACCAATAACTAAAAGTGCTACTTCTGTTTCTCCTCTTCCTTTTTAGTGGGTCAGGCTGAGTAGTCTTCTGTGGGTTGCAAATTGAATTATAACCCTACCCCACTTGGCCTGTGTCAATACTACCTGGTCATCTCAATGATAGCACCAATAAATTCCTTCACCTATCAAAATATCTCAAGATGAGAGACTTCTTGGATGAAGAGAGAGCAATCCTATTGTTATTTGTAAACATTTTCTCTCCAGCTTAAGTGGGATTCTTGTCAATAGGAATTTTAAGCAAATATTATAAGATATGAGAGGATTATATTGTAAAACCATGTCAACTATGTGAAATCTTAACTCAGTTTTTATTATTCTTTGTCCTTTCTGTATAAAATGAGTCCACAATTTTGTATCGGGGTTGGCATTTGTAAGGATGCCATTCACATATGGGTTTTTTGGTAAGATCCTAGAGAATAAATCTTCATTTATAAAATGAACTTTGTTATTTCATTTTTAGCTTAAGAAAATTATGTTTAACAAGAGATAGGATGGGATAAGGGATAACATACAAGACCATTCAAGCAAAGGTATGTTAGTTTTACTCAAAAGTTGGTAAGAAATTTCTAAAGATTTTTGAGAAGAGAAGTAATAAGTTCACATCTATTGTATAAGAAAGATTAACCTGGCAATGATGTGAAAGAAGTATTAGAAGTGGAAAGAGAGGGGCAGCTAGGTGGCACAATGGATAGAGCTTTGGCCTTGGAATCAGGAGGACCTGAGTTCAAATCAGACCTCAGACACTTAATAATTACTTAGCTGTGTGCCTTGCAAAACAAACAAAAAAAAAGTGGAAAGTGGTGTTTGCAAGATCTATAAAGAGACATTAATTCTGATAATCAGGAACTATACTAGGGTTGTGCAACTATACATGCGGATTAAAAAGGTGAAAATGAGAGATATTGGAAGGATGAAAGTATCAGATTGTGATAATTGACTGGTTGTGAGATAGGACAGTCAGAGATGACTTTGAGGTTACAAAGGTTGAAGGTCAAATAAAGAGTAGTCTTTCAGAAGAAATAATGAAGCTCATTTGCTGCGGGTGGGGAAGAAAAGGACCTCAGTTTTTAGCACATTGAGTTGGATGAGCTGATGATATCTCATTGGCAGATGGAGATGTGAATCTAGAGTTCAGAAAACAAGTCAGCACTAGAGAGATTTTGAAATTCTCTGCATAGAGCTGTGGTTGTAGCTTTGGGAAGGAGAGAAGGAATGGTTAGCACAGTGGATAGAACACTATCCCTGGAATCAGAAGGACTTGAGCTCAAATTTGACCTCAGACACTTACTAGCTTTGTGACATTGGATAAGTCACCCAACTCTGTTTCCCAAACAAACAAAATGAAAGGAAGGAAAGAGATTTGTCAGAGGTGAGAATATTGGACTATTACCTGTAGTCTGGGTCACTAAACTTTAAGAAGAACATAGAAGAGGCAAAGAAATCTCAAAGGGATGAATTAAACATAAGAACCTATGGTATAATGAAAAACCTACTTTCATTCAATTCAACACTTACTTCCAGGTACTTAGGGTATGTATACAAAGAGTAGCTAAATGGTGCTGTGGTTATGATTCCAGACCTAGTGTCAAGAAGTGTAATCTTCCTGAGTTGAAATGTGGCTTCAGACATTTACTAATTGTATGATCCTGGGCAAGGCACTTGAACCTGTTTTCTCAGTTTCCTCTTCTGTAAAATGAGATGACATAGAAAATGGCAAACCACTTTCAGTATTTTGGCCAAGAAGACCTCAAACAGGGTCACAAAAAAGTTGCTGAAACAACCAAACAATGAAAATATGTGCAAAGTATCATTCTTGGTTGGGGATTTTGGGGGTGGTGGTGAGGTGGATCTTTTATTTCTTTGGTATAGAGAAGTCCCTGTGAAGGCATTCCCTTTATCAATGCATAACAGAATCTATTCTCCAACTTCTACTCTTACAAGTTGCCTGAGGCACTTGCCAGGGTCACACAACCAGCTTGTGGCAGCAATGGGTCTTAAATCTAAATTTTACTACCAGGAAGGCCAATCCTTTACCCATTATACAACACTCTTTCTCTGTTTGGAATTAGAGACAAAAAAAAAAAGAATGTCCTTACATTCTACTGGTGAGAATAACAATAACTGACAGTCAAATAGCATTTCTCTCCAGACTAGAAGCCTAAGCAAGAGATAGAATCAAAATCAATGAATTTATAAAAGGACCAATTGGGGTTAAAATGGTCTTGTTCAGAAAATCCTAGTTATTAGAAAAAATATCCTCCATTTTTTGAAAGCTTACAAGGAAGTTTTACTTTGTTCAGTGGGATGAAAGCTTAGACTTCATTAAAAGGTGATACAGGGGAAAGCAAAGCAAGTTAGGGGAAAAACTGGTAAGACAGCATAGTAGAGCAGAGAGAACACTTGATTTAGTTAGGAGTTTGGAGTTCAATCCAACTGTCTTTGATGTTTAATTGTGAGTGACCCTGGAAAGTCACCTAACATCTCTGAACCTCATCTCTCTCTCTCTCTCTCTCTCTCTCTCTCTCTCTCTCTCTCTCTCTATATCCCTATATATATATATATATATATATATATATATATATATATATATGTACTAGGAATATACTAGCTTAATATATTCCTTTAAGTGCTATAGAGTTATGAACAATGATTATAAATTCATGAATATTCTAGTAAACAAATATTTGCTATGTTTAGAATACTGTGCTGCCGCCTAGTGGAGATCCTACTTTGGCATTCTAGTTAAGCGCCCCTTTTTGGAGTATGTAGAAATATTCTTTGCCTACTATATGGACATTTCAGCATGCATAGTCATCCTTTTCCTAGTTCTAGCTTAATATAACTGAACTGAATCTCCCTGATTATATACTAAGCTGGAAGAGCTAATGCTTCAATTTACTGAAGAGAGTAAAAAGGGGCAACTTCTGACTAGAGGGACCTATTGAGAAGATAAGCTAGGACAGCATTTGGGGGTGGCAGAAAGGGTCCTTCCATATTCTGGCATAATTGTCAGGAGCAGGTCCTCGAGGGACCTTGCTAACTAGGTGAAGTTTGGACTCAATTCCTGATTTTATACCACAAAGAAACCCTGGCTATCTTTTATTTCCTTTTAGATTTCCTTTCATCTCACATCACCCTTAAGAAAATCCCAAAGTCCTGGAAGGTCTGCAAATACTTGAGGCAAGGGACATGTCTACTGGAGTAGTCATGTGGCAATAGCTATAGCAAAATCAGTCTTCTAACAAAGAAAGCATGTTCATCAGAGAAGAGGGCCCTGAAAAGACATCAGAGAGAGGTCTCCAAAAAATAATTCTGCTTTGATTGGACTATACCCAGTGGAGGTGAAATATAAAACAGCTAATTAGCAGTCTCACAAAGAAACTGTTTATGCCCCATTGAGGTTTGAATATTAGCTTCCCAAATGATTCTACTCACAGTGATAAGATATTGGATTCTATTCTAATAGTCCTCTGACTCTTTATTGATTAGAATTCCCCTTTCTCTGTGAAAATAAATTGTTTCATATCTATTTTATGTTGTATATTGTATATTTTTTATCTTCCTCTTTTATAGGACAACCATAGACAAGCAAAAAAAAAAATAGAATTGTTCCCATAATATACATAGAAGAGGTGAGGTATCCATGAATATGACAATAGGGGATCCTAATTCTCTTCCTGAGGAACCACAATAGGTCACTTTCAGAGCAGAGAACCCAGGACAAGACCTCAGCACAGTCAACAGTCAGATTGATGCAAGTGGTCAGCAACAGTGATCTCCACCTAGCAGTGCCCAGCTAGTCACTGAGATGGAGAAGGGTGAATATTCCCTCCCACTGTCTGCTTCAGGTAGAAATGTGCTGGAGCCTACTTGAAAAACAATTGTTGAAATTTCATTGTGAACACCCACATTTCAGAAATCAGCAATTGCTACAAATAAGTGGTCCATGTATTGCTTTGTTGAATGTCTAGATTTAAGAAGGTAATAGAAAAAATGTTATTGCTGCAGATTAAAGTATTTTGAGAATATATTTTTGTGTATATCTATCTATCTATCTATATATGATATATATATATATATATATATATATATATATATATATATAGTCTGGTTTTAAAATATATGCCAGCCTACCATCAATTATAGGACAAACACTATGTACATACATGATTATAACACAAATTTAAATGATAAGGAGGGATCTAAAAAAGTCATTGTGAGAAATTTGAGCAAGGAAAGCTCACCTTCAATTGAAGAGATGAGGAAAAGCATCAGGGATGTGACATTTCTGCTGGGCTTAAAAGATGGGTCAAATGTTGGCAGGTAGACATATGGGTGAATATGAAAGAGAAAGAAGTTTGTTCCACTTGTGAGGAACAGTGATGAGCTAAGATCCAGAGACTGGAGAAAGCAGAATGAGATCCAGGATACAGTGAATGGTCCAATTTGGCTGGAACACACAGGATTGAAGTCCTAAATAACAAGACTAACCATCTTATTTTCCAACAAGTTTGCAAATGTCTCAGGGGTAGTGACTGTGACTGCTTATCTGCTTTCCAGCAAAAACAACACATTTATATAGCACTTTGCAGTTTAAAACTAGCACCTAGTATGATTTCACATCACAGGTGTGCCTTAAATACTTAGCCAATGAGTCAGTGAGTAAACATAATGAAGAAGAATGAATAAAGAAGGTACAAAACTGAAGTCCATCATTTTCAGACAAAAATAATTCCAGTGTAACTTAGTGGTGTTCAAGATTTCTCTCCTTAGTCCTGCCTTGCCCCTTGGAATAGAGTAGTGAATTCCTTACTTTATGTATTGGATTTGGATTGAATGCTTTTGTGCAACTCTGCTCCCTAAAAGTCTTCCTGAGGTGCCTCATCAAGATAAGGAGGTGCCCTTAATATAAGCTTTGGAATAAAGTCTTAAATCAACACTGCTTTCAGTGTGGGTCTGGCTAAGAACTGCTGTTTGAGAACTAGTTCAAGGAGAAGTTTTCTGTCTTAGAAGTATAACTATCAGGTTTTTTTTTACCAGAATAAATTATGAAGTTGAATATCCAGAGTCACAGAAAGGTTGTGATCTGTATAAATGGAATATTCACAACTATGTGATCATGACCCACATGAAATATATACAACAATGAATATGAGAATTGTATTGGATTGACTTGGAAAGTGTGTTGGAGGGTCTTGAATTCTGGACTTTCAAGAAGTTAGACCTTGTTCTCAAGGCAGTAGGGAACTCTTGAAGTTTCTTGCCCAGCAGACTGAAATACTCAGTGATGCTTTAGGGGAATTGTTTAGAAATCAGTGTGAAGGATAGATGGGTAAGGGGAAAGATGAGGTAGGAAGAACCATTAGAACACTACTGTAATAAACTGAGCAAATAGACTATTAAGTCAGAGGCATTGAGGGTCATCTTTGATTTCAGAGGTTGATATCAGGGAGAACAATCAGAATGTCATTGTTTCTTTGTCCTGAGCTAGGCAGACCATTGATCTGATTCAGGAAGGTATTTCTATTGGTGTGATTAGGAGGTCTACCAAGATATGGCTGTCAATAATGATGACAATAAAAGCAACAAGCAGTGTTTATTAAGTACTTAAAGAATGTTAGGTATTGGTGTATTAAAGTCCTGTCATTGGATTTAGCTCCCCATTAAGCCTACAGGTCTGTGATCACATGGAGACAAATGTTCCCTGGAGAACTTGGGTCATGCATAGATGCTCTTACAAACCTAAGTCTGAGAAGTGAACCTAAGAATCAGTCCTAAAATCATTCTGAATAAATAGATCCAGATGATGGCATAGAGTCCAAGGGAAGTTAGGTCAAGACACTGCCTCCATTCTTATGTTTAAGTTACAGGGATAGTCTTGCTATTGTTTTCATTATTGAAAATACATTCCCTGACAGTCCCATTGTAGCAGCAGTCCTCTGTAGATGGGATTGAAAAGAACCAAGTCTGAATTAGAGTCCAAACCAATATGGTAATTTCTAGCTACAAACCTCCTCTGAGGAGAGGTTAGGAGAAAGACCATGCTTCTACTTTAAAATGGAAAGCACATCCATGTGCCAGAGATAGCTACAGGAATGAGTTTTTCCAAAAGCTACAGAATTGGAGGTGCAGAAATTAGGAAATGACAGAAAAAGTACGGAAATAAGGATGGTGGGAGGAGATCTAGATATTTGCTTCCGTTTTGATGGTATTTCCCTGGTCTCTTGTTAGGTTCTAAAGGAAAAGAAAAATACAGAATGGAGGGGAGTGAGTTACCTCAGAAAGCAAAGAGAGAACTGAACTGATAGGAGAGTAAAATTGCCCCCGGGCAGCAGCTCAGGAACGCCACTTCAGCTGTTTAAATGCTATGCCTGGCTGTTCAAAAAGATTGTTATCTGGAGGCTTAAATTCTGCTGATTCCATTGCTCTTATTTGGATTTTTGAATTATTCTTGACAAGATAACAAGTCTCTTTCGAAACATTAAATTGGATGAAAATCTCTGCTGGAGGTCTCTGGCTCAGTTTAATTTTCCATGACTTTCCTGTCAAAAGATCTAATGAGAAATCCACATGAAAGGGTTTAATTGGGATTTCTCTAATTCCCCAACTAGAGCCCTTTGTACATGGGGCAAGCACAAAGCTTAACATTCAGTTATTCTCATTGGTTTGAGCATGGCAAACCTTACCCTTACCCTTCAGACCACCACTGCAACTTCACAGTCTATTAAATGCTGAACATTAATTATATAACTTGATTTTGCTTGTTTTGTGGGTATTTTTAATATGCTTCTTAGTTTCCTCCAGATCCATTTAAAGATACTTGTTAAACTTTTAGCACTCCCATATGGGGATAGGAATTCAGAAACACAGCATCACTGTTAACAAGTAGACCTTGGGAAATATGGTCAAAAGAAGGTAGGAAATATCCCCTGTAAAACTTTGTACAGTGGATGGGTTACAAGTAAAATGTCTTACTATTGCTATACCAGTTCTCACAAATAGCATAATGTAATAGTTTGAATGTTGTTTGCCATTTACTGTCTTTATGACTCTGGGAAATTTCTCTTGGCTCCAGTTTCCTCATCTGTAAAATAAGGTGTGCTATGAGACATTGCATAAGGTGTCTGCATCCTAGGACATCACCAGTCATCTTGACCTTTGTCCTGCCAGTAAACTTCAAATGATTCTGGAAAAGCCTGAAGACTGTGCAACTCTGCCTCATGTAAATCCAGTTTTCAACCAAGTTGAGACATTACTTTGTGATGTCATTGGTCCTCTTCTAAAAGGAAGGTTGAACAACAGCTATAACCTTGTGACTATATTATTTCTAAGGTTGTCATAAGCTCTAAAATATGATAACATGAGCTTTCTACTTATGGGACTATGGCCATATGGTCACTTCTTTGAACCTCAGTTGACTCAGTCATCTATAGAATGGAAATAACATTTGCACTACCTACTTCATAGGCAGGTTGGTAAGAAAGTGCTTTGTAAACTATAAAGCACTAGAGAGATGTAAAGTACTATGATTGTTCACTGAAAAGGGGAGATTTTGTAGTCTCTCATCATTGACATTATCAACACTAAAAATGATACATTAATCTCTGTTACACATGTGCCAATATACCCAGTTACACATGCCAATATACCTTGGTTTCTGTCATCTAGAAGTTTTAAAACTAATCATCATCCCTTTAGGACCTTAATTTGTTATATCCCTAGTATCTGAAGGTGATTTGCCTGATAAGTCATTTAAGAAGTCCTCCTAAGGAGTTTCTCAGTGATGTTCTTGGCTCTTTTGAGGGAAGAGGTAGGCTTTTACCATCCTTGGAAATGAGGTAAGATTCTTTTGCCAAGTGAACTGCTTTCCCCCCAGTGTGGATAGGGAGGTCATTATGACAATATTAACTGACTCTGGGTTCCCTCAATCAAGAGAAGCTGGGAAAAGTGTATAGTCAATTCCTGTTGGCAGTGTTCCCACTCTCATTGTCAGTGATACTGGCATCTACTGGTCTTGGAACAAATCAGGGAGGAACAAAAAGACCAGACTAGATTCAATCTGCCAAAAAAAAAAAAATACAGGATTTTTAGGCTTTAGCCTGCTCACTATATCTCGTGTTTGAACCACAATGAACAGCTACCAAGGAATCCATGGATGACCCAATATTAATGATGGCCCCAATTTAATTGAATCAGGAGGATGAAGCATGGCAATGATCGCTTTTAATGGTAATTCTGAGTGTTCACTGCTGGGGAGCCCAGCCTGTTTGAGTCCTTTGAAGCAGCAACACACAGCTTTCTGATGAAGCACTGGCTCTCCCAGCCCCTTCTGAACTTAGCTTCCCCATAAAGCCTCACTATAAAGATAAAATGACCTGTTACCCTTGACTTTAAATCCACAGAGAAGGTATAAAAGCTTCTTGATGCATCAGCGCAAAAGAAAAGTTATAAAATGAGAAAAGTTGCTGGGGAGTTTCATCTTTAGGTGGCTGAGAAATGCTGGGAAATATGACTGTAGAATTCTTTGAACGTATGCCCCAGATTTCACTGTATACATTTTCAGAGGAACTATATTAACCCTCTGATTTGTAGAAAGAGCATCTGGATTCAAATCCTCACTGTCATTTAATTCCCATATGACTTTAATAAAATTACCAACTTCAATTCAATAAACATTTATTCAGCACCTACCATGGGACAGGTGTTGTACTAGTATTGGGGACACAATTAATAATAATAGAATAGTACTTCCCCTCAAGGAGCTTATAACCTAAAGGGGAACACACAAAAAGAGGTAGAAAAGAGGAGGAGGGGAAAGGTATGGGATACTGAATATTTTGTTCTGTGGACCTGCAAGAAGACAGAGCAGCAGATACAGAGAGGAATGAGATGTGAGAGTCCAGTTTCTTCCCTCTAGAAAGGGGAAAGGAGGTTGGGGGGGGTGTTGTCAATCAAGGCTTGAGTTAGCAACAAGATGGTGAGTTTAGAAATGATGAGCTCATCTTGGGATTGGGGAAGGGGTACCTTATTCCAGGCATAGAGGCAAAGGGGGGTAGACTTGTTCTTTCTGCAGTTTGATAATCTGTAAAATAGGAAGGTTGGACAGGATAACTTTTAAGCATTCCATGTATGATACTATGACTTATGTTCTTTCCTGTCACAGTCAACCAGGATATATGTGGGATAGGGGAGAACTAACAAGGGGAATTTAGGAGTTTAGTATAATTAAAAGAAGACCTAAGTTAAAATCCTAACTTTACTATTTACCATTTGTCAGTCAGTAAACAGTTATTGAATAGTTACTACTCTGTGCTAAACCCTGGGAATACAAATTAGCAAAAAAAGACAATCTCTATCCCCAAGGCACCTATAATCTAATGGAGGATGATAACAGATAAAAGGAAGCTGAAAAAGCAGTGGGAGGTAATAGAAATGAGGGGAAGTACCTGATGTTAAAGCATGATGGAGAAATCCAAAGAAGTCCAAAAACACTGAAACTGATGGTAAATGGCGAGAAGAATATGCTGGACCCCTTCCTTAAACAGAGGCCCTGCTCTCCAATCAGATGTTCCAGTCAGAAGAGCAGAGGGTACTAAGGAGATAAGAGTAATGGGGCAGATTCTATCTTGCAAGACTATGAAATTTCCTAGAGAAAGAAGCAATATTGGAAAGATCCAAAAACAAAACAATGTAGGTTTTTGGTAAATGGATAAATTTGTGAATCACAATCTCTCTGAGCTCATTTCTTTCAACTGTAAAATGAGAGATTTGAACTAAATGGCTTCTAAACTTCCTTCTACTTTTAAATCTTTTTTGTTATGTTCAAAATTCTGACTTGGAACCCTGGAATTTAAATGTTTTACCCTGTGTGGTCTGTAGTATCCAAAACAAACCACTACAGAAAGATACTTGTATACTTTTAGCTTGAGTAAAGGAATTGTGCATGTAGTAAGTCTGAGATGAGTTGTTAAGAATAACCCAAAATACACTAACTTGAGAGCATCATTTTCTCTTCTACCATTTTCCCTTTTCCCTCCCCCCCTTTCCCTTCCCCTCTCCTCCTCCTCCTCCTCCTCCTCCTCCTCCTCATCATCATCATCATCATTCAACTACTATTTCACTTCAGACCCTGAAAGGGATATCTTAGAACCCTTAACCCAAGGGCATTGTGAATCACAGTCTATCTACATTCCCCCAAACTGGCCCTTTTTTGTTTCCAGGCCCTACTGCAAGGTAAGTCAAATCATTACCACCTTCTCCCGGATCCTGAAGAGATAACCCCAAAGCCTTGTGAATCCCCCTACCTCTCAAATCATTGGTCCTACTTCCATTTCAGGCCCCATCAAGGGGAGAAATCATTGTGGAGAAGGGATCTATATTTCTATATTTTGCCATTAGCAATGCCAACTACTGATCAACTAACTTAACAGGCCAGAAAGGGGGAATAACACTTCCTAGACCTTTTTTTTCAGACCAGCCTTTGCAGTCATCATCTTAAGAAGATGTGGTTTGGCAATTGCTTCTGTGATTGTTGCAGCCACAGTTATTGAAGATCTAAAAAAAAAGTCTCTATACCACCCAGGTCCTTGGCACTGTTAAATGGCTCAATGTCAGAAACTGATATATCTTTATCAATGGAAATGACATTAAGAGAATATATTATTAACTTCATTGCTTCTGCATCCTAAGGATCATAGGATTTTTTTCATGTTTCTTTTTTCCTTTTCTTTTTTGGATACTCTTTATTTTATTTTATTTTATTTTATTTTATTTTATTTTATTTTATTTTATTTTATTTTATTTTATTTTATTCCCCCCCAGCTATATGCAAAAATAAGTTTCAACATTCACTTCCAAAACCTTGACTTCTGAGTTCTCTCCTTTCTTCCCACTCTACTCCCCCTCATTGTGAAAGAAATTTACTTGTTATAGGTTCAAGATGTGTAGATATTTTTTCATTTGGTTTGCAGCTGAAACCTTATATATGTGTTGTCTCCCTCATTAGAATGAGTTCCTTGAGAGTAAGGGACTATCTTACTTTTCTTTTTGCATTCTTAGCACTTAACACAATGTTTATCACATAGTAAATTCAGGGACATGCATGAGGAGATGGTGTTTGAGGGAGAGCTGATCCTCACCTCTACAAAGGGTTGAACACATACACCTGGAAAGTTTAAGTTAAAAAACATTTTCCCATATATCTATTTATATATGGGAGCTAGAATTCCTTTATGTTATCTTTCCATGCTATAAGCTTCTTGATTTTCTTTTGTATCTTTCATCCCACCAATCATAGTTCTGGGAACATGGAAGGTACACAATAAATGTATTTTTCAATATCTGGTTCTGGGATTCAAAATATAGATGATGGGAATATTAGATTCTCTACATAGCATTAAAAATGAGCCCTCAAGACAGATAGAATCATTCAATGGGGACAGGAGTAATTAATGGAAGTCAAGAGAACTGGTTTCTGCCACTAACTTGGTCTGTGACCTTGGATAAGTCAGTTTATCTCTCCAGGTGTTGGCTATTTCCTTTGGAAAATGAGGACAGTTGAGTTGATTTATTAAAGATCTTTAATTTACCAATAACTGTCCTATAACCCCCTGAAACCCTGATCCTCTACTCAAAGAATGTCTTCAGAAACTCAGTTAATTCCAGAAATCCAGATTTTGGGGATACAAAGAAAAGGAATGAAGCAGTCTCTAACTCAAGGAGTTTACATTCTACTATAGGAAATAACCTATACACAAATTAGTATACACAAGGAGAGAAGTTTTAACAGCTTAGGGCTCTCAGGACTGGTTAAAGAGATGGTCCCTGAGATAAGCCTTGAAGAAAGACAAGGATTCTTTGAGTTCAAGATGATGAAGTAATTCATTCTAATTATAGGAACAGACTCATGGAAATGCAAGAAGTTATGAGATGAAGTATTGAGTTCAGGGAATGACTGATTATATAGTTTGTCTGGAAAGTAAAGTTAGTGAAATGATGCTTGAAAATCAGATCAGAACCAGACTGTGGATCTCCTTACACAAGCCAGACTAAGGAATTTGTTTTTTTTAACTCGTAAGCAATAAGGTGCATCAAAGTTTTTAGAGTAATGGAAAAGAACAGGGATGGAACTATGCCTTTGAAATGTTATTTTAGTAACCATGTGGAATTTGGTAATCATTTGAATAAAGAAAACTAAAAGGATATATATAGAGTTCATATTTTCTATGATTAAAATAAACAATGTCTTTTATATATTGCACAAACACAATTCTAGATAGCCTTGATGAAGAAATTGGCAAACTGGGGTGAAACATTGTCTTGTCACAAGGAATCATAAATAAAAGTTCTAGAATAATGAAATTTTTCATCAGGCAGTTCCAATTTTTTTCATTTCAATTTCCAGTCATTATGTTTCCTTACTAATTACCAAAATGGCTGCTTCTCAGGCTCAGTATGTTATCTCTGCCTTCTCCATTCACACAAACGATCCTCAATTTCTGGAACTCACCTACTCCTTATCTTCACCTTTATAATCCTTTCATGGTCAAATTAGCCATTATGTCATTATCTGAATCCCCTAATTATTGATGCTTTCATCCCTACACACTTCCAATCTTTCCCAGAGCCCTTTGTCTGATGTCTCCCTGTCACCTCCAAATATATAATCTTCTGCCTGGCATTCAAAGCCCTTCATAACTTAGTCCTAATCTACTTTTCCCAGTTTCTTATACCTCACTTTTATGATTTTACAAAACAGTGAGGCTGCTTCCTTGTTCTTCCTTGATTGAGACACTTCATCTCCTAAATCCTAGTCTTTTCATTGACTATCCTCAATGAATGGAATTCCTTTCATCCTCAATTCTACTTCTTGAATTCCCTGGCTTCTTTCAAATCTCAGCTAAAAATCCTACCTCTTGTAAAAAGCTTTCATTAGTGCCTTGTCTTTGTTGATCATATGCATATATGTATATATATATATATATATATATATATATATATATATATATCTTGTTTTTACAGAGTTTTTTTTTGCATACTGTCTTTCCTATTAGTCTGTGAACTTGAGAGTATGGACTGTTTTTCTTTGTAACCCCAGTCCTTAGCACAGTCCCTGTACATACTAGTACTTAATAAATACTTTTGACTTGATTTGTCTTTCCCTTACCTCCTTAACTCTCTAATTTGTATTTTTCTTATTTGTGAATGTGTAACAGAATATAAACTCCTTGGAGAGAGATTTTGTTTCTTCTTTATAATTCCATTGCTTAGCTCAATATCTTGCTCATGTTATATATTTAATAAATGCTGTTTAAACTAGATCTAGACTCTGAAAGATACATATATTACACAGTCTTTTTTCTTAAGAAGCTTACCAATCAGTATGGAAAACAAGCCTTGAGTTCAGTTAAATATTATACAAAACTTAATGTAAGTACCTAAAAAGACTAAGAAACGTTATGAGATCACAAGATGGAGAAAGATAATTTCTGAGAGAGAAAAAAACAGAAAGTTTTCCAAAAATGGCATTCAATTAGGGCCTTGAATGATATATTAGTAACATAAAGTGGCAGAGATGGAAAGGGAGATCATCATAGGAATAAGAAATATTAGATGAAATCTTCACTAGAACTGAAGTTTGAAAGACCTGAAAAACTAAAGTAATAAATTTTAACTATCTGAATTTTATGCATGGTGATGAGTAGCAAGGTTTGTATCTTGGTATAGAAAAGTTTCTTGCATCATACCTTGAAAGCAAGCTGCCTACTTTACTCAAAAAACTGGATGACCCCACTCAAATACAGTAGCTTTTTCTCAATTGTTACTAGGGCTCAGGACTAAAGAATGCCTTATAAAGCCATTTCCAACAACGTGGTTCAAAAAGAAATGTAAAAATATGAACTTCCAGGAACTATATAAATCTCTTGAAAGGGTCTGTTCTTATTTTTCAAGGGATCTAAACAATAGAGAAGAAAATTTTATAGAGAAAATAATCATCCTAAATTACAAAACTTTGAAAGTATAACACTTAGAATTCAATTTTGGCTTTTCTACTTAATAGCTCTATAACTATGGGCAAATCATTACATTTTCCTCAACATTCCCAACACAGAATTATCATAGAATCTAGAATATGGGAATTTGTCTTACTGGATCATAATGCATAAATTGTGAATTCTTTGGTCATTTTATTGTTAAATTGGGGGGGATTAGTGGGAGGGACAAATTTTAGATGCATGGAAATACATTACAAAAATCAAGTGAGAGGTTAGACTAAATGGGGCAGCTAAATGGCACAGTGGACAGAGTGCAGGAACTGGAGTCAGGAAGACCTGAATTCAAATGCCGCTTCAGATATTCACTAACTGTTGAATCTGGACAAATCACTTAATCTTCTTTACCTCCTCCTATATCTTTGCCAAGAAAACCCCAAATGGGGTGACAAAGAATTGGACACAAATGTAGTCTCTTGGGTACCTTTTTGATCTACTACTTTAGGGTTTTATGATTCAGAAACTTTAGATAAACATTTTAATTCATTTTTTAAAATTCAGTTGTCTTTGCTTTGGCAATAAAAGCATAATATGCCTTATTTTTATGTGGTCTTCTACACATGATGCAGTGATTTCACAATTGAAATTCATAGAACACAACTTCTTGATCAAAACTCAACATTTTTTGGGATGAGGTTCAAAGAGGGGAAGTGACTTGTTCAGGATATCATGGAGTGAGAAACTACTTGGGACTCCTGACAATGAGTCCACTATTCTTCTACTACACTTTACCTTATTGCATTTGAAATAAAGAGGGCTGATATTATCTAATATTAAGAATGAAGAAAGAAGTACAGTGCGTTGAGAGATATAGCACTCAGACCTAGATCTCCTGACTTGCCATCAAATACTTTCACATTAAACTATGTTGTTTCACCATATCATGGAGGCCAATTAATGTGCTAAAGAAGACCCAGCATAACCTTATTCGTTTGGAATAAAATAAAACTCAGAAAAAAGAGCAAAAGTTTTTGCTTTTTTAGCCAACTGTTAAAATGGACACTAGGAATTATTTCTTGATCTTTTCATTCTCATTCATAGCCCTCCTACACAAACAGGAAGTTTCAATTAGTCAAAGGAACATCAAGAAGGAATTTGCTATTTTCTACATTTTCTTGGTTTCAATTTACAATTTTGCACCCCCAGTTGAGATCAAGAGTAGCAATGCCTCTACTCTGTTGCTCTTCTGATGTTTTATGGTATCTCATGAATGTGTGTGTAGTTGATGTCTATTTGTTCTGAGAGGGGGGTTGGGATGTCTTGCAACTCTCTGTTTGTTCATTTTTTTTCACCTCTCTAAAAGAAATACCACTTGGTTTCTAGTAGCTATGTTGAAACACAGCCAGAATAGAGCACTGATAATAGAAGAGATAAGGTACTTATTATGTCTAAACAGAGACAATCCATTTGTGAACACACCAAAATGTTTCTTAACTGAGCTAAAGAAGTTGGTTATCCAAAGAATACCAAATAGATATTTGCTCTGTGTTTTCTAGAAACACAGAATTTAGAAAGGATCCTTAAGATAATTTAGCCCAACCTCTGGTACCTTTGGGATTAAAAAAAATTAAGTCATTTAACCTCTCTTGGCTCCATTTTAAAAAATCTGTTCTAAAATTTTATGTTTTAAGGCCATTTTGAGCTTTGGGCACACTAAGATCTTTTCTAACCCTGACACATTCTGCTCTCTGTTTTATTGTCCTTCAAATTGTAACATTCTTTGTTTTCAGATCTTTTTTGGTTCTGACATGCTAGGTTCTAAGATCTCTTCTAGCTCTGAATTTCTATGTTTGAAGTTCTAAGGTCACTTCTAGATCCTCTATGATACTGACACACTGATCCTTTTTGATTCAACATTGGTAGCTCATTGGGAATGTATATTTATCAAATAATTGTTACTAAGTCTAAAGCATTAAATAAAAGACAAAAGTATGATGTGTTTGTTCACTGTATATCAAGACATTGATTTCTTTAAAAAAAATAAGACAATCAGTTCTGGAAGATAGAATTAAAAAGGTTTGCATTAACTTTTTCAGAATGGTGAAGGGTTAAATGCTGGCACGGTAGGCATTGGGCTGTGGCCACTGTTTCCATTATATAATTCCACACTATGCCAAAGACATAACCCTGATGAGAGATGTCATGCAGGCAGTAAAGTATGGTAGCAGAAAAAGGCCAGCTTTTCTCAGGCTTTCCAATCTACTAATTATTCATCCTGACAAGCTATTACCCAAATTCATTTCCAAAAAGTCAAAAGAACTTGACAGGTCATAGTGAATGTGCTACTCAGAATCTGGTGCAGGCATTCTGCCAAATTAACCCTAATGATACTCAAACAAGTCTATTTACAAACCTGCCTTTCCTTCAACAAGAGAGATACTGAGTGGGACTGGATGTTCAATACCTTGGAGAGAGGAACCCAATTAATGGTGTGTAAATGAGTGTAGGAAAGGAAGCCAGTGAATACTACAGGGCATTCCCAGGACCTTCAGGGTTCTCATTAAGAATTCCTGCAAACATAGTTAGAACTTTGTGACATAGCTGTGGGCTCCTGAGAAACAAGATACTAGACACACCAATCTGATATGTGATAACCAGAAATTGGGGGCAGATAAACAAGAAAAAAGGAATGTTCTTTTAATGACAAAGGATTCAGCCTGATTGTAACTGAAAGACAGTTACTAGTTGTGATGGATTTGGTCAACAGTGGCCATACTGAAAGTTATGTTGACTCTGTTACTCATTGCTTCTCAATCAGTGTTGGGGAGTTCTGATGGGGAAGGAGATACCAAGTCTGAAGTTTTTGATATCATCTGTCCTATAAATTATCACATCCCTGCTACCTTGGAGAGAGGCTGAGATGCAAAAGCCCAACCTTTTTTGCTGAGGTGGACTTATCTGAATTGTCTTTTAGGTTTCCTATAAAAACTGTCCTCAGGGCAACTAGGTAGTGCAGTGGATAGAACACTGGCCCTAGAGTCAGGAGGACCTGAGTTCAAATGAGATCTCAGACACTTAGTAATTATCTTGCTGTGTTACCTTGGACAAATCACTTATCATTGCTTTGCAAACTCCCATCCCCCCAGAAAAAGTCTGTCCTCAACTTGTAGCCATTGTTGATCTTCAGTGATCAGACTGACAACTTATTGCTACTTGACATACTTATGATAAAATCCTTTCAATTTTCTCTGTCTTGAGTTTTGCCTCATTAAGCAGGGTAAAAAACCCAAATGAGGAATTTTCCTTTTAACAACCACATCCAGAAATTAATATGTTAATCATATGTAGGGATATTGTAATTGATCTTTTAAGCTACTCTTTAATACCTAACAATCATCCACTAATTTATGTCAATATATCAAAAATCTGTGATTTAGGTACTACTTCAATGATGCAGATTAAAACTCATGACTTATTAGTTAAGGATTTGTGAGTTGCTTAAAGCTCAAAATGGTTGTGTCTTTTTCATAGTCATACTGTTTTTAAATCCCAGAAGTGAGATATGGATTCAGGCTTACCTGATTTCCAGGCCCAGTATTTTATCCCCTAGGTCAGGTCATCCCTCAGTCAGAAATAATGTCACCTTCAAATATGAAGAGCAATCAAAAATACTAGCTCTGAAAGGATCTAGACTTAAATTACTATAACAAATAATAGTTGACATTTATATGGTACTCAGCACTCTATTTTTCTACAATAGACCTTGTACAGAATTTTGCACTTAAGTATATACTGCCTTAGATTTTTCTCTAATTTTCTACAGGGCATACGTCTTTTTTCCTTGGTCAGATTGTGGAACTCCACAAGGGCAAAGTTTTAGTCTTCTACTTTCTAAATCCCTGTAGGACTTGTAACAGCACAGAGATCTCAATAAATATTTGTTGATCAATTGATAGTAGTTTAGTTTACTAGTCTGCTCCCAGCACCTTTGTGAAGCTTAGGTATTCAAATGACTATATCTAACACTAACTGAAGGTCCCCATCTTTGGTTCCCTGTTTCTTTGTGTTATTCTATTCCTTATGCAAGGACCAGGAGCTGCCTCACTCCTGTGTCAAAATTGAACACAAATCAATATTTATCCAAAGTTCAAGGATCACAGCAAAGGAAAGAAAGGGACACGGATGCATTTTTTGCTCTCCCAGGCCATGACAAAGAAGCAATTTTCCTATCTAGCTTGAGTTAGAGAGGATCTTACAAAATAACACCAAGAGCAGGGGCTACAACTATGGAACTCTTGAGTGAGGTGACTGTGGAAGAGAGTGGGGTGCTGCCCCATTAGCATGCAATCCACAATAGGAACTATTATCTTAGCAATGAGAACAGCAGGAGCACTGGCAGGAAGTGGGGGTGGGTTACCACAGCAACAGAGATAAGTAAGAAGCACTGTTTCTATAGCAACAGCTAGAGTTCTCTCTCCTAGTCTCCTAGTCAGGATGGATAGGGGGGCACTATTGTCAACGTGACCATCACATCATCTGGGAGATCACTTTGAAAGGGGTGGATTAATGAAGAATCAGAATGTCTTCCTCCCTTGCAGAGTTCACAGTTGTAAGTTGTCATGATCTAGTTTATTGCAGGCTATATCATCATACCAAGCTTCCCTCTTGAGTTACTGATTAGGTAGCTGCTTCTCTAATATTACTATATATGACTACCTATTCTAATAGCTAGGTGAGAAAGATGATAAGAATACCAGCTTTGGCAACAGGAAACCTGGGTTCAAATTTTGTTTGATGTATTTAGTAGCTGTTGTGCCCCTAGGCAAGTCACTTAACCTCCCCTCATCTACAAAGTAGAGATAATAACAACATCTACATCATAGAATTGTATTGAAGATCAAATGTGATGTTTGTATAGTGCTTTGCAAACCTTAGAACAATATATACATGCTTCATTATGTTTACTTTGCATATGTATGTGTATATATATATATATATATACATATATACAGTATTATTGTTGATATCAGTTTTTATCTTAGAATATGAAGTTATGCTTACTGGAAGAAAAATTTCTATATGAAAATCTAAACTTATCTAAGATAATCCTAACTTATCTTAGGATGTGCAAGGGTGTCAGCTTTGCAATATACATATATATATATATATATATATATATATGTATATATCTGTAATCAAGTTGTTTAACTACTCTGAAGCCTCAGTTTCTTCATCTGGAAACTGGAAATTCTACTGTTTACTTCCTAGATTTGCTGGGAGGAATATACTTTGTAAAATTATAATATACCATGTAATGTGATATTATAAATTTGAGAGTATAGTGAGTGTGGAGGTTCTGGGGATGTGAGACAAGAAGGGATCCATTTGCAATGTTTTCTGAGAGGTCCTGAATTTAAATTCATGTATTGCTTAGGAGGTGATTATTTGCATTGTAAAAGTTTTCCTATAAATTCTGCTGTCTCCTAGCTAGTTTGCTTGGTCAAAGATCATTAACTACCTGGAAGATAGTTTGGACTGGATCAGATAGGTAGAAGAAAACCAAAGTGTTAAGATTCATTAAGTATTAACTATGAAACAGAAATGAAAATAAACCAAGTCTGAAATGATCACAAAACTGAAAGAGATTTAATTTATATAACACTTTTCAGGAATCCTTTGATTGATTACATTTGCTACTATTTTAGGCTACTAGATTGCAAGCTCAATGAGAGCAGGAAAGCAGCTCTTGTTTTCATTTAAATCTCATCAGAATTGAGCATATGGTAAATACTTAGCTAGTTGCTAAGTTAAATTATCAAGCTAGTCATTGGTTAAATGAGTATAAAATAAGGTTTGTCACTAATCCTACTCCCCAAACAAGAGTTGTTTTTTTTTAACACAAGAGTCAGGACAAAGAGAACATCTTAAATCACCCAGTTTCCCATCCATCTGAAACAACCCTTCAGAGAAGAGCAGTTAAAAAAATATATGGATGCATTTGCCTTCAAGAGTCAGGTCTTATTTAGCTACAAGTTCAAGATAAAAGAAGCAATCAGATTTAAATTGTTGGTGAGACAGGTAAACTTCCTAAGTCCCCCAAAGATACTTAACTTTACTCAAAATCAATGCACTACCATCCTGAAACCACAAACCTTTTTAAGCAACTACTGTGTGCAGGGACAAGATACAAAATTTAAATAATCTATGGCCCTTAATCTGCTGGAGGTTACAAACTAGTAGGAAGGTAAGACACCAACAAAGATAGTTATAAAACAAAATATCATATGATAAATGCATTAGAAAGTCATAAAACAAAGTCTCATGTGAGGTCTAAAGGTGAAAATCATCACTTCTCTAATCATTAGATAGGGAAGGAGGTTGACTTGAGTTGGACATTAAAGGAGGTACAGCTAGGAGAAAGGGAAAGGAGAGGTAGAATGGGTCTAAGATATTTTGTGCAAAAGAATCAAGAAAAAACTTTTGCATTGGAGTGGAGGTGGGGAAGGTGAAGGGAATGAATGAACCTTCTCTCATCAGAAGTGTTTCAGAGAGGAAATAACATACATATTCAATAGGGTATAGAAATCTATCTTACCCTAGAGGAAAAAGGAAAGGAAAGGGATGGCAGAAAGGGGACAAGGGGGGAGGGGAGAGGGACTGTAAGTGATGGATGAGAGGGAAGATCATGATAGATGAGAGGGAAGATCATTAGAGAGTATAGTCAGATACAATAAACATTTGAGAAGGGACATGGTGAAAAGTGGGGAGGAATAGAATGGAGGGATACAGTTAGTAATAATGACTATGGGGAAAAATATTGACGCAACTTCTCTGATATATCTATGATAAAGAATGGGATCCATCCCAGAGAAAGAGCTGATGGTAAAAACAAATAGTCAACGATTATTAATAAGAGGTATGTATGCCTTACTTGTAAATGGATTTGAACAGTCAGTATTTTTATGTCCTAATGTCTGCCTTTTATGTTATCAATAATAAATTTGGCCACTTGAATAAAAAAAAGGAGATACAAGAATTGAAGATGAATATGGGGAGGCATAGGGAATTACATAAGCAAAGGCAATGCAGTGGGAGATCATACTGAAAAACTGGGGATGAGAGAGAAAGTAATCTAGTTGGAATATTGAGTGGGCAGAGGAGAGAACTATATCCTGGAAACGTAGGGCAATTCCAAATTCTGGAGGGTCTTGAAAAAGTTAGGCAGAGACATTTGAATTTTTAGCCTGGAAACAATGGGTAGCCACTAAATAATTTTGAACAGACCATGGACATGATCAGGTTTTTGTGTAAGAGAACTCTAGGCAGCAATATGAATAATGCACAAGAGAGCAGAGGCAGTCATATAGAGACTATTTAAATGACTCGGGTAGGTAGTAATGAGAAGCTATACTGGCTGGTAACAGAATAGAGAGGAGGGGAAGGGGAAATAAAAATTTAAGAGAAGCACTCTAAATATTTAGCTTAGATTGTTCTATCCATCATTTAACTAGCATTCTAGTTATTCAATACAACGAATATTAATTGAGCACCTACTGTGTACCTAGCACTCTTGGGCATAAAGAAGAAATCTGGAAAATGAGAATTATGACAGGGAGCTCACAATCTGTGTGTGTGTGTGTGTGTGTGTGTGTGTGTGTGTGTAAATACAAAACAGAAATAGCTGAAAAAAGACATGAAATACAGAGCAATATGACCAATATAAAATCAAATATAATTACATGGCAGATATATGAAAAAGGGCAAAGCACCTTTTCTGTTACTTATACTGTTCCACTCAATGCATTGCCATTAAGATACGATGAAAAGTTGGGGCATCTGGTCATCTTTCCTATTGATTTTTAATAACTGGATAAATTTACAGACCAGTATTCCCAAAGTATCACTTCTATTATATCACTTCCCTCCAAAAAACTATAATGATTGAACCTGAATACTTGTTTCTAACCCTTCCCACCTCTCTCCTGCATCTCTAATCTTTTGAGGAAGAAATTGACTTCTTTGTACCTGTTTTCAAAACAGTTTCTATGATTTTAGAAAGACCTTTTCTTGATCCTTCTATCCTAATTAACCAATGTCTTATATCTCCTATGTTTGAAAACTTGGTGTTAACTCTAACTACTCCCTTACTTCTCTTATTTGATCACTTATCAAGCTATTCATCTCTTCTCTGCCATTATTACCCAAGGCTTTTTAGCTGCTATCCCATGCAGTTTTGTCCCACTTCTTTTGCTAATTCAAATAAGTGTTATTAATCTTTTAAGAGTCAGATCACCCACAGATCCATGCCTAGGAGTTATTTGTCACATTCTTAAGCCTAACTTTTCACATGCCTCTTAATTTTGGGTAGATCAGTAAGTAAGCAAGCATTTATTAAATGCCTCCTATGAGCTGGGTACCACAAGAAGAGTTCTCTCATAGCCTAAAGAGGGGAGATAATATGCAAATAACCATGTATAATTAAGATATATCCTGGATAAATTGGAGATAATCAATAGAAAGATGGTACTAACATTAATGCTTCTCATAGAAGCTGGGATTGTAGCTGGAATGTGGGAGTGGTTCCCAAAAGATTGTTCTCCAAAGATTGTTCTCTTTCTTTTCTCAGTAGAAAGTAAGTCCTCATCCTTACTACTATCAGGATTAAGGTCAGTGATTTTATTTCACTTCTTCCCTACCCTGGGAAGGTAACAATGCTCCCTACACCATTAAACATCAAGTTATATCTTTCTGAGTCTGAAGGATCATCACACTTTGCTTTTATCTAACAAGAAACTAACAATAAGAATAGTAGCATCAGCTTTCGAAACAACCCTGTGAGGCAGGCTCTATTATTAGCTCCATATATTATACTGACTCACATCACTTTGCACACACAGCAGGTAATTAATAAATGTTTATTGAAATTAAATCTATAGCCATTTGCCTGACAATCAAGTCCCTCCATAATTCCTCCCTACCAAGCCAATCTTATTCCACATTACTCTTCAACATTAGACCTTCCATTTCAACCTGGACAGTATCATCCTATGACATAGTGATATAATGTTCATTCCTACCTTTAAGTCTTGTCTAAGTTTTTCTTTGAAACAGAATAATCTCTCCCTTTCCTTAGTCCTCTCCAAACTCCTCTCACCTTTCAGGGCTTTTTTCAAGTCCTTCTTCATAAAGCTTTTTTCTAACAGAGAATCACAGAATCTCAGTGAATCCTTAGAGTTTATCTCATCCAATTCCTACCTCAATAGACATTTCTTCTATAATCGATAAGAAGAGCTGCTGGAGAGAGAAGACAAAGAGCTTCTACCTATGGAGGGCTGATTATTGAAGTAGAAAAAACCTGTGTATTTGTACACTTCTCCCTTCCTTGCCTCCAAGAAATTTTTGACTCTAGAAATAGCTGTGATAGGTCATCTATAGAACATTATCAAATGCATTCCTGGAAGGACTGTCTAGTCAAGTTCTTAGACCAAGCCTCCTGGATCCAGTAGAGATTCAAGCTCTTCAATCAAATGAAGAGCTCAGGACTATCTAGACACAGGGCCATGATGTGGAAAAATAAGCTTAGGCCTTTCTCCCACCATTGGTGAATGAAATGGACCATGCAGACCTAGGAAAGGGGCTGATGGTTATCCTGAGTTCTTTTCCTTATGGAGGCAATTGAGATAGTTAGGTAACCAATGTAGTTTTGCACATCTAGATGACCATATAGTTACCTGGTTAGGTGTACCTCACTGGAAGAAAGGGCTGTCTGTCTAGTAATTTTGTATGTTTTCCACCATCACAGGTTGGGAGTTCAACTGGGACAAAACTATAAGTCACTGAAAAAACACTAGAGAGAGTGAGGATCCCTGAAGGAGAGGGGTTGACTTTCTAATGTCAATGAATGTTTTTCCCTAGTGATGAGACTTTGACTTTAAGGCAGTGTTATGAGTCCAGGTCCTTGGAAAAGGTGAAAGCCCACCAGAGTGCATAGTTGTTTTGGCTGTTTGTGAGCTCAGCTGTAAAGTCCTTTTCATTTTGTCTTTTTGGTGAAATAAAACCTGTCCCATATTAATTGAAACACTAGTCAGAATTTTTTTATGAAAGCCAGATTCTTTAATTCTGATGTTTTTAGGAGAAAATCTAGTTGATACCATGAGCCCTAGAGTGATATTTTTAATGAAAATTCCAAATACTGATCCAACATAGAGCATTGGTCTTAGGCCATGGGTTATATATAGATTTTTCTAGTCATTATAAATAGTTCTCAGAACTGTTTCTTCCTGGATTGATTCTCTCTCTCATGAAATTATTTTCTCTCAGTTCTTCTCTCTTTCTGGCTATTCCTCATGCTAAATCATCATTCATGTCCTTAGCTGTAGCTATTTTCAGGCATCTAGATGACTGGTATTCTAGATAACTCCAACTGGATTTCTTGTTGACATTTAAACTCAGCCTGTCCAAAACAGAGATTGTTATTTTCTTTTCTTCATACTGCAAGAAAACTCCTCCACATTCTCCTCTTTTGGTTGAATGTACCACTCTACTCCCAATCCCCCATTTTCATAGCCTTGACTATTCCTTTTCACCAGCCCTGACTTCTAATAAATTGCTAAGCCTTGAAAATTCCACCTATACAAAATCTCTTATATCTGTTCTAGTCTAATGCCCTAGTTTAGACTTTCAGCAACCCTAAATGGTTTCTCTTCATTAAGTCCCTTTCTTCTTCAATCTTTTCTCTGTGGAGCTACTGAAATAATTTTCCTAAGACAAAAAAATCTGACCATTAATTTCCCTACTCAATAATTTCTTTAGCTGCCTATTTTCTCTGAGATAAAATTCAGTTTACCCCTCCAAATACCTCACATTACTCTCTTTTATACATTTTATATTTTACCTAAATGGGCTTATTTATGTTTCCCTGAACATAGCATTGCATCTCCTACTGCCATGCTTTTGTATATACTGTTTTTCAATGGTCAGAGTGGTTCAAGTGTCATCCCCTTCATGAAAACCTTCTCCATACCTCTAATTCAGAAGGTTCTCTTCATTCTAAGTACTCTTGTATTTAGGATGTATATATATGTATATATCCTAAATTTATATATAAATAGGTAGTTTTTTATTCATTTATAAATATACATGTATATTTTATATAAGATAGGAATTATAAATACATGTTTATATATAATATGTTTATGGTATTCTTTAACAGAATGTTAATAATACCTTAATAGCAGAAATTGTTTCTTGCTAAATCTTTTTATCCAAAGTACCTAGCATGGGACCTTACTGAAGGCATTGCTTCTAAGAAAGTTGTATAAGCTACTCTTGAAGCCTTCCAATGTTTGAGAACTCAGCACTGGCTGAGGAAGCTTACTTGGTTTGCACAGTTTTAATTACCTGGCTAAAATCTGCCTCCTCCAGCCTTTATTACTTTCACAATTTTTCTTTACTCCCACACATTGGATCATCTGGTATAGAATTTCATTACATACTCTCATTGTTGTTCAGCCATTCACTTGCAGTTGACTTTTTGACCCCATTTGAGGTTTGCTTGGTAAGATACTGGAGTGATTTGCCATTTCATTCTCCAGAGGATTAAGGCAAACAGAAGTCAAGTGACTTGTCCAGGGTCACGTGTGTCTGAGACCCAGTCTTACTGACTCCAGGCCCAGTGTTGCGAGGCAAACAGAGGTTAAATGACTTGCCTAGGGTTTTCAGCTCTGTGTTTGAGGCTGGATTTGAACTCTGATTTTCCTGACTTCAGACCCAGTTCTCTAACTACTGACTTATCTAGCTGCCTCCTACTCCCTTGTACAGCTCTTCATTTGTTTCATGTGTTTACCGTTTTGTAACTAAATCACAAGCTACTTGAAATCAGGGACTAGGTCATTTTCCCTTTCGTCCCTTCAATGCCTAGACTAGAGTTGGGCAAGACTACAAATGCTTGTTGATAGACTAACAAGTATGTAAGAAAGGAATCTATACTCAAATTAATATCTCACAGATGGCTCTTAATTACAAATGAATCATAGCATTAAATTCTGGGGAGATGTGGCATAGATTCCATCAAGATCAAGGAGTTTTGTAACTGAAAACAGAGGACTTGATTTTTTTATCTTTTCCTTCCTGACATCAATGGCCATCTCACCCTACTTCCTTCACTCTGCCTCTAACCAGTCAATATTCCAGAACTGAGATACTTAAATCTTGCCCATTTCCGGTCTCGGTTGTCTAAGGAATTTTCCTTTGTTAGAGTCGTTTCATTCCCAGTGAAACTAGCTTGAGAAAATCCATTCCCAAGGCCCTCCCAAATCACAATCTCTGTTTTCTTAGTACTTTTACCAACTGTCTACATTCACCTCCAGTGCCTGGCAGAGTGATGAAAGAAAGCAAACAGAAAGGACAGTCAACTTATTTCTAGCGCTCCCAGCTAGCACAGGAGAGAAAGAAAGCGAAGGATTGAGTTTTGCTATGTAAGGGTCATGACAAAAGAGGTAGTAATTATCTGCTGCAGGAATCCAATCTTTTTCTGTCTCTCTCTCTCTCCCTCTCTCACTCTCAGTCTTGATCCAAAGGTGATGAGCCCACATGGCCATGATGTGAATACTCAATGACAAGTCTATGTGTTAAGAGATTATCTGTGGTGAAGTCTGTGAGTATCATCGCATCCTATGACAAGACCTTGTATTATGATGATGATTTTTGTTTTGAGAGTGTTATAAAGGCTTGGGCATGGTTTAATCTTGTACACAGTATTAAAGAAAGGCTTTGAATACAGCTTCAAAAGCCAGCTAATTCTAAATGGAGACAAAAGCCCAAACTCACCCTTTTGCTCAAAGCAGATCCATCAAGAGGCAGGAGAATAAAATGTCTTTTTAAAAAACAAAAATATAAGGGTAAAGAGCATTTGTGAATAATTGGATGCAGTCACTGTCTAAAATAGCAAATGGGTTTTCTGGCAATAAACAGAATCAAATGAAAAAGGACTAGTAGTAAGGGCTTCATATCTGTGATCAATTATCTGTTGCATTAGATGCATGAAGCTAGCTCATTCCCAGGATTGACTGTGTGTGTGTGTGTGTGTGTGTGTGTGTATTTGTGGAAGCAGTTAACTTCAATGCTGTGTGGATCTAAGAAGCAGCAACTTCCCACTTACAATGTGTTGATAGGTAACATTTCACACTTGATTCACACACTAATTCAGGACTGGATTGAAATCTTTGACCCTCAGTTGGGTAGATGTACTCTGATGGAAAGGAAAATTATCCCAGAGAAAGGGGAGAAAGGGGAACAAGTCCATTCTGTTGTTGTTGTTGTTATTGTTGTTGTTGTCAGAACTTTGGGTCAATGTTTAGTTATAGCTTCAAGTAAAATGTTGATTGGACCAATTCTAATTTCAAAGTTGTTGAGAGGGGCCTATAAACATGTATATGCATACTTTTGTATATGCATATATATACACATATCTAAATTGATATATTATATATAAATATTAATTATATATCCTAAATGTATATAAAATATAGTTTATTTTTAATCATTTATAAGCATATATGTTTTTATATTACAAAACATAGAAATTACATATTGTATTTATATATTATATCCTAATATATATATTTATGTAGTTTAGGGGCAGCTAGGTGGCAGAGTGAATAGAGCACTGACCCTGGAGTCAGAAGTACCTGAGTTCAAATTGGGCCTCAGTCACTTAATAATTACCTAACTATGTGGCTTTGGGCAAGCCACTTAACCTCATTTGCCTTAAAAAAACCTAAAAACAAAAAACAAAAAATAAATATATAGTTTATTTTTATTCATATATGTATTTATATAATAGATGACATTGAGAGAAATTTTAAAGAACATAAGGAGAAAATGGGTTCTTTGGGGATTGTGAGAAGGGTTGATGTTAAAATCATCTTAGTGAATGGGTTTTCTCAATCCCACAAACCACCTCATATACTGATTCTTTGAAAAATGAGAAGAGTCTTATCTCATCAATTGTCAAATGCTATAAGGGCTAATGAGTATGGGGCTTGGAGCCTTCTTTCTTCTTCCTCCCCTTCCTACCCCCAAATCTGCTCCACTACATTGAAAGAACTAGTGTGACATGGGATAGGAATGGTTGAGAGAATTCATTAATTATGGTTATTTTAGTCTTCATCTGTCTCCCCAAACATCCCCCCCCAAGGATTCTAGATTCATATGCCATTTCCATGGTAAAAAATATGAAAAAAAGCATTAATATCTGTGAGATGTGTATCTAGTAGCTGTCATTAGTCCCCCCCCTTTTCTTTCTTCCTTGAATCATATTAAAATACAATAAAATACTTCGCTCCATGGTATGTGAGTTGGAGGATGGGAAATCATACATTTAATTCAAGAGACTCCCTAGTAGTGAATATTTTGCCCTTTCATTAAAAAATAAAAAATCTGGAGTGCCTACTCCATGTAAGGTTTAGTGCTAGGTGCTGAGGGAAATATACTCATAAATAAGGCAGTGTCCCTTTTTTTTTGCAGGAACTTCTTCATCTAATATGATTGGGGAGGTAAGATATATATATATATATATATATATATATATATATTCACAAATAGAGTAGGAAGAATCATGTGATAAGTGCATGAAGGAATTACAAAGAGCCATGGAGTTTAGAGGACACAAATGTCCCTTCCAGATGAAGAAATCAGGAAAGGGTTCACAGACTTTGAAGCACAGCTAGAATTTGAACAGGCAAAAAAGTGTCAGGGACAAGAGAGAAGGTGCAGACAAGGAACACATCATGAGCAAAAGTCCTGAAGATATTAGATGCATTTGGAGGATGGAAAAGAGTCTAATTCCTCTGAAGCACTGGGAACATTGAAAACAGAAGAATGTGGGGGGGCAGAGTGGGAAGGGGAGATGAGGCTGGACAGGGAAGGTGGAGCCATGCTCTGGAGGTACCCTTAATGCCTGGCTATGATTCAACTTTATTCAAAAAGCACTGGGAAGCTATTGAAGGTAAATGAGTAGTTGAGCAGCATTGGAGAAAGAGTAATCTGACAATAAAGTGAAGGATAGTTTGGAGGAGAGAAATACCAGAAGCAAGGCAGCCAATTAGAAAGGTATTCCATTAATTTTAAAGGGTGGTAATGAGGGTCTGTGGAAATGGGGGGAGATGAGAGGGAGAAGAGATCAGGCACAGTTGTATGAAGTATTACAGAAGATAAACCAATACATTTAGTGACAGACTGGATGGGGGAGATCTGTGAGTTGAGCACTGAAGGAGTATGGAAGGACAACAGTTTTCAGTCTGATTAACTATAATGTGTTATCAATAGGAAAAAAAGAGAAGATGGGAAAAGAAACTGGTTTGGGTTGGGAAAATAATAACAATTTTTGTTTTCTGAGCACTAAATTTTCATGTACTGACCCTGGACTCCTCAATAAGAAAAGCATTTTAAGAATTGCGTAGCACATTATCTAGTTTATCTCATTTGACCCTCAAAGCAACCTTGTGATTCAGTATTTACAGATATTACTATCCCCATTTTTTAGATTAGGAAACTGTGATTTAGAGAGATTTAGATCAAAATGAGGAAACTGAGGCTCCAAGATATTAAGGGATTTGTCCATGCTCACATGACTTGCAAGTAGGAAGTGAATTCAAATCCTGATCTTCCTGACTCAAGGTGTGACACTATCCACTGGCCCAGGTCATTACATCAGCAGGATGTTAAATACTTTACAATAGAGTTTAGCAGCATCCGCTAAGTAATTTTTTGAGGTTACAAGAGGTTACAAATGAACAGCAGAACCTTGCCCTTTACATCATGATCATTCTGTTTTTTAGCTGATCAAAATCATTCTTAGAAGACAAAGTAGGGAGTTTAAGTCAAAAGCCTGAACTCAGTCAAATTTCTCAACTCTGCTAGTCACTACTCTGAGTTTTAAATGGGTCCCATTTTCTACAAGAGCAGTGAGAATGGGAAGAGTTCATTTTGTACCTAAGAACACAGCGAAAGTGACAGATGATCCTTTAAACAGATCATTTGGAGCCTTCTTTTTCTTTTTTCCTCAGAAAAAAGATTAAGAATGACCAAAGAATAAATAAAGCAAAACAAAAAGAAAACCCTAAAGTACTGCTTTATTTTACATATATTCATATACATTCATATATGTGTGGCATGGGATAGGAATATGATATGAATAGGAAATGAAATAATTGATATTCATGTAGTGCTTACTATGAGCCAACTACTGTGCTAATTTTTTATTATCTCACTAGAATGTTGTGAGCATCAACCTGGTAGTTAGGTGTTAGTATACCCATTTTACAATTTTACAGTTAGCCTGCATATGAGGGTCAGAATTGAACTCAAGTTATTTGTGACTGCAAGTCCGGTGCTCTAATCACTGTGCCACCTAACTGCCTCATATATATATACATACATATACATATACATTTTTGATATATTTTTTACATTTTCATTTCTGATTTTTATCCTTCCCTCCCCTCTCCCTCAAACACCAGAACCAGTAATAAAAATAATAAAAAAAAAGAGAAAAAAGTGATTTTAAAAAGACCAATAACACATCAATTCTATTTAATATTATATGCAATGTTCTATACTCCTAGCTTTCTCCTCCAATTATTGCCCTCCCACCTCTGGAAAGAAAGGAGAGAGGTGTCAAGAGGAGAGATCAAGCTTGATCATTATATTTATATTATTTTACATTACTTAGAGGATTTTTGTTGTTTCTTCTTATATAGTTGTAGTCACTGTGTATATTGTTTTCTTGTTTTTTTATTTCATTCTTTGCTCATCCTATGCTTTTCTGAATTGTTTATAAGCCTTTTTTTTTGTTGTTTTTGCAAGGCAATGGGATTACGTGATTTGGCCAAGGTCACATAACTAGGTAATTATTAAGTACCCAAGGAGGGATTTGAACTCAGGTCCTATTGACTCCAGGACCATTGCTCTGTCCACTGCACCACCTAGCTGCTCCTTTTCATAGGCATTTAAGAAATTCTTCATAGTCATTCTTTCTTATGTCAATGTTACATTACCTTTGTTGCTGCTGGGATTTGGGATAATCAGATAAGGATAGAAATATGAGATAGCCAAGAGATGAAGGTCATTGAAAGACAAATGAATTCGTGCACTCTCTGGGAATTTACAACTACTCAGGATTTTATTATGAAATGTAGCAAAGTAAACAGGTTAAAAAAACCTTTTCTTCCTGAAGGGTCTGTAAGCACTTTAGGACAGGGCATTAGTTTGGCCACATGGCATGGGGGAGACCCATGGTGCTCCACATGGTCTGAGAAAGAGTGTGAGAAAAATCCATCCCATTGGATGGAAGTTAGAGTTAAAGAAGAAGCAGGAGGGGGTGGCTAGATGGCACAGTGGATAAAGCACCAGCCCTGGAGTCAGGAGTACCTGGGTTCAAATCCGGTCTCAGACACTTAATAATTACCTAGCTGTGTGGCCTTGGGCAAGCCACTTAACCCCATTTGCCTTGCAAAAAAAAAAAACCCTGAAAGAAAAAAAGAAGCAGGAAGAGGTGATGCTTCCTGTTAAATACTCTTCTGTGTTAGGTTGGACAAGGTGTAGTGCTTGGGGAATGGTCTTGCACCTTGGGCCAGGTATCTTTCAATGGCGAGCTATATACTTACTGGACTTTCCTGTCCCAAGGTGCTTGACCCCCAAGTTCAATATGTCATTTCCTGTCACACCAGTATCTATGGCCAAGGTTAGGTAAAGGGGGAAATGGGAGAGAGTACAAACAACAGAGGGGTCAGGTTACATCTCAGAAGCAAAGAACCTTCCACAATTAACAAAATTTAATAGCATAAAAGATTACAGAATTTGTTTCTGACTATAAATTTTTTTTTTACATTCATAATTCCCTGAATTACATTCATGTACCACAGTTCGTTTAGCCATTTCCCTACTGATGGGCATCTACTTTGTTTCTAATTTTTTGCTAACATTCTCTGTGCCATTGACATTATTGAATAGAACTGGGATGTTTAGGTAAAAGGGTCTTTTAGTCAGTAGACTTCTTTCTTTGTGAATTAGTTTTCATCTAGAAACTAATAAATTATCATCATTATAGATTTCAAACTATTAATGCTTGTCTTAATGTATACAGTACTTCAAGACTATATTCTCATATAGATCTGATTTAGGAGGACTCAGGTCAGTTTAATTGACAGTTTAATTAACATTTTAAGGAAGGGTTCTGAGTGTCTCAAATAGCTCAACACTCATTCATTCATTCAACAAATATTTATTAAACTCTACTATGTGCATAGCACTGAAGTAAGCCTAAAAAAAGTTCATAATTACCTGTATGTTTTGTTAAGTCCACAGGCAGATAGAATTTGGGGTCTGGCCAAGCTTTAGGGTGGGAATATATACTACAGAATAAACAGAAGGGGGTTGTAGTATGATTCCCCTGACCCTGAGGCTTTAATTAGATTGGAATGTAAATCCAGATGCCATCTGAAATATGGCACCCTTAAAAGTTACCTGTGAATGAATATTTCATCTAGGTTTCCTTGGCAACTTTTCTATTTGTCTGCAACAGCAAAGACAGTGAAAAAGAGAATGTTGTTAGATACATTCCCCCCACCCCCCAAACTGTCTTTTGTCCTTTGAGCCTTCTCCAGTTATATGGAATTATTTGCCTTGTTTCCTAAGAATGATGTTTCAATTAAATGCAATAAACATTTGTTAAATGTTTATTATGTACAGGAGCAATGGGAGATAACCACTTATTCTTCTTAAAATGCTTGATATTTTAGGGCTTGGGTTTTGGGAATGTTGAGATGGCTTGATCTTAGGTATGCCAGCAGGGGTATGTTAAAGCTTTGGAAAGTCAAATTTTCAGTATATTTACTGAAATGCTACATATCTGGTCTTGAATTTTTTGCTGATTGTCTAGAATTTAAAAAATGATGTCTAAATGTTAATAATTAAGTCAGCTAAACAGTATTGAGTTTATTATTGGGGAGAGAATCAGCTGTAAATACTCCTGAATGCTGGGTACCTGTCCCTCATTACCTGTAAAAATTCCTTAAAATCACCCTTAGAGATTCCTTACTTTTGGGTTTGTAGAATTTTTATGTTCTTTGGGGAATTTCCCCCTCCCTAAAGTCCTCTTTAGATGCCTCCTAGTTGTATAGAAGTAACTCTGGGTTCTTAAAGACAGTACCTATAGAGCACAAATTCTGGAAGATTCTATCATGGTTAAAATCTCAGTTGTGTCCGTGACCTAGATCTCCTTTGTCCTAGTTTCTCCACTCTTCATATGCCTATTTTCTGAGACCAACCTAACCAAGTTCTGAAGGGTTTATCAACAAGATAATACATTTTGGTCACAGCCATCCTTTAAGACTTCTTACTAAGTCACATAAATCAAAGCATCATAAATGAAAGGATTATTTCTCAATTGTATTTAATAACTAATTATTGAGTTAGAACCTAGGTTTTTCCTCTTTTCTGTTTCCTTAGTGTGAGAAATCTTGCTCAAAGACTTACCCAGTCATGAAAATTAGGATCTAATCAAAGACAATGAATTCTAAGTTTAGGCAAATGGGTGGATTCCTTTTCAGTGTGCTTACTTCGATAGATATGGGAAAATGTAAATTCTCTCATTTTTCAGATAGGTACAAAATGTCTCTGTGACAAAGATTTGGGTGCCAAGTGTCACATACCCCAAGATCCTCATTGACATAAATCTGTCTCTCATTATAATATTTATTTTTTTATTGTTTGTTAGCTAATCAGAGTCTATTATCCTTTCCAAAGGCATATAAGCATTGAATGGGTTCTGTGAGGGATCTTTGGCATTTGAGAATATCATTAACCCTTTTATTAATAAAATGCTAGCATTAATTATAAAATGATTAATTACCTAAAACTATCTCTCAAACTTTTTAAATGTCATATTAGATTTAAAGCACAAAAGATGTCATTTTCTCTACCTCCCCGCCTTAATTTTTATAGATGAAGAAATAGTCTCATAGAAATTAAGTGACTTGTCCAGGATCACACAAAAAGTAAATAGGTTGTAATTTGTCTTGGTGGAGAAGTATCTATACTGATGAAATCATAGATCTTCAAAGAACTAATGAAATAATAATTCCCTGATAAAATGTAATTGTCCTTTGGAAGATAATATTTTAAACCTATTATGGGCTAACATTTCTGAGGGAATCATGATAGCTAACTGAAATGAAATGACTATGTATGGAAAGAGGGGGGTGTTAAAAGCACAGGCAACCAAAGACAAACTTTCCCTCCCTCATTACAGTTTTTTTCACAGGTAGGTAGGCTCTATTGTTTGCCATCTTCTAGTTATCATACTAGCAGTATGATCTTAAAGATGTTACATTACCTCCATGAACTCCAATTTCTTCATCAAACAACTAGGGATAATAAAAACCTTTTCAACCTTTTATACAGATTTGCTACAAAGATGAATTATTGGAATTTTAGAGTTGGAGAGAATCTTAGAAGCTATTCCTTTTAACTCAATTCCCCACAAGAGAAGGAATATGGCAGACCATTGAAACAATGTTAAGTGCTATACAAATTTAAGTTATCATCATCATTATCATTCAAAAGTAGACTGGAAGATGACCTTTTCTAGCCATCTCCTTTGCACTGACTCCATATTGATCAGAAGCCAAGCTCTCTGAAATGGCCCCCATCAATACTCATTACCACAAAATCTTGGCAAGAGGAAAGGGAAAGAGAACTCATAAAAAAGGGCAAAATTAGCTGAGTTCATTTAATCTTATAATAAAATTTATTTTTGGACCCTTGCCTGATTTTTTTTGGATGCTGTGTGTGAGACTCATGCTAAGATGTGATTGGGACAACTAATTGATAGGGAATTGTTTCGGTTGGAAACTGGGGTCATTCCCATCTACAAACTGTATTTACAACCTTTATCTGCCAGAGAAAGCAACCTGTGTTTACCATTAGCTTTTTTTTTTAAAAATGTGACTTTAAAGTAACTTGTCTTTGTGTTTCAATAGGTTCCTACCATATGTTTCCAGTTTGAGCTTTTGTCAAGCTCTGCAGGGACCATGGCCTTGAGGTCCCCTACTCCCCTAGGGAGAGAAATAGGCCTACAAACAACTGCCATATGCTTTGTGTGACTCAACCCCAGCAAGACTTTGCAGCCTCCTCCTCTTTGTCAAAAAGTCTTCTGGCAGAAGAGAGGGAAAGTGGTGCAGTGGAAAGGAGGATGAACTTGGATCTATTTCGAATTTTGCTTCTACAATTTATTGTCTTTGTGACCTTGGACAAGTTACCTAATTTCTATCGACCTCAGTTTCCTTATCTCTAAAATGAGGAGATTGGACTAGATGGGTTCTAAGTTACCTCCCAGCTCTATATCTAATAATCATGACAATTGGCCAGATGTTTCAGATTCCCCACAGTAGAACCAGGAACGGTGGTCAGAGAGGGCAAAGAGAAATATGAATCCCAGAGGAACTGAGTGACTGTGGAAGATTTTGACTTGAAGTAAAGGTTCTTGGGATTATCTGTTCTCTTGTTTTCAAATTAGCAACTAGTTACTGAGCTTTTGAAACAGTACCAAGGATTGTGTTGGTCACTGTAAGAGATGGAAGGAAAAAGGAAGGGATCCAATGGGAAAACATAACCTAAATTGGAACACAATAGAAAGGCAAGGCATTTATGTGTTAAGTACCTACCATGTGTCTTGTTCTCTACTAAAGTTAGACTCAGTTGCTTCAAGGTTAGGGAAAAAGATGACCTGGAATTCTGTGAAAACTTTTCCAGTCAAGTATAAGCTCTGAAAGCTCTTAACAAGCTGAGAAACTTTCTAAATGCAGACCAAATGATAAACTATATGCCTTTCATCTAAGGTCCAGTCCATCAATCATCAATCTTCATTCAACCAATCAAAAAGCATTTATTAAAAGCCTACCATGGGCCAAGTTCTGTGCCTAGATTTGGGATACATAGCCAAAGTATCTATTTATGAATCTCTTTTCTCAAGAAGTTTATGCTATAGACAGGGGAGACAATATATACATATAGAGGTGTTTGTTCTTGTTGCTATTCAGTCACATCCAACTCTTCATGATCCCATTTGGATTTTCTTGGCAAAGATCCTGGACTGGAGTGCTTAGTCATTTCCTTCTTCAGCTCATTTTACAGATGAGGAAACTGAGGCAGACAAGATTAAATGACTTGCCCAGGGTCACATAGCTAGTAAGTGTCAGAGGCCAGTTGTACTCTAAGCCAGCATTCTACCTACTTCATCATTTAGCAGTCCAATTCAAAAGCCTCAAAAATTGTAAGTAAATACAAAGAATTGGAAATTGGGGGGATGCCCATCAATTGGGGAATGGCTAAACAAGTTATGATATATGAATACTATGGAATGTTATTTTTCTGTAAGAAACCATAAATGGTCAGACTCTAGAGAAGCATGGAATGACTTACAGGATCTGAAGCTGAGTGAAGGGAGCAGAACCAAGAGAACAATGTACACATTAACAACAACATCATTGTGAGATGATCAACCTTAATGGAAATAGCTCCTCTCAGCAGTTCAGAGAACTAGGACAACTATATTAGACTGGCTATGGACAATGTTATCTCCATCCAGAGGAAGAAAAACAAAACAAAATTCAACCTTTCAGAATCTGATGAACACTTTATAAAAATTATCTCTTTTATATTTCTTTCTCTTAATTCTAATTTCTCATACCGAAAATGACTAATATGTAAACATGTTTATCCAAAATATGTATGTACAATGCTAACCTGTTTTCCACTAAGGGTAGGGGGTTGAACGAAGGGAGGGTGGAAGGAAATTTTGTAACTCAAAAATATGCATATGCATATGGCTGAAAATTAATTAATTTTTAAACATTGTAAGTAAATAAAAATATTGCATACTGTCTTTTTCATTAGGTTCCTACCTCTTTGCCTTTCTTTGTTTCCACAATGTATACAGAATGTACCTGGCACATCATATAATAAAGTTTATTTTATTTATTTATTTTTGCAAGGCAATGGGCTTAAGTGACTTGCCCAAGATCACACAGCTAAATAAGTATTTAAGCGTCTGAAGCTAAATTTGAACTCGGGTCCTCATGGCTCTAGGGCTGGTGCTCTATCCACTGTGCTACCTAGCTGCCCCAAGAATGTTTATTAATTGTTTGGACAGGAGGTGATATAGGAATCCAAAGGCAAGAGAGAATGTTATGAGCTGGAGGAGTCAGGAAATGTTTGCTTGTTGGATGAAGTATGGGGAGTTTTTTCTTAAAGGAGGAATAGAGTTTGCATTCATAAGCAGTAGTGAAGAAGGCATCCAGCGAGAGGACAGCAGACTCAACAAAGACGGAAGGTAGGGAAAAACTTGTGGGGGTTAATGAGAATAATCAGGGTAGTGTTGAAGGTTTGAGTTAGGGAAGATGACAAATTCTGAGTACCTCTTCTCTGCAGTCTTGCTATTTTCCCTAATTTCACTCATTTCCTAAGTCCTATTGTACCACACCCACTCCACAAGAAATGGTGAGCTACTAGAAAGAACTACAAAATTTACTTGAAAATGTAACCGAGAACCAATGAAAGGAAGGTAGAAGAATCCTCTCTGCTCTATCTCTAATCTAGGGAAATTTAAACCTTTTTTGTGTGTCATAGTCTCCTTAAGCAGTCTGGGTCAATAGTCATTAAGCATTTATTAAAGGCCAGGCACAATGCTAAATTCTGGAAATACAAAGGCAAAAAAAAAAAAAAAGACAGTCCTTACCCTCAAAGAATTTACAATCTAGTTGTGTGACCCTGGGCAAGTCACTAAACCCAAATTGCCTCAAATCAGGACCATCTTCAGTCATCCTGGATCATAACTGGCCACTGGATTCAGATGGCTTTGGAGAAAGTGAGACTGGTGACTTAGCATAGCACCCCCGCCCCAGTCAATTCCAATTCATGTGCTTGGCATGACATCACCTCCCTGATGTGGTGGTCTTCTTTGAAAATGAATGACAAGCATTATTATTATAATCTAATGTGAGGATGATGAATGAGGGATGAATGTGGAAAAGCATCTTTCAAACAGAGAAAAAGTAGCTGAAGGGGGCAGGGAGAAATATTGAATTCCAGAAGCAGGATAGAGAAGTCAGAGATATTCCATAAATGTGCAGATGGGGGGGGGGATATTCTGAGTTGAGCTCCCCTCTTAAATGGAGGGTTTGGAATCTACAGTTCTACCCTCCAAGCAGAGAGACAGAGGGTGGTGATGAGGTAGAGTTTTAAGGCAGATGGGATCTGAGGAAGCCTATAGATCCCTCCTCAGGATAATGTTTTTTAAATACATAAGGTAAAATGCATAGGGGATTATAATGAAAACCAATGATACAGGAGTATAGTTAACACAATATTAAAAAGACAAACTCATGAACCTGGGTTACGAACTCTTGACTTGGGGCAGCTAGGTGACAGTTGATAGAGCACCAGTTCTGGATTCAGGACCTGAGTTCAAATCTAGCCTCAGACATTTAATACTTAGTTGTGTGAGTTTGGATAAGTCATTTCACTTGCATTGTCTTACAAAATTAAAAAAAAAAACATTGCCTAGAACTTTTCTTCTCCACACCCAAGTTCATTCTTTTCCAGATCAGAGATTTTGGGAAGCTCAAATAGTTGCCATTTTGCTACATACAATCTGATCAGACTATGTCATCCAATATTAGTATCACTTACTATAGCAGGGATGGGGGGCATAAGCTAGAGTCCTGAACACAGTCCAATAATCCTATTTTATAAATTAAATTTAAACTCTTGTGCTTGCCAAACTTCAGATTTTTCTGTACACTCTTCTTCTCATATATAAAATTATCTGTCCAGAATGATGAATGAGCCCTACCCTTCACCTCCCCAACCTTCCAGGCCTAGAGTTCTCAGTTCTTCATTTTCAGCCCAAAATGAAGCAATAGTGCTTCATTCATATAGTGGCTTCTTAACTCACATCTTCCCTATCATTCCCATAACTGTCCTCTGTATTAAATTCTTCTGGATCACTCGTTTTTTTCTCAGGAACACAATAATCAACTCACTTCTAGTTTCTATCGCTATGTTTTTTAATAACAGGGTTCAAATCTATTGCAATATATTTTTAGGGCCCACACCAAAGTGTCAAGACATCTAAGAATGCTAAAAATCTTTACTTGGGACATTTTAATTTACATAAAGGAAGGCTTGAGGTTAAAGGGAACTTTATATACATGTATAAATAATTCTGGAACTCCAAGCCTAGTTTTTCAAAAAGGTTCCCATCCATGATATCCTAAGTGGCACAATTGATAATAGTTCTGGGCCTGGAGTCAAGAAACCCTGACATCAGTTATAGCCTCAGACACTTACTAGTTATGGGACCCTGAGCAAGTCATTAAACATCTGTCTGCTTCAGTTTCCTCATCTGTAAAATGGGGAAAATAATAACAGTTACCTCGCATGTTGCTGTGAAGCTCAAATGAGATAATATTTGACTGGGGGAAAGGGAGATCAGAGAAGGTTTCCTGAAGGAGGCGTATTTGAGTTGGATTTTAAAGGATGATTTGAGTTCAAAAGACAGAGTAGATCAGACAATTCTTGTAAAGGTACAGATGGGAAAGTGTGGCTACTTTGGAAAGGTGGGACAAAAATAGCAAGAATTCCGGTCTGGAGTATTGTTGTTCAGTTTTATCTGACTCTTCATAACCCTTTGGATCATACTGTTCATGATTTGAACTCAGGTCTGCCTGACTCCAGACCCAGTGTTCTATCACTTACCTGGACACATTTATAGTTTTGTGTATGTTTACATGTATGCATATATGTATGTATGTAGACACATACATGTATATTCCTATATGTATGCATATATATTTTATAAATAATATATAATATAAATTGTATATAAATATATTTTATATATCCATATGTTTAGCTAGCTAGACAAAACAACCCTCAGTAATTCCAGATGATCATGATTTTTTTATAATGTAGTCAAAGCTACTCTGTACATGGAATAACTGCTCTTCATTCAATCCACCAAGCATTGGCATGCATATTATGTATTAAACACTGTGGCAGACATTGGGGATGCCAAAACAAGCAAACAAACAAACAAAGACTATATTCTACTTAAGAGAATATAGATAAGTACATTTTTAAAAATTTAATGGCATTCAGAAGGGAGTAATGGACAATTAGTTTGGTAAGATGAGTAGGAACCCAGTTATGAAAGGCTTTAAATAACAAAGGAGATTCTTCTTTAATTCCTGTGGGAGTTTGGTAGTCTTAACAATTGGAGCACCTTCACTCTTGGTAATATTTGAACTATTTTTAAAGGAAGATGAATACTAATGGACTGTCTTCTCTGTCTACCTTGAAAGCGTGCTTATGACTTACTCAGTCCAAGATAAATGGTGACTCTTTGGGGTAGTATGACACTCTAGGATTATCCTCGTATAATTGGACAAAGCAATGAATGAAGCAGATCATATGCCTAGATGTTTCTGAAGGACTTCTAAAAAGCCCTTCAGAGGTGACATGGAATCCCCATCCTACTCCCCTGCCTTCAGGAAACCTGTTTGAATTCTATGTTAAAGGCATAGGAGAAGGAGTTTCCCAGACCTGATTAGAGACTTTGGAGCTATGACTTTAAGGGTCTTCTGGGAGATCAAAAGTTGGAATCAAAATTTCCCATAGTACTAAAATGGAGGTTAGAGGGCACATAGCTGGAATCTACTTCAGCAAACCTCCAAGAAATTTCAGTAGAATGAATTATGAATTATGAATTATGAATTAAGATAAAAATGGAGGCTCATGAGCATACAAAATTATTTTCATAGCACATATGATGTCACAATTTTTTACACTTCATAGTATGAGAAGTTGATATATTTATTATGCCTGTGACTTTTGAGTGAGTTTTGCAGCAACAACAACAACAAAAGAAAATTGAACTGCATCATGTTTCAGGCTAAGTGGGAGTGGATCATGGACTTCCTGACTTCACAATCTTCTTTAGTTTCTGAATGCCCATAGTTGACTTTTCAATTTCCTCAAGTCAATGATGGTCCCCTTGAAAAAGGAGATCAGCAATGTACAACTTGGAAACAAAGTAAAGACTGACAGATTGCTTTCTGTGGGGGGATGGGGGAGAGAAGTAAGATGGGGGGGACAATTGTAAAACTCAAATAATACCTTTAATAAAAAAAAAGAAAAAGAAAAATGAGATCAGAATATCAGAAAAGAAGTAGCAGAAGGTATAAGGCTCTATTATGGGAGTATCTGTCACTCAGGACTTGCCTTTCTCCTCTTTGACCTTTCTCCAGTACAAACTTAAGGTCATTCCAACAAATACCAAATGTTCCAGACTGAGACTGATGTGGGTGCTTCAGACTTGGAATTAGAATTGTTGCCAACTGTGGAAGGGTATTTTACCAATAAGTAAAATGAGATCATTTCTCCAAAAAATTAAGAGAGATGCATGATCATGCTAGTCTACTAGTCTTTAGTTTATTATGGGAGAAAGAAAAGAACTCAAGGTTATTCCTTATGAGCAGCAACTTCTTGGTGTATGTTTCATCTTTCTAAGAACTTCTGCAAATAGGTAAGGACTGTGAACTCACTTCCTCCGATAAAGCAATGAGCTATCTTTTCTGTGAGCTGATGCCATGCCCTTATTAAGTTTGCCCAACCTAAGGCAGTCCAACTTCCAGGGTTAGGGACTGGTACTTTTATTGCCTAGAGCCCTAGAAGTAAGCTTCTTGAGATAAGGAATTGTTTCATTCTTTGTTTCTGTGTCTCCACTGCCTAGCAAGGATTAAGCCTTAATAAATATTGATTAACTGAGAAGTTAAATTCTCATCTAGGGTGACACAGTTGGTATTAGTCAGAGGTGGGACTTAAACCCAGGTTTTCCTGACTCAGCTTTCTATCTATGATGTCTTACTGCCTTTCCAATAGGCCAAGACCTTGGCTTTTATAAACAGGGCCAGATACCTCATTCAATCATGTCTGAATGGCTTCTCAAGTTGTATATATCAGCAGAGTTCAACCAGTTTGCATGAACATAAAAATTCCTTGCATGGGTTTCAGGTAAAAAAGAGTCCAAATAAGAGGAGTAAAGAGTATATTTCAACCAGTGTCAGCCTTTTTCAAGAATGTCTAGTGCTTCACTTCCCTGACAAAAAACCCAAGGGATACTTTTTAACTATCAAAACCAGTAATATGAAAATGTTTCATTGTATTTTAAGTGCATCCAAGGCACATTTACCAGGACTATCTATGTGCCCCTGTAACTTCAGATGTACAGTTAAACCCCATTTGCCAGCATTTTCAGTGTCTGACAATAAGACAAGATGGGAATGGTAAAGGTGAGATCAGTCAATAAGCAAGCTGATAAATATAGATCTAATCTGATAAGAACTGGGAATTCATTATAGATTCTGGAGTTGGAGAGTAGTATCTTTCAACCTAACCTTAGCTATACTATGAGAAAGTTTGTGTGTTTAGTTCTAGGATCTTGTTTTTATTTCCAGATGTGGAGCAAAAAACTGATTATGAATGGAAGATGGTGCAGGCAAGCCTATATCAATCCACAGCTCAGACACTGAAAACTGTTTTCTATGCAAATAATTTCTGTTTTGAAGGGAGTTTAATGAGCTGCCGTGTCTGATTATCTCAGCCTACCTTTCGGCTGTTGTACAGAGGAAGCAGATGTCTGACACCTTTTTGTGTTTCCCAATATTTCTGTGCCAGGGCTATATGCTGCTATCATTCCTGAGCCAGGAGATGAGAGCCATGGTGACTGCTCTTAATTGTCTTTCTGAGAAGTGAAATAAGGCTTCACCATCTCAGAGGCACCCAGGCAGCAAAGGTAGGGTCATCAAGTACATTTCTCATCAGCCTTCCCCCATCACTTTCTTGTCAAGCCTGGAATGAGGAGGAGTCAAACTGGCAGCTTTACTTACCCTATGGCACTTTTGAAGGGGTAAAATCCTACTAGAACCTCCTTCTGGTTTTCCCTCTTTTCTCTAAAGAGAGTTAGCCAATCAAGAAATATTGGTTGAGTGCATGGAACAGGTTTATTGCTGAGGGACATGAAGAGCTAAGAGCTGTCTCCTTTTCTAATCTCTAATCCTCAAGGAAGTTTGAAGCTAGGTGGGGAGACAAGGCATGAAGAAATAATTTCGTAGCTTCCTAGTCTTAGATGTAAAAGGAACCTTAGAAATTATCTAATTTTACTCTCTCAATTTACAGATAAAGAGACTAGGGCCCAGAGAAGAGGAATAATTTTTCTCAAGGTTCCATAGTTAGTAAAGTAAAATACCTAAGATTTGAGTCTAATTCCTCTGATTCAAAATCAAGTATATTTTCCAGTACTCAAAGATTCATTTCATAATGCTAATGATATATGGGGCATCTAAGGAATAAGTGGATAGTGCCAACAGTAAGGGCTCTAGAAGTTCAAGATGGAAATGAGGAGTGGACAAGAGAGATATCACTTTAGTATGGGATGATGTTGAAAGGAAAATTCTTCATTCGGGCTTTTCACCTTGATTTGAGAGGCAAACTCAGTACATAGAGAATTAAAAGGATTTGATGAAAAGTGCCTCACAATGGTTTCAAGATGGGAACTGTTTTTATAGATAATGTAAGACAATCCAGAAAGGTTCACCTCAGCAAAAAATTTGGGGTCCTTGCATCTCAGTTCTTCCCCAAGATAACAAGAAGGTGACAATTTGCAGAAAAGGGTATTTAACAAAGAGCAGCTAAATAAAAAAAAAAAACTACAGACTTAGTGTCTTCTTCCTCACCAGAACTGGCTTGACAGAGATTGATAAACAGATGGGGAACAATGAGGTGCTAAATCTACAGAACTTTGAACAATGGTATGTGGCAAAAGGTTATGTGTCTTGATTTGAACCTTGAAGGAAAGATAAGCTATAGAGAGGCAAAAGGATAAGAGGAAAGCATTATTAGTTAATTTGAATTACTTTGGGGGTTTTTTTTGGTTTGTTTTTGTTTTTGTTTTTGTAAGGCAATGTGGTTAAGTGACTTGCCCAAGATCACACAGGTAATTATTAAGTCTCTAAGGCTGAATTTGAGCTCAGGTTTTCCTGACTCCAGGGTGAAACCTCTATCCACTGCACCATCTAGCTGCCCCCATTTATTTGTTTGTTTTTGTCTTGTGTTTATTGAATTATTCTTTCTTTGTTTTTTTTTGTTTGTTTGTTTTTGTTGTTGGTGGGGTTTTTTTTTTAGGTTTTTGCAAGGCAGATGGGGTTAAGTGGCTTGTCCAAGGCCACACAGCTAGGTAATTATTAAGTGTCTGAGATCACATTTGAACTCAGGTCCTCCTGACTCCAGGGCCAGTGCTTTATCCACTGTGCCACCTAGCCCCCCTTGAATTACTCTTAAAAGATCACCTCTTCCTCCTCTATGTCAAAGTCATTTTGCACCTAGTTAAGATGTGGTCATCCTCTAAGATGAACTTGGGGCAGCTCATTTCAGTGGAAAAAGTGGTGGATTTAGAGTCAAAGAACCTGAGTTCATATATTATTTCTGTCATATATTACCTATGTGACATTGAACGAAATCATTTAATTTCTCTGGGTCCAGATTCCTCATCTGTAAAATGTAAAATGTACAGTGTACTTGATGACCTTTAAAGTTCCTTCCAATTGAAATCTATGACCCCAATTAACTTTGCACCATGGTTAACAAAAGCAGGAATATCGGAGAATCACAGAGCACAGACTTTGTATACCAAAATCATGGGCCTCAGTTTCCTCTTTTGCAAAATGAGATGCTTAGAATAGATGGCTTTTAATGTTCCTTCAAGCTCTAAACCCTATTATTCTGTGCATTCTCATTGTAAAGAGGAGGAAATGGAGCCTCAAGAGGGAGACTGACTAATTTGAGGACACACAGCAGTTGTAACAGCAGAGTCACGATTCTTCTGAGGCAGACGAGAGCTGCGTCAGACCTCAGAGAGTGTCCATTGGGGTTGTGGCATTCATGACACAGCTATTTCAAGGAAATGATAAAGAAGGTTGGCTGCTAGAGAATATTCTGAGAAAAAACAGGTACCCAGTCATCAGCATCATGTATTCTGACAGAAATGTGCCCAGCAATGAAAACAGTCATCATTTCCTACAGGGAAAAGTCTCCTAAAGCTTTGTAAATGAGAAATAATTCATGCATGAAGACAGTCTGTCTGTGGAGATATTATTAAATTTCTGCCCTTTCTTGATATTAGAAAAAATAAAACAGAAAAGGAGAGGGTTCCCTTTTTCTTCATCCAGAGCTTCATAATAAATACAAGAATGGCCCAGCTTTAATTTAAGAAAATGCATATTTTCTCATATATAGAGAGATAGTAGTATGAGGAGAAGAGGGGCAGCAGGGCCTCCCATGGACAGAGTTTTTATCATTTGTTAATGAGAGATAATAATTGCCTCCAAAGCTGAGGCATTATAGCTAAAGAGCTTGACTGGGTTTAGGGACCCTAAGAGGAAAAAGTCCCATGGTTTATATTCCATAGTGGAAGAAAAGGATGAAGTGAATGGGACCCATTTTCAAAAATCTAATGTGGAGGCTGGCAGTTCATTCATTTATTGAGATGATACAGTATGATGTAGAGAAGTAGCTCAGCATAATAAATAGAAAGCTGACCTTGGGCAAGAAGATCTGAGTTCAATTTCTGTCTCTGAAGTATCTCAGATTCCCTAGTAAAATATGAAATCTTGTCATTAAATAAATGAATGAATGATCAGGTACACAAACAAATAAATGAGTGAATAGATAAATAAATAAGTGATAGTGCAATGGATTGAGCATGGGGGCTGAAATGAAGAGGACTTGAGTTTGAAACCTAGCTCTCCCATTAACTGTGTAACATTAGGAAAATCACTTTTTTGTCTATGTATCTCAGTTTCCCCATTTGAAAATTGAAGGCATTGGATCATAGATCAGAAGGTGGAGGGCCTTGAATACCAGTTTAAGGAATTTCCAATCCGGTAAGCAATAGGAAGTCCCTTGATTCTGTATGTAGCACAGTTCCTGTTACACAAGTGCTTAATAAACAAATGTTAATGAACAATATTGGAGTTACAAAAATCAATAAATGTTAGTGGACAATAACTGGTGTTAACATGTGAGAATAAATTAGAACATAATTATGAATTTCTATGGAAGAAAAACGTAAGATAGATTCTTAGATATTCAGGCAGCTTGATGGTACATTGATTAGAGTGTGGTACTTAAAGTCAGGAAAACATAAGTTTAAATCTAGCCTAAGACATTTATCAGCCGGGTGACCCTGGGTAGGTTACTTAGCCTCCTTCAACCTCATTTATCTTATCTGTAAAATGGGGATGATAGCACTTTCATTATCATGAGATAGTATTTGTAAAGTAATTTTCAAAGGCACATACCAGCTGTGTGATCCTCATGTAGCTGAATCTGCTTGTTAAATATTAAGTGTTGCAACCTCCTTGGTACAAAGACATAGAAAAAGCATACTTTTCTATTGACTCTGAGGCAAAGGTTTCTAGAATATTTGGCACACACACACACACACACACACACACACACACACAGACACAATTTATTTGCTGCCTTGAAATAGTCTAAAGTTTGCCCCAGTCTCACCTTCAGTGACAATAAGTTGTGAAGGGTCAAATGTTTGCATGCCATCTGTTATCCATTCAGAGGGGAAATTATTTCAGTGTCAATTTTATAGAAACCCTTTGACACTAGCCAGCCCAAAGTATTAATGTCCAAACATATCACCCGCTGGAGCTGCAACAGCCATTTGAAGATTACATGTTTAAATGATCCAAACAGAAAAATACAGCTTTTGGATTTAGAGTGGAAAGCTGAAAGGTTCTGTCATGGGGAGAACAATCAATCAAACCAACTGGGCAGGGGGCAATGGGTAGAATTAAAGGCATTGCTTTGTTCTGTTCCTTGAGTATCTTGGGACTGGGGCTTCAGCATGATTTCCAAGGCAATGTCACATCATTTGTCAAACAAACTAGCAATGTCACACTATATTACACCGCCATCCAAGAACACTCCCCAGCCAAGCATGCATCTGAGATTGGAAATGGATCTTCCCTGGAATTGAGTTGCTACTCTCAATTTGCAGGGTGAAAAATATTCCAGATATGGGTAGTAGGCAGATGCTGATGTAAAGTGGATTTCCCCCCTCCTACTAATGAAACAGGTATAGCCCCACTATAGACTGTTTTGGCTCTTAAGCTTCATTGCAGTCAAAGTCACTGTGACACTGGTTTGCCTGCCCCATTTGATACTGCTGTTATTAACTGGCTGCCATGACACCAAGTCCTTTTCATCCCAATAGCAGGAGTTTGGTATTGTGGAAAGATCGCTGGGCTAGGAATACTGTAGATCATTCTGCTTTCTAGACCCAGTATCAACTGTGCCACTGGGGAGCTGCATGACTTGAGTGAGCTGCTTAACCTTTTTCAGCCATGGTTTCCTTTTGTGTTCAATGAGATATTTGTCCTGCTATGATGAGTATGAAAATATTCTATAAGTTACAAACTTCTATAATGAACACAGAAAGCTAGTTGGGACCAATACTTTTTTTTTTGAGAGTCTAGGGATCAGGAGAAAGGCCTGACCTGTCATTTCATGAGTATGGGGAAATCCTGCATGAGAAAACCCCATATACCAATGAAGGAATCTTAAAAATTAGCTTTTGTAGAAACTTGCATCATTTATATTTACAATTAGAGGACCTCTTTGGGACTCAGTTTCTTCATGTAAATGAGGGGGTTGGAACAGATGACTTCAGAGGTCCTTCTTAGTTCTAAATCAATGATCCTATGAATAATACATCATTTTACTATCTCAACAGCTGTATGAGGGGAAAGTTTCATTTTACAGATGAGTAAACTGAGGCTGAGGAAGATTAAATGATTTGGCTAAGGTCACCCAGCTGGGAAGTGTTTGAGGCAGAGTTTATTATATATCAAGAACATTGGATACAAAGGTAGACAAAGACATAACTCCAGGCTTTGGATGGTGAGCCTCTCCACATTAGATTAGGCAGGTCCTTAGGATTCCAGATGAAGAATCCCTTCTCAATCCATTCTTAAGATTTTACAATTTAGTTGGAATTCTCACAGTTTACACCCCCCAGGGACTTGGTCTTCAAGAAGCCAAGATTACTTTCCTGCCTGATGATGGAAAAGGCACTGAGCTCCCTGTGGTCCAGAGGAACCCAGAGGTTGAGCAAAGCATCCAGGAGCAAAAGTCAACCCTGTTTTGTTGTTCTCCCCATTGATTGTTCTCCCCATGACAACCCCAAATGTTCTTGATTATAAAACTAGAATCCCACTACTGTCAAACTATACCCTTGGAGTCAGTAAGAAAAACAATAGACTAGGAACAAATCCTCAGGTTAAATTCCTTGCTTCTCCGTGTTTTTTTCAAATAGCATTCTGAGTTTCTTTGGAAGGGAGACTTCCTCTCTGTGAATTCCCCATAGTGATTAAATCACAGGTTTGTTTTTAAGTGAAACAGAAACTGAAACAGAAACATTGTACTGGAGATTCCTACCCTTACATAGCTTACATTCTGTTGGAAGCTGACATCAGTTTTGGAGAGGCTTGGTTGTGTAGTGGATAAAGCTTGGCCCTAAAGTCAGAAGGAACAGAGTTCAAATATGACCTCGGACACTTAATAGCTGTGTGACCCTAAGTTAGTCACAATGCCTCCTAAAAAAGACAAAATTCTGCTTTAGTGGTTCAATTACTTGGGTTAGGGATTTTCCTCTTTTAAATTTAATCTGTTCTAGGAAAATCATCATACCAACATAAAGTTTTGAGTCTGGATTTCCTTACTTCTCTAAAACCTTGGACATTGGACTTGGCTCAGATAGAGAGTCTAGGCATACTTTTTCTGGACAGTTAAGTGTGTTTCTACCTAGAGAGAAACCATAACCAACTTTGCCAGTGCACAGAAAATGTAGTCAGGCCGATAGTAAATTGTTTTTATCTCTGGAGTTCTGTTATTGTACTATCATTATCATGATGCTAATGAAATGTAATAAAATGTGGCTTGGAAACCAAGCTCATCTGCAGTGAAGCTCCAATTAATATGATTAAGATATGGCTGATAACAGCCCTTTTTATACATTAAACTGACATCAGATGCACATTCTACCTTTTATGGATTATAGCAGCAGAGCTAATGTGGTCAAGTCGACTTAAGTTGTGACCAATTAACTGCTGGAGCCTGAGCTCAGCAGAACGAGGGGCTGAATAAACAAAACAGGGTTGACTTTTGCTCCTGGATGCTTTGCTCAACCTCTGGGTTCCTCTGGACCACAGGGAGCTCAGTGCCTTTTCCATCATCAGGCAGGAAAGTAATCTTGGCTTCTTGAAGACCAAGTCCCTGGGGGGTGTAAACTGTGAGAATTCCAACTAAATTGTAAAGTCTTAAGAATGGATTGAGAAGGGATTCTTCATCTGGAATCCTAAGGACCTGCCTAATCTAATGTGGAGAGGCTCACCATCCAAAGCCTGGAGTTATGTCTTTGTCTACCTTTGTATCCAATGTTCTTGATATATAATAAGCTTTCAAAATATGCTGGGCACTCAGAGATAAAACTCATTTCTATCCTTCAGGAATGTACAGTCTGCTGATGGGATGGACAGACAGATGGAAAGATATGATCAATTGATAGGGAGAATGATATTGGGCTTCCTGTTAGCATCTGAGCTGAGTCTTGAAATAAAAGGGATACTAAGAATCAGAGGTAAGGAGGAAGTGTATTCTTGCCTGACCCCATTCCCAGGAGTGGTAGTCAGAGAAGTGTACCCTAAAAAAGATTGCCAGAATATAGTGAGTTGTGTTGTGGATAGTGAGGAGGACCCCAAGTTAAGGGGATAGTTGAATGGCTTACTTGGGAAGGAACTATGCCTTCCTGGTACTCTGGTACAATATGCAAGTTAGCCTAACCTAGTGTGGCTCTGAGGTTGGACTACAGGTAATAAATTTGAGTAAGACTATCTGAGTTCACAATTGTGTGGATAGAAAAACTATCCATATTATTGTCTAATGCTAAGTAGAATAGTGGCTTTTACTTTTCACACTTTCAAGTGGAAAACTCTTGGAGATTCCTTGCTCTTAGTTCATATTCCTTCCTTTCTCTGATGGAACTTCCTGGGGGACTAATCCCTCCTTACCCTACATACAATATTACAACCATAGCTTAATATCTATAAGATCCTAAGATCTATAAATTTTTAATCTCATTGGAACATATAAGAAACCACTTGTCTGCAGTCTAGTGAAGTTTTGGGGAGGCTTCCTTCTTATAAACACATTATTTCACAACTAATGTACTTAGCATTTCATATTATGTCTTCTCCATTAAAATCCTCCAATGTCCTCTGATGGGATCATTATAATTTTTTTTTTTTTGGCAAATGATTTGGTTAGTGATTTGCCCAAAGTCACTGGGGCTGAATTTGAACTCAGGTCCTCCCAGCTCCAGGTTTGAGCTTATCCACTATACCACCTGGCTATCCCTGCTAGTGTTATTAATATACCTGGAGTTCAAACCTCAGTAGGGGGAATTAAAAGTTGCAAGGCCAACTAGGAGTTACAATAGATAGAGTGACAGAATTGTAATCAGAAAGACAAATTCAAATGCTGCCTCAGACACATCTGAGGGAACCTGGACAAGTCATGTAGCCTGTATTAACTTCAGTTTCTGGGGATGGGGATAAACATGGGGTTAATAGTGCCTTCTTACACAGAGGATTGTTGGTAGGATCGATTGTTTTGCAAACTTTAAAGCACTATATAAATGCTAGCTAGTTATTATTTTAGTATGATTTTTAATATGAAAATGTACATTTTTAGTGCCAGAAAGTACTGCTTTCCCTGGCTCATGGAAATATATGCCTAGGACATAAGAAGCATTTAATAAAAGCTTGTTGGTATCTATGTCAAAGCTTATGGTAGAAAGAAAAAAATTGTTAAACACTATTTATCAAATACTGAGCTGTATTGAAGATAAAAAAAATTTTTTTAAAGTCCCTGCCCTCAAGGAACTTATATTCTTTTGTTTTTCCTTCAGGGCAATGGGGTTAAGTAAATTGCCCAAGATCACATAACTAGTAAGCATCAAGTATCTGAGATCAAATTTGAACTCAGGTTTTCTTGACTCAAGGGTTAGTGCTCTATTCACTGAGTCATTTAGCTGCCCTCAAGGAGCTTATTGTCTAATGACAGAAACATCACATATAAGGGTGTAACTTTGGACCAGAATGTAACTGAGATGGTGAGCAGGGTTATAGGGGAGTGGTAAATTGACACATCCTTTCTGGGAAAGATGGTAGAGTTGATTTGACCACAAGTCCAGAACTATAAGGGATGGAGAGAATCTATTGACAAGATTTCTGTTGAGACTTGAGAGAAGACCAAACAGTGGGGAGTGAGGGAGTTAGTAACATAGGTGGGATTCATTTTTACACTTTGTAGGAAGTTTTGTTGATGAATAGGACAGGGGAGTTGATAGGGGATTAGGGATGGGGGATGGGGCAAGTTGCAATCTACCTTGATAGCCGAAAAATAAAAGTCCTAGATTGTTTTGAGGTGGGTTTAAGGTGAACAAATGCTTTCCCTTAAGGCAAAGTTTTTCCCCTCTTCCCCAAAATATCTTCCCCACAAGCACATCACAGTACCTGAAATTCCATGAACCAAAGTCTGTGAAAGACTGGTTTCAACCTTTACAACAAACCCAGATGGCTTTCCCCACAGAACAATAATTCCCTAAGGGAATGGGACACAAAAGAAGTATTTGGACCATCTAGTCAAGGCTAAAGACAAAATGAAGGTCATTGGACTCAGATTTAGAGCCAGAAATAATCTTTGACATTACTTAGTCCAATTTTTCATTTTACAGATTAGAAAACTGGAGCACAGAGAGGATGAAATTTAGCAGAGCCTGGTGCAGGTGGTAAGTAGGAGAGGTAGAAAATGAATTCAGATCCCCTGATTTCCATTATAGTGCTCATTCATGATTGTGCTAATGATTGACCCTAATAAAACACATGTTTGAAAAGAGTAGAGAAGAGGAATTTGGTACAAAGATAGGAGGTGGGTTGGACAGGACCGATGCAGGATTTTGTTTTCCTTGACTAAGCAAATTTACTACAAGGCTTTTGTTCCTTCTCTTTCAGTAATGTCTTTTGGGACGGTGGGAGGGTCAAGTGGAAGAGAAAATAAATGTTTACTAATTGGAAAAAAAATTTAAAAAGAAAGACAAGGAATTCTCTTTGGGGTTGTGCTTTAGCTGAGAGGGCTAAAAAGAGAAGAAGGAAGACTAGAAAGAGTCAAGGCTGAAATACTCAGTAAAGGAGGAGAAGGAAGTTCCTTTTTTCACTATTTCTGCATGGAGGTCTGGGCTGTAAATATACTCCATTTCTGGGGACTCCAGCTGACCATATTCTGACCTCAAAACCTGGTGCCCTTGCATTGCCAGCTCAGCCACTCTCAAAACATTGACTCCCCAGGGTGTAGAAGCTCGTAAATCATGGAATGACAGGACCTGGGACTCTCAGCAGAACACACACCTTGTGCCTCAGGGACAGATGGCCCAGAAGAGCATCTCTGTTCATTTCGTGATGTTAAGAGAATGTGTGATCACAGTGAGCAGCCATTATGGAACTGAAAAGAAGAATGAAGAAAGAAAAATGAAGGTTGTTTCCTACTTTCTTCTTTTTGTTCAACATGGCCCCAGAATTACAAGTTGCTCAAGAAAGTTTTTATCAGTTGCATGTGATTAAATACCTAAAGATGAGAAACTCTTTTTTAAAGTATTTTATTTTTTCCAATTGCATATAAAGACAATTTTTAATATTCATTTTTCTCTTTCCCTCTCACTTGTACCCCCTTTACTAAAAAGGTAGACAATTTGATATAATATGTACAATCATGCAATAGGATACATTTCTATATTATTTGTGTTGTCAAGGAAGAAATGGATCCAAAGGAAAAAAAGTCCCCCAAATAAAGTAAAAATAGTAGTCTTTGATCTGCATTCATACTTCATCAGTTCTTTCTCTGGATGTGGCTAGCATTTTCTATCATGAATCCTATCATGAGTCCCACATGAGTGGAATTGTCTTGGATCATTGTATTGCTGAGAAGAACAAGCCATTCATAATTGGTCATTACACAAATATTGTTGTTGCTGTATACAATGATCACCTAGTTCTCTGTTCATTTCACTTTACATCAGTTCATATAAGTCTTTCCAGGTTTTTCTAAAATCTACCTGCTCATTATATGATAGTATTACTTTCATATACTATATTACATATGCTTCCATTACATTCATATACCACAACTTATACAGTCACTCCTCAATTCATGGGTTATCCCCTCAGTTTCCAAGATTTTGCCACCACAAAAGCTACATAAATATTTTTGAATATATGAGTCCTTTTCCCTTTTTAATAATCTCTTTGAGATACAGACCCAGTAAGTGGTATGGTTAGACCAAAGACTATACACAATTTGATTGCTCTTTGATGATAGTTCCAAATTCCTATCCAGAATGGTTGGATCAGTTCACAAATCTATCAATAATGCTTTGGTGTCTCACTCTTCCCAAATCCCCTCAAATATTTATTCTTTTCCTTTTCTGTCATATCAATATTAATTAATCTGATAGATGTGAGGTAGTACTTCAGTTGTTTTATTTTGCATTTTTCTCATCAATGTTTTACAGCATTTTTACATGACTATAGATAGCTTTGATTTCTTCATCTGAAATTGTCTTTTCATATCCTTTGAACATTTATCAATTGGAGAATGACTTGTATTCTTATAAACTTGACTCAGTTCTCTATATATTTGATAAATGAGGCCTTTATCAGAGATACTTGCTATAAAATTATTTCCCAACTGAGAAACTTCTGATATGTAAATGACTCAGAAGTGTGAAAATGAAAGAGAGACTGATAACATGTGAGGAATTGAATTCAACAGATAATCTTCAGACTTCTTTTTAGTCATTGTTTCAGTCTACACTCTACACCCAATTAAAGGTGCTGATAATTTGTAAAATGACAAGTTTGAGTTTAATAGTAGAATGTAAGCTCACTGAGGTCAGGAACTGTTGTTTTTGTCTTTATATCCCTAAAAAAGTGAGCACAAACGTAAGTGCAAGCCCTGGCCACGTGGCATGGGGGCCTATGGTAAAGCACTAGGGCCAAGCATGGAAGCACATGGCCTAGGAAGGTAAGAAAGATTCAGATATCCTGGAGAGTCGAAGATAGAGTCAAGAAAGAAACAAGAAGGGGCAGAGCTTCCTCTTAAATACCCTTCTGTAGTAGGTTAGACAAAGGGTTTGCTTGGGGAGTGGTTTAGCACCTGGGCCAGATATTCTCTAATGGGCAAGCTAACTACTGGTCCTTTTTTCCCAACGTGCATGACCTCTAAGTTCAACATGCAATTTTTTTGTCATGCATCAATGGGCAAGGCCAGTAACTGGGAACCAGAAGCTGGGTGAAGGAGGAACTGGGAGACAGGATACAAACAACAGAGGTCAGTTTACATCTCAGAAGAAGACTTTCACAATTAACAAAATTTAGCAGCATAAAAGATCACAGAATTTGTTTCTAACTATAACCTTTCTACATTTATAATTCTCTGCATCACTTTGGGCTCACCATGATTTCCTTCCCTCAAAGACTGCTTTTTTTTTTTCACATAAATGAAACTTAGAAGGTACAGCAGACAGAAGGCTAACTAAAGGCTAACTAATGCTATCCCTGGTGCTCAGTAGTGCATTGGCCATTGATAAGATGAGAGCTCTGAGAGCTAGGAATACTGATTCATGGTCCCATGAGGAGAAATGAGTACCTGTAGGGGGTGGGTGTGGGGGATGGTCAACTCTAGCATTACTTACTCTTTCTGAAGTGTGACTTGGGATAGTGGCTTAGAAAGTTGTGTTTTTGAGTTCCTGGGTAAGGTGCCATCTGAAAATCAGATGGCACCAATTCAGTTTAATAAATGTTTAGTAATTATCTACTGTGTAACAGACATTATGCTAGGTATAGAGATTAAAAAAATCCCCAGTGATACAAGTCTTGCTTTCAAGGTGCTTTTAATCTAATGGACCTTAGTAAATTCCTAAATAATATCAATTTAAATATCTATGGCATTCTCTTTTACAAAAAGTACTTTCCTTAAACAACTCTGTAAAGTAAATAGAGCCAGTATCAATTTCCCCATTTTCTAGATGAAGAAATATAGGTTACATTATTTATCTAGGATTACATTTTTAGTAATATATCTAACTGATATCAGATCTTCTGGCACCAAGACAGCTCTTGACCTAGTCCATCACACTGAGGGTAGACAAAACTTATCTTCTTCAGTGCTTTTCCCTCTCCTAAGTCTAACAGGATCTTTTCCATCCCCAGAGGACCATTCTCTCTATTGACTGCTAATTTTCCAATAAAGTTTTGTTAGTCAGCAAGCATTGATTAAGCTTTTACTGTGTGTCATGACAGACAAAACTACAGTTGTGGTACTCAAAGAGTTCACTTTCCATTGGGGGAGACAAGTGACTATTTCTATATAATATATACACAGTATAAATAGGAGGTAATCTTAGAGGGAAGGAACTGGGTAAGGGTAAGTGAATGAGGGAGGAAGGGAGAGAAAGGGTCAAATGGGCAGACCTGCAAAAGTTGAGATCTGAGTGGAGTTCTGAAGGAGGTCAGAGAAACCAGAAGGCAAAGGTAAGAAAAGAAAGCATTTTAGGTGTGGGAGGGCAGCCAGTAGAAATGCACAGACTTGGAAGTTGGAATATTGTGGGTGGACAGTAGGTCTGTGTAATCAATCGAACCTAAGTGTATCTGGAGAGAAGTTATGTGCAAGAAGACTGGAAATGTAGGAAGGGGTCAGTTTGTAAAGGGCTTTAAATTCCAAATAGAAGATGGTGTCCATCCAAAGGGTATTTGCATTTTGATAAGGGACTCTGGAGGTTGGAAGATGTCTTCAAAACTCTGAATACTTCTTTAATGGTGGAATTTAGGTACTGGAACAAGTAAGGGGGAAGCTATTTGGGGACAGAATTAGGGGTGTGTGCTAACCTCCTGGAAGTCCCCAAGGCTCTATTTATGGGTAGCCACCTACTCTTCTGGCACAGTCAGCCGTGTTTGATGTATCCTTGGGGCATCAGATAGACAGATTGGCTAGAACAAGAGAAATGAAAAGGAGAAAGTATTTCACTTAAAGTTATAAGACGAAAGCTTGAGTCCTGGCTCTGACATTTCCTGTAGACCAATCATTTCACCTTTCAAAAATCTTTCTCTTTTGTATTTATATTATCTTTTTCCCAGGGTTGTTGTGAAGGAAGCCTTATAGTGCTCTGGCAATATGATCTGCGAGCTGTGAACTCTAGTATAGCCCCTTGGATGGGGAAATTGAGGCACAGAGAGATTAAATGATTTATCTAAGGTCAAACAATGAGCTCATGGCTTTTCTTGTTTCTCTTGCTTGGACTGATCTATAAATCACAAAATGTAGGAGTGATGGTAATGAGGAGCACTCCTATCTGTGGGGCATCAGGTGAGCTGTGTTTGAGGAGGAGTGGATGGTAGCTAGTGAAGAATCTTCCACACTATATTTCATGCCATGTCACAGGTCAGTCTATTCTTTAGTGAGAATTAAATGATTTATAGCACTGAATCTGTAATTATAAGCATCTTTCATAGGCTTCTGCAAGAAAAATGGCACAGATCCTAAAATATTCCACCAGGAACCAATATAAGTTTTTAAATGTTGATGTATTTTTTTTTAAAGAAGGACACAAGGGATGGAAATTTCCAGTAAAGCTGTCATTTTTCATTAACATACTAGGGAAAAAGTAGCAGTCCATTGCGTGCAATTTATCTTTGTTCCTTTGTATAGGTTTTGCCAAGCCTTCTTAAATTCCCTTGGTAAATATCAGCTATTACAGCTCCTTATTAAAACCTGAGAGCAACTAAGCATAAGATCAAAGAAAACTCAGCTCCAAGCAGAGCAGCATGACTGTTAACAGGAATGTTTGGGCAGAGCAGGCTGCAGGGGCAGGTTGCTGGGTTATATTTTCCTACTTCATAGGTCTGATTTAGAAAGGGGGGGAAAAAAACCTTCTATCAAGCAAAGTACATAATTCATAACGAGAAACAACAAGGCTCCTTTTCATTAGCTCTTCTGCACAGCTCACACCCAGTCTGCCACTGTCTGTGTATAAACTACATTGTAGAAAAGCAATCCCTGCATCATACAAAACACAGAGCCCGGGTCCACTGAATGCCAGTCCCTTGAAGGGCAATGATGATTGGAAGGTTTTTAAAAGCCTGCTGATCCCCTTCTTAAAGAAGGGCTCCCACTCTGCCCACAAATGGATCATTTCCTACCCTTTATCTCACATTAGATTCAAGCACTCTCAGTCTGCCTGAATTAATTCTATTCTTTCCTTCGGGATATGGCAGGGGCAGGCTGGGGACTGTATAAAGGCATTGCATCTGTGAGTCACTGGGCCAGGTTCCTGGTCAGCCCGCTCAGGAGGCTGAGATCCAACATAAAGTGGTTCAAGGTCATGAGGGAACAAAGGCTGTCAGAGGAGTCTCTCCTTGTTCCTGGCCTGTCCTTGACTCCAACTCCATGAGTGATGATCAAACAGCTCAGATGATAAAGCAGCTTCCCCAAGAAGCAGCCAGAGGGCAGGATCAAAGGGTCCTGCCAATAATGGACCAGTGAGTGGAGGCGCAGCAGCCCTGGTGTCAAGCCCAAGTTCCCAGTTCCCCTGGCTTTGCTGAACCTTGACCCATGAAAAAGTCATGAGTGAGAAAGAACGAAAGAAGGAAGAGAACATGAAAGAAAGAGAAGAGGAAGAAGGGAGCAAAGGAAGAAAGGAGGGAAGGAGGGAGGCAGAGAATGGAGGAAAATAGTAAATGAAAGGAAGGAAGCTGATGGCGTTTGAATACAGACTGAAGCATACTTTTTTCACTTTATTTTTCTTGAAGCTTCTCTTTTTTGGAGGGGAGTGGTTATGTTTACTTTTTTAAATTTAAAAAAAAATTTAATTTACTTATTTAAAAAATCCCCCCCCCAGCTATGAGCAAAAACAAGCTTCAATATTTACTTCTAAAACCTTGAGTTTCAAATTCTCTCCCTTTCTCCCACCCCACTCCCTGTCATTAAGAAAACAAGTTACTTGGTGTATATATGTAGCCATGAAAAGCATTACTACAAAGGGAAGAAGGGCAGAAAGAAGGAGGGACTGAGAGCAGGAAGGGAAAGAGAGAAAGAAAGGAGGAAAGGAGAGAAAAAAGAAAGAAGGCATAGAGGGAGGGGGAAGGAAAGGAGAGTAAAAGAGGGAAGAAGGAAATAAGGACGAAAAGGAGGGTGGAAAGAGAGAAGGAAGAAAAAAGGGAAGGAGGGAGAAAGAAAGAAAGGAGGAAGTATAGAAGGAAGGGAAGGAAGGTAGAAAGAATGGGGGGCAGTTAGTTGGCACAGCAGATGGAGCACAGGCTCTGGAGTCAGGAGTACCTGAATTCAAATCCGACCTCAGACACTTAATAATTACCTAGCTGTGTGGCCTTGGACAAGCCACTTAACCCCATTGCCTTGTAAAAAACCTAAAAAAAAAAAGGAATGGAGTGAATAAGGAAAGGAGAGAGGGGAGGCAGAAGGAAGAAAGGCAGGGAGAAAGCAAAGGGAGGGAGGAAAGAAAGGGGGAAAAGGAGAGAAGAAAGGAGGTAGGGAGAGCAGAAAGCTAGTAAATACAAGAGGTCAGATTTTAACTCAGACCTTCTCAACCCCAGACCTGGTACTTTGTCTAACGTGCTACCTAACTTCCTCAAGTAGATATCTGATAGTTCCAGCTTGAGTATGTGGGAATGATTTTTAATTCCAGTATTAGAGACATTTGCTGAGGAGGCATCTAAAGGGAAAATGAATGTCTAGGTTCCTGAGCTATCTCTGACTACTCCTGGTTTAAGCTTTAACTATATTGCAAAAGTTTGCCTAATCATAAAGTAGCATCGAATGCATAGTCTGTGTGACAGTTATTTTGCATTTATATGATGTTATTCCTTTTCTTTGACTTCTTTGACCATGAGTAAAGAAAGGGGGAGGGCAGTAAAGTGGTACAATGGATAGAATACCAACTCTGGTCTCACTTAATCTTTACTTAGTTGTGTGACTGGGGGTCAAGTCACTTAACTTCCTTGCCTTACCAAAAAAAAAAAAAGGATAGAAAATAGATGCAGTTAAACTATGCTTATGTAAATCTTTCTTATATGATTAGGGTTTTTTGAAATACATCATGAAGAGAATTCAATTCAATAAACACTATTAAGCCCCAATAATGTACTAAATCCTGGAGATATAAATAAAAGTGTGTGTGTGTGTGTGTGTGTGTGTGTGTGTGTGTGTGTGTGTGTGTGTGTGTGTGTGTGTGTGTGGTGTGTGGCTGTAGCCACGCCATCTCAGCAGCAGGCCCTGGCCACTCCCTGCAGTGGTGAAATGTCTTTCCCTGTTTCTCTTCCTCCAGGAGAGGAAAAGTAACATACCATATTCCAGATCATCTTCCTCTTTGGGACTAGGCAGAACTGCAAATGGTCACTCTGACTGACTTGAGTTTTTGATTTCCTTGACTTATATATGTCTTTTTAGGCAGGTTCTCATCTTATGTGTTTTCAACAATTGATTTATAAAGAGGCTGGGGCGGCATACAAGGGAGTGATCAACATGGAGGCATAATGTTTTGCGGAATCAAAACCAAGCAGAACTACTGATGACAAATTGGAGAGAAGACAGTGGTCTTTTCCCAGTGAGTAGGGACTTAAGCTAGGAGTTTAGTTGGATAAATCCACATATATGATTGAATGGATGATGATAGGATTAATTGTCATTGACTTTTGGGATAGAGCTGAGGGATGCAGTTAGCTGAAAACCATGGAGCATCCCCTAGTATTAGATGGAACACATAAGTAAGCATGGAAATACCTCATTTTTTGTTGTTGAACAGAATCAGGTTAGTAACAAGCAGCACTTCTGATGGGATAAAGATATATTGTAGTTAACTCTTTCTTGTGTATTTTATCTTCTGTGGATAAATAAAGAAAATATGTTATTAAAGAAAGAACAATTTGGAACCAGTTCCATCACTTACTATCTTTGTGACTTTAGAATTTTTTTTTAAGCCTTCTAAATATTACTTTGTCAAATTGGGATATTGGTATCTGACATTTCCAAATCACAGGGTTATTGTAAGGAGCATGAAATCATTATAGATCCAGAGCAAAGAGTGTCCTCACAATCTATCTAGTTTATATTTTATAGTTGAGGCACTGAGATGTAAGTGACTTACTGAAGGTCACATGAATGGTTAGAATTAGAGATAGAATTTAGACTCATGTGATAAAATCATAGGATAGTAACTGAGAAGTGCCTTAGGAGACATTTAATCCATTCTCCTTATTTAAAAAACAGAAGAAACTGAGGGTTTTCTTGTGAGATTTTTCTTACTATAAAGCCTGTGCTAGTTTTGCAGTATACATTTTTAAAAATAGTTTTTGCAAGGCAATGAAGTTGCCCAAGGTCACACAGCTAGTAGGCTAGATTTGAAATCAGGTCCTTCTGACTCCAGGGCTGGTACTCTATCCACTATGCCATCTAGCTATCCTCACATTGCTTTTAACAAATAAGATAATGTAGGTGAAACATTTTATCAATCATAAAAATGCTATATGCATATATATAGATATATGTTATTGTTTTTCTATCAAACGCTCCTGCATCTTTGAGAAGTAACTTGAGAATTTTTCTATTTTACAGGTAAGGAACCATCTCTTAGAGGCAAGTAAGAGACTAGCTTAAGGCCATTCAATTTGTCTAGTCTATATCTAGAATTCATTTATCTTCGGTTCCTCTATTTTCTTCTCCTTAGTTACCTTACCTTATTTTATTCATTCAACATTTATTAATTTACTCAATCAATCAATCAATCATTAATAGTCATTTTGAATGCAAAGCATTATTTTAGGAATTCTGAAACTATCTTGCTCATCATTTCTTATAGCCCAATAGTGTTTCATTACAATCATATATTATAACTAATCAATTAAATCTTGAGCAAGTACCATCTATATCTCTAATCTATCCCAGACACTGATGAGATAAAGTTGAAGAAGATCCAGTCCCCATCCCAGAGAAGCACTGAGTCTGGAGGCAGGAGAATCTGAGATCAGAGTCATCCTCAGACACTTACTATGTAGAAATAGGCATGTCACTTAGCCACTCTTTGCCACTGTTTCCTCAACTAGAAAATGGAGAGAAGAAGAAAACATAGTAGATACTACACAAATGTTAGCTATTGTTGCTAATAGCTGGGGAGACTTCTTATATAAAATAATGAGATATCTTCACTCAATAGTTGTATAATTAAAAGCTAAGTTGAGTGGTCCTTATGCAGATATCAAGATGTGAAATGTGATGGGATTTTTTTGAGGCAGCTAAATGGCACTTGTCCTGGAGTAGAGAACCTGAGTTCAAATCCGGCCTCAGAGACCTGACACTAATTAATTGTGTGACCTTAGATAAGTCACTTAACCCCATTGCCTCACCATCATCTCCCAAATGTAGTCTTTTCACATTTCACATAACATTTGGTGAGGATATTTTTAGCCACCAACTTATTTCTGAACAGGGATTGTTTGGATGAAAGAAATGAAAGAAATAATCCAGGAAACAAAAAATGTTACATCCTATAAAACCTTGAATGAGACTGAGCCAAAGGATCAAATTTTCCTAATATGGAAGGCAAAGGCCAGAATTTTTAGTGCTAATGGAGAATGTTACTCTCAGGTAACCTCCCAGCACCCCAGTAAGAGCTACAACAGGAAAAACACTGCTCAATTTTGGAAACTAAATGGGAAGCTCAATAGTACATGGGAGGAAAACAGAAATCTGTAAACAGCACTTTCTATTTTAATAAGCCCAGGACTTCACAGATCATTTTCTGTAAGTTGACAATCAGAACTGACATCTACACAATAGCATGCTACTCTTTTTAGTGAGCCCATTGTTTCCTTGCTAATAAATGGAGCAGTCCAACAGAATCCACATCTCATTTAATTTCTTTCTAGGGGATACTGGCACTAAATCACCAGCAGGTCCCAGACCTCTGAATTTTCTTGCTACAGGATTAATAAGCCCTCTTTGAAATGTCTGGTATCTTCTCTTCCTGATTTGTTTTTTTTCCCTGAGAGGTCTAGGGCAGAGAATTGTCTTGGTCAACTTATAAAGGTTAATGCTGTGAGGGTCAGTGTCCTGAGGCTCAGAGAACAGGTTCATGTTGAACCCACCTTAATGTCACCATGCTAAATATTGAAAACTAGGATGGCACAGAGTAGACAGTTAGATTCCATATTGGAGAGAGTACCAGATTGGTGATCAGACAGGACTGAGTTCAAATCCTGCTTCAGATGCTGAGAAGTTATGTGACCTTGAACAAGTTACTTAACCTCTCTATGCCTGAAATTTTTTCTTTTTTGCAAGGCAATGGGGTTAAGTGGCTTGCCCAAGGCCACACAGCTAGGTCATTATTAAGTGGCTGAGGCTGGATTTGAACTCCTGGCTCCAGGGCCAGTGTTCTATCCACTGTGCCACCTAGACGCCCCTGAAATTTATTTTTAAAATAAAGGGGTTGGGCCTCACAATCTCCAAGTTTCCTTGGGCTATAAATCTAAGATCTTTTGATCCTCTGTCCTCATGGACCCATCTGAAGGGGGACCCCTTAGACCCTACAGACAACAGCTTGCTTCCCTTCTTTCCTGTCCTCAGATGAAAATCTTGCCTTCATTTGATCTCATAGTACCTTTTACTCCTCTAATGAATTTGCATTCACATTTGTGACATATTCGGCAAAAATAATTTACCAGACCTATAAGGTTCTGCAAGTTGAATTCAAGGACTCTAGGACTTATTTATCTTTGAAATAATGATTCATGGCTGAGTAAGTTGTGGTATATGATTGTGATGGAATACTATTATGTTATAAGAAATGATGATCAGAAGGCTCTCAGAAAAACTTGGAAAGACTCACATGAACTAATGCAAAATGAAATGAGCAGAACTGGAATAACAATGCAAATAGTAATAACAATATTGTATGATGACCATTTGTGAATGACTTAGCTGTTCTCTGCAATATATAATGATCTAAGACAATTCAAAGGACTCATGATGAAAAATGCTAATCACCTCTAAGAAAGAAATGATGGAGTTTGAATGCAGATTGAAGCATACTTTTTTTCACTTTTGTGGTATGTGTTTTTTTGTTAGTTTTCTTTCACAACATGATTAATATGAAAATAAGGTCAAAGAAGATTGCAGGCATGGGGATATCCTTCAGTTCACAAATTTTCTCCTCTCAAAAATCTCTGTGAAACTGATAGTTTAAGCATTATCTTATCTTGCAGACAAGGAAATTAAAACCCATAAAGGTTAAACTCAGGATCACATCTCTAATCAAGGAACAAGTATTTATTAAGTGATTACCACATGCTGGGTGGTAAAATGGATAGAGCACCCCTAGAGTCAGGAAGACTTGAGTTCAAATCTGAACTCAGACACTTACTAATTGTGTGATCCTGGGCCAATCACTTACCTCTATCTCAGATTCCTCATCTGTAAAATGAGTCAGAGAAGAAAATTAACAAAGCATTCCAGCATTTTTGCTAAGAAAATATCAAAAGGGTTCTTGAAGAGTTGAATACAATTGAAACAATGGAACAGCAGCAATAAATATAGAATAAATACAAATAAAGGAGAAGTAACTGGATACAAGGTAGTCTGGTAGAGAGAACTTTAGCAGTTGAAGGAAGCAAGAAAACTTTTTGTGGAAGCAGCTAGATGGGTCAGTGGAAGAGTACTGAACCTGGATCAGGAGTTCAAACCTGGCCTCAGATATTTGTGACTTATTAGTTGAGTGATCCCAGACAAGTCAATTAACTCTGATTGTTTCAAGGAGGGAAAAAAAAAAAGACTTCAAAAAGAAAGAGAATGATTCTTTGAGGCAGATGAGGAAGGAGAACATTTAAGTTGTGAGGGACAGTGAAAAGACAAAGAAACTAGTTTGGTTAATTGGTAGAATAGAGAAACTAGGACTCAGAACCAATTTTCTTGACTTATCTCTTGACTCTAAAATTAGTTTTTCTTTCTTTTAATACACAACAGAGGGTATTATGCATGGGAGGCTTTTAAAAATATTTATTGACTGGCACAATGTTTGACTTCCATGAAAAAGTACATATAAATTTCCATGTCCAAGCCCAGATATTTTGTAAATCTTATAGTTGTTCTTAAATGTGAATTTATGTAACTTAAATTTCAGATCACATGATGAGGTTTGTAGGAATAGATCAGGAAATGAGTACTGATCCTGATAGAAAAACAGTTGAGATGATTGAGGATTTGTTGGTCAGAAAGTGCATATACAGATATATTTAGTTTTTTTCCCTCCATAAAAGTAGTGTCCAGATGCCTCCAAATGGTAGGGGTAGAGGAGTGACCCTGGTTTTCAGACTTACCAAGTACAAGCTCTGGAAAAATTTTTTAATCTAATTCTAAAAACAGGTCCCATCTGGGGACCAGCCTCTGTAGGTTCAAAAAAAAAAGCTCATTCTTAGCAGGCTGGCCCTTAGGCAATGAATTCATTGGCTATGACAAACTATGAAGCTGATAAAAATGCAAAATGTCCTTAGGGCTTGTGAAATTCCTTTTCCTTTCCAATTCAATAAGTATTTATTAAGAGCCTATTATGTGACAGACACTGTACTAGGAGTTAGGGATGAAAAGATGAGAATGAGTCTTCTCTAAACTCAAGGAGTTTACAAACATTCTACTGGCAGAGGGGGATATAAGACATAGACAATCCCAGAATTGACATTTAATTGATATAAGGAACTCCCAGATGAGGAAGCCTCCTCTACTAATGCAGGTTGAGATCTTCCTTGTAACTTGTCTCTCAGGAGTTGCCTAGCCTATGACCTGCAATTCTCAAATGCAGCCTGAACCAGATTAAAATGTAATTGGGAAATAGTTAATAAAATAAATAAATTAATTAGAACATAGATAATGTTAATCAATGAGTTTACAAGTCAATATGGTATTGTTCTAGAGTGTTTAGAACTTAAGGCTTATCCTGCTTCACTTAGCCAGTGAATGACAGATGGGACTTGACCTCAGATCAAGACCAGCTCATTATCCATCATGCCATGCTGCCACTCAGACCCACCGTATCAACAGAAAACACATTCATAGCAAATACAGAGTGATTTTGGAAGGGGGGGAAGAATATTAACATCAAGGGAAGTAGAATCAAGTAAGGTCTTGGTTAGGAGGTGGCCTTGGGGATGAGTTTTCAAGGTAGCTAAGAATTCCAAGAGATAGAGGTGAGAAGATAGAGAATTCCAGGCATGGGGACAGAGAATCAATGTTGTGGATAGGGGGATATCATGGATAAGAGAGCATATAAGAGATCATTTTGACCAGTGTATAGAGTATATAAGGGGAATAATATGAATTCATCCTGGAAAGACTGAGAAGAACCAGATTGTTAGGGGTTCTCTAATTACCAAAGGAAAAAAATTATATTCAATCCTAGAGAAGACACTGGAACTTCTTGAGGAAGAGAGAGGCACAGCTAGACCTGTGTTTTAGGACTATTTCTTTAGTTCTTGCTCAATAGAAACTTCTTTCCCCAGTTTAGAGCTCAAAACCATCGCACTCCCTCTAGAAGTAGGAAGAGAATGGCTTCTGGGAATCTTATACCCAGAATTCACAATTACATTTTGGACCTTTTCCCCTGGCCCTGTAGAAATCAATCGGAATATCTTGTAATCCCCAGAAACCTCATGTATCAATATGATAAATACTTTATTAAGACAAATTGAAAGGTGCTTGGAATGGCAAGAAAACAATATCAGTAAGAATGAAATTGACTGTGTCTTCAAAATAAACAACTGCTTACCACCGTGGGAATCATTTCAAAATCAACTGTCTATACAGAGTTAAAGTGTTTGGAGGAAAGGTCAACATTAATACCAAACCCAAAGAAAGGCAAAGACATAAAGAAAATATTGCATTCTTCAACCTATTAGAACATGGTGAGAATAGGAAAATGAATAAAAGTAAAGATATTGACTCTGATTCTCTTTTTTTAAATCTTCACATGCTTGATGTAGATATCTCCCCCCAATTTATCAAAGGACTTGAGGTCTTTCATTTACCCTCAACCTAATTTAGTTCATTTGCTGAGATGGCTCAATCAGGGTGTGGCTACTGCACTTGTTCTAACTTCTTGGAGCCTCAGATGAGAATTGGGTAAAAGGTGTTACCCAAAGATGGGAAAAAACTTGGCAAGCCCTTACACCAGATGAGCTAGTTTTTCTTGAATACTTCATATGCCCATATCAGCATGTGAAGACTTCCCCAAATAGAATGGGCCAATGAGAACAATTTGTTCCAAAGGTCTTGAAGGTATCTGAAGCAAGTATTGTGGGACATTTAGACTCAGAACTTGGTCAGACATCGAAGACACAAAGGTCATCCACTGCATCCCAGTTATTGCCAGTTGTCCTGACTTTTTATATTTCCACTGGACTTTGAAGACTCTAGAAGAGAGAATGAGGCTGATGACTGTACAACTTTGTCTTATTTAGATCTAATACATGTGCAAATAAAGACATAACTCTGGAATGTCACTGTCTCTTTGAAAACAAAGGACTAACAGCAACAGCAGCAACATTTTCTTAGAAAATTTTGGTTGATATAAAAAAAGTCTCCCCAATGAGGATCCCAAAAGAACTTGGAAATCACCAGGTCAGCCAAGGGCAATGGCAATTTTGATTGCAAATTCATTTTCAATACATTACAAAGAAGACTGATGGATGATTAAAAGTTTTACAAAAAAGTAAAAAGCAGGAGAAGAAAATAAGACTGAAGAAATTTTAAAATAAGCTCCAACTAAAGCAAAAATATACCAAAAATATTTCTAGATGAAACTAGAAGAACAATGTAACCAGATGTGCAATGAGATAGATTTGTCGGAATTTCTATAGTGAATTTGTCTCATCATTGACGAAATTGGAACTACTATGTATTCTAATACATCAGTGCCTCTTGTACATCAGTAAGACTTTTAATTAAGAAGTAAAATTAAAAGTAAGTTAAGACTTCTCTTTTCCTATCTTTATAATCCACAAAGGGAATCAAATACTTCGATAGAATCTAGGAGATGCAAAAAGCAGCAAATTCTCCTATGCCTGAATAGGTTACCCTATGGAAAACTTTCTTCTAAAGGTTTACAACAGTCCAAGGACTGAATATTGCACATCCTTGGGGTTCCAGAAAAAGGTGCTATGCAGCCATTTGAGGGTACTGAGGTATTTCTATGGTATCTGATTAATCATTTGTTAAACACCTCCTCTGTACTCATATACCAATAAAGAATTGCAATTATTCACTTCTTTTTTCATAGCTAGAATTCATTATCTCATCTCTATTAGAAGGAATTTTCTTCTTTGAGTCTCAACTCAGATTCTACCTTCTCTATAAAACTACTTGTCATCTCCCCCCACCTCAAATGTTTGTGCTATTACCATTAAATTTTCATTAGACTATATTTATCTGTGTAGGTCTTATATCTGCTCAGTAGAATGTAAACCTCTTCAGGGAAATGCTTCAATTTTGTCTTTATATCATTAGTGCCTAGAACAGTACCTTGTATCTATAGACTCCAAATTGTTGAATTGAATGACTTAGAACTGTATTAGATGACATACAAGGCATAAACTTTGACCAAAAGGAGCCTGCAATTCTTCTATTGATTCAGAGTATGCCCTCATGAGACAATAATAAGATAAAATAGTACATAAGGAAATGTAGACAATAAGTACCTGAGGATTTCAGAGAAAGAAATGATTAATCAGTGCTGCATCAGTCAGGAATGGGACTAGACTAATGAGCAGAATGTAGAGAGGTAGAGAGGAAGGCAATGGGATTATAAGATTCAACCTGCTTGAGTCCAATAACCTATTTTATTGGTCTAGCCACTTTCCAAATCCCAAAAATGTAAAACAATTTTTCCAAAGTAACTAATAAAAGAACTAGAATTCAAGTCCAGGTCTTGTGCTCTTTTCTTTATATCATTGTTGCCTTTTCTCCAGTGAAATGATCAAAACTATGGAGATAGAAGTGATCAATGAACCAATAAGGAAGATGCTTGGATGTGTGAGTGTCCATATGTATGTGTGTGGGAGGATTTCCACCTCATTTCTCAGGCATCCAGAAGAAAACAAATACCTTCCTACCATCCTCCAGAACTCCCTCAAGAGAAGACAGTCCTTCCTTTCCACCTGACCTCTGCTCTATATGCTACCCAGGCCACTGCTGTGATGGAGTGAGCCACACATGCTGAGACAGGAGCAATTTTAGAAATTCCCACTGATGCTTTGAGAAGTCCTAGTGCTTAATGGAGGTTCAGCTCCTTGAGCATGCCAGCAATATGCTTTAAAGGCAGCATCTTAGGCCTCCTCAGCACAGCACTCACCGGAGAAAACAAATTACAAGCTGAAAATTCATTACGTTTGTGGAAAACCTGAATTTATTTAGACAAAAGCAGATGGAGAGAATGGATAATCTCGTTACATTTCAGCACACTCCACTTTATTCAGAAGAAATGAAACATAACGCATTATGTATCCTTTCTCTCCATCTGCTTTCCCCTCAGTAAGCTCAGGTTTATTATTAATATAATGAATTCCTCCTGCTTTTCTCTCTTCTCCATTAGCCCCAACTCTTAATTGAGTTTTGTTCACTCTGTCCTTTTTCACACTCTTTCCCTTGTTACTCCTTTCCCCAAACCCCAAGTCATTTGGTAAGTCTTAGCTTCTGTTACTATGCTAATTCTGGGAAATGTCTTAATCAAATTATAGTTTTGCCAAAATGTTAGGAGTACCTAGGTTCTTCTGATCTCCAAGAGGTTCCACATTCAAGACTATACACATTTCTTCTCTTCTTGTTCTTTTGTGGGTTCCATCAAATTGATCTTCTTCTGACTCATTGGGATGAAGTAAATCTTTACACTTGGAGAATTTACCATAGGGTTCATCAGAATTGCACACCTTTTCCATGTCAAAGTTGATAAGCATATTGGAGTGGCAGGGTGAAAATCATACTTTTATTCCAGCAACAGTTTCTTTACTTTTGGCCAAAATATTTGTTTCACCTCTCATTCCTTGATCTTCTTTCCCTTCTCTGCATCAAAATCCTCCTGGAAGGAATTTAGTAAGATGGTCAGCAAGCATTTATTAGACTATTATAGGCCAGACCTTGTGCCAAGTACTGGATATAGAAAGACAAGAAAAACAGTTCCTGCCTTCAATAACTTACTCATCTTCTGATGGAGGTCACATATAAATAGCTAAGTGCATGCAAGATAGACACAGATTTCTTTTACAGCATGACTTATGAAAATGTGTTTTGCATGTCCACACATGAATAAACGATGTCAAATTGAGTGTCTTCTCATTGACAGTGGGAATACAGGGAGACAGGGAGAGAATTTAGAACTCAAAATTTGAAAAAAAAAGAATGTTAAAATTGTTTTATATGTAATTGATGATAAATAAAATATTAAATCTAAATTTTGAAAAAGATATACATAGAGCAGAAAGGCCTCCCATGAGAAATGGGACTTGAGCTAAGTCTTGAAGTCAGGGCAAGCAAGAGCTGTAGATGAAGGAATCAGAACCTTCCAGTGATGAGGGTGGGGTAGAGAGCAGTAAGTATAAAGGTACAGAGGAAAGAAATGAAGAAACCCAAATAAGTTAGTATGGCTGAATCCTAAAATATGAGGAGAGGAATGATAAATAAGAAAACTGGAAAAATAAGAAGGATTCTGATCCTGGAGAGTTTTACATGTCAAACAGTAGTTTATGATTGATTTTAGAGGACATCAGGAAACACTGAAGCTTATAATCCCACAATAGATGTGGGAATAATTTGGATAGAGATGAAAATGGAAGCACTTCAAAGTTGTTGGGATGATTAGTGACAATGTAAAGAATGAAGAGAAGAACCTTGGAGGCCAGTCATCTTTAGTTGGTGCCCCAAGGATAATGAACCAAAAGAAGATTAAGGAGTGGTCAGATAGTAGGGAGAAGAATGAGGGGAGAGCTGCAACATGAAATCCCAAAGAGAAGAAAATTTTGAGAGGAAGAATGTGATCAATAGAGTTAAATGCTGCAGAGAAGTTAAGATGAATAAGGAATGAGAAATTAGATTGCCTTTAGATTTGGCAATTAAGAGATCATTGGTAACTTTAGAGAGCAATTTTAGTTGAATTTCACTATGGAAAGTCTAAAGAAAATCCTAAATTAGTCATCTGCAGTGTAGTAGGGAGAATTTGGGAAGAAAGAAGTTTTTTATTGCTTTTAGTTTTCAGTCATATCCAACTCTTTGTGACACCATATGGGTTTTTATTTTTTTGACAAAAACACTCTAGTGGTTTACCATTTCCTTCTCTAACTTATTTTACAGATGAGGAACCTGAGGCAAAGGGTAAAATGACCTGCCTAGGGTCATTTTTCTGAGGCCAAATTTGAACTCATGAAGCTGAGGCTTCCTGACTAAAACCAGGAATCTATAGAAATGGATCATAATGGCATGGGGAAAACCTGTGACTTCTTATTGCAGGGGGAAGAGGGAGGTGAGTGGACAGATGGAAGTGGTGATAAATCCAACCTTAGTCACAATATCATGGAGTTAGCTTAGAAGAATCTAATACTGAAATCCTCAGTCAAATTGATTTGGGAAGTGCAGAAGTTATGGGTTCATTAAATACTTTAGATGATGCTTGAGTATATGTAAATCTACTACTCAGTTATTTTCCTTAGTCTAACTACTTTTGAGCACTTCCAAGCAAATACTGAAGAAATCATCAGCATTTTGAGTGAGTAAGGGAGAACCACCTGTGTAAATGGAGAGAGAGAGGGGGAGAGAGAGAGAGAGAGAGAGAGGGAGGAGATGGAATATTTTGTGGAAGTTAACTATAATAGCAAAACAGCTCGTTTGGTTGGACCATGGAGTAAGAGAAGGCAACGTACTTGGAATCCAGATGATTTTTTTAAATATTCACTTAGATGAAGTGGAAAATTCTTAACTGAAAAGGCAGTCCTTTTCTCTAGCAGAAACACATCCTAATTCAAGCCATGTACAACCTACTATGACCTTATATAAGAAAACTTTCCTCCTGTCGTCACTATGAGTCAAAGGCTCACAGTTGACAGATCAACAAGTATGTATTAAGTGTATACTTCATGGCAGACACTGAGCTAAAGGGATTTACAACACAGGCATTTAAAAATGACAGAATTCCTCCATTCAATAAATAGATACTAAACATCTGCTATATGTGTGGTGTGGTGTACTCAGGATAAATGATAAAAAAGAAACAATCCTGATCTATAGGGAGCTTACTTTCTAAATCAGATATGTAAAGAGCTTTGCAGATTTTTAAATGTTATATAAGTGCTATTTTGTTATTCCTGTTCTTAATTTTATCATCATCCTCCTCCTCCTCTTCCCCCCCCCACTATTATCATTATAGGAAACTAGGTGTCTCTTTGTGGAAATATGTGTGTTTATATATGTATATATGTATATATGTATATGTGTGTGTATGTGTATTTGTTGTTCAACTCTTCATGATCCTGTGAACCATATTATTTCTGGAACTTTTTGGAACAGATACTGGAGCAATCTGCCATTTCTTTCTTTTAAAAATGTTTAAATTATATTTTTAATTTATGAAGTAAAACAAGTATTTTTATAACAGTAGAATAAAAAGATAGTAGCATATGAAACTGTATATCTATTTATGTATAATTTGTTATTCCCTTTAAATATATGATTATATATAATAAAATTATTGTGCAAATTTTTTTCCCTTTTTTCTTCCCTCCCTCCCCCCTTAGAGGTAGCTATCATTATACATATGTATACAATGTAATCATTCTATACATTTTTTATTTATCTATTTGTCTGGATGCATTTTTCTTCATAATTCTTTTGTAGTTAATTTGGGTATTTAAAATAGTCAAAATAGCTTTCTCCAATGGATTAGACAAACAGGTTAAGTGACTCGTCCAGGGTCAAAAAGCTAATAAGGATCTGAAGTCAAATTTAAACTCAAATCTTCCTGACTACAGGTCCAGTACTCTATCCACTGAGAGTGAGTGTGTGTGTGTGTGTGTGTGTGTGTGTGTGTGATCATAGTGCTAGGTCTGGAGTCCCGAAGACCTCAGACACTTATTAGCTGCATGGTCTTGGAGTTAAGTTCTTCAACTTGAAATGGGGCTAATAGCAGCAACTAGGTTGTTATGAGGTTGTTATGAGTTGTTATGGCTAGGTTGCTATCAGTATCACACAAGATAATATTTGTAAAGTACTTAACTTTGGGCCCAACCCCATAATTTGGGCTATATGAATGCTCACTCTATTTCCTTTTCTTCTTATTGTTCTTTTTGTTGCTGTTAATTATTACATATCTCCCCGGTACACTTCCATCAAAGCCTGGATTCCATCCTATCAACTCACATTTGTCTTCCTTGACACTAACCTCAAAAAATATTTGCCTATTATCCCTTTATTTATTTAAATGCTTCTTGATTACAGGTCTCTGCAATAAGTACTATTTCATTCCTTCCATGGGCCTCCAGGCAGCTTCTTTCAAGCTTCATTTGGGAGAGGGAGCTGGAACTCTGTGAGTTCTAGAATCCTGGGATTTGACCAGGGGCTAGGGAGGTCTCTTTCCCTCCCTCCCTTCCTGCTTTCATTGACTTCAGTCACAGTGAAACAGCCCCAGCCTCTTGACCTTCTCATGTAATTGAGTCCGGGTTCCTGCCATGCTGAGCTCAAAGGCACCAGGGCTGAGGCCAATCTGTGTTAGCTCTGCAGATTTCAGCTTTGTGAACATTCAGCATACACAGAATGCTACCTCCTGTGTGCAGTTCAATACAGACATCTGTCAGATTGGAACAGTTTGGGTGCCTCGAGGCAGGGGGGTGAGATTAAGTGACCCCTAACAATTCCCAATCCTGGCAAGACTGTGGAAAGTTAGGAGTGTGTTGTATCCGGTTTTTATTAAGACCTTTGAAAGCTATGGGGATGAATCCCACATAAACAAAATTATATTACCAGACATTTGGGACTGGCAATCGAATCTTTTACGACTAAGTGCATAGGCTTTTACTAGAGAGAATATTTTCTCCAACTTAAATCTCTGAAATTGGAGTTGCCACCTTTAAAGGGTAAGCTGTCCAAATGTCCTTGCTGGTCAATGAAGCTTCTCCAAAGAGTAGAAGGAATTTAACACTTTCCTTCTCTTGGCACCAGCATGCACAGAGCTGATGGTGTGAGACTGTTCACAAGGAGCTGAGTGGGCATGAAATTCCCCAGAGATCGGGTTATTAAACCAGGGTAAGCTTTGAGGTTTATAAGAGCTTGTCTTAGTGCTAGATCAATTGTAAATTATCTGTTCAGTGCTAATATAATTAGGAAAATGATGACTACTGAGTAGGTTCTCTGGGGTGTGCATGAATCTCAAACTTGTAAACCTAAGCATAAGTTTAAAGTGGTTAACATCTGACTTTGACAGGCAAAGTCAAAGAAATAGAGGCAAAAATAGTTATCACTTAATGCTGGGAGAACTAAGCTATTGCTGTGGAGTTATGAAAACCATGGATCTGGGAGCTCTCTGACTGTGGAAATTCAGAAGAAAGAAAATGAAGCTGCACATAGACACAACCAGAGATGTTAACTCCTCTCAGCAGCAGCGATTTAGCATTGAATAGGACTTTAGAGGTCATCCAAACAAGATTTTCCATTTAAAGTTGGGGAAACTGAGGTCCAGAAAGGTTAGACCAATGTTACACATGTTCATCACATTTACAGATGACAGAGAGCTGGAAGAGATTGTAACACTCAGGAGGTCAGTCAGGATCTAAAAAGGTCTTGTTGACAGGTTAGAACTTCTCTGAGAAAGAGATAGAGGGAGAGAGAGAGAGAGAGAGAGAGAGAGACAGAGACAGAGACAGAGACAGAGACAGAGACAGACAGAGAGAGACAGAGACAGACAGAAAGACAGAGAGACGGAGAGACGGAGAGACAGAGAGAGAGAACAGAAAGTGACAGAAAGAGAGAAAGAGACGGAGGCAGACAAACACACACACAGGCAGAGACAACAGAGAAGGAGACACAGAGAGAAAGAGACAATCAGAGACACACACACATACACACAGAGAAACATAGACACACACAGAGACAGACAGAGACAGAGAATCAGAAAGAAACAGATTGATGTAAAGGAAAACTGCCTAACAATGAGAATCATCCAACCCCCAGTGGGGTCCCCATTGCCGGAGACCTTCAAGTGTGAGACTGGATGAGAACTTGTAAGAGAAATTGCTTATAAGTTTTATCAGATCACTTCGGAGGTACCTTCTAATTCTAAAGTACTGTGACAGTACAGATTCTTTCCACTGGGAAATGAAATTTAGAAAGGGAATCTTGTCTTCTTCCTGATAGTCTGTGCATAGGTTTGATTTTTATTTTAATTGTAACATTTCCTGAATTTCCTCTCTATTTACATTGCTGCCACTTCAGGACACTTGGCATTCTTTCTCTTGCCATGTTTCTGACTCCCTGATAATTCTAGAGATGGGGAGGGCCCAGAGAGTTGACTTCAACTTAGCTGCCTTCCTCTGGGCAGCAATGGTACAATGACATTAAGCCCTAGCACTGAAGTCAAAGGCTTGGGTTCAAATCTTGCTTCTCCTGTCATTTTGGGAAAGTCACTTAAATTCTCAATTGCCTCAGTTTACTTATGTGTAAAACTCAGGGGGTTGGTCTTCATGCCTTCTTAGGTCCCATCCAACTTTAGATTGATAGTCCTAGTTCAAAACACCGGGGCATTTTTCCAAAGATATTAACATCTTTCCTGGAAGGGTACACTTCCTCTCTGTTTTCAGTCTTGTCTTTTAGCTCTGGTGCTCCTCTCCTGGTGTCCACCTCTACTTCCTATCTCTGTTGGACTACAGATCAAAGTACAGCAAAAAAGGAGAGTGTTTCTTGACTTTTTCAAGGTTTTGGGCATTTGGGGAATGAACTCTATATCAACAAAAGCATGTCACCTTGCAAATAAGAGGGGTGATTGAGTTTGTGGGTAATTATGATGTTAACTCTAGGAAGGAAAAAATATGAGTTATTGAAAGAAGGAATGAGTAATCCATTATCTTCTTTCTCTCTTCCCAAGAGGGAACCTAGATCTCATTGAAAACAAAAGTAAGGTGAAATTTTTCCTAGGCTCACTCCCAAACAGAAGGTTCCAGGTCATGCTAGTATATTTTTAGTGATTTAGAGTAGTGATTTTAAATGACTCAATTTGTCCATTTCTAATATCAATTTGGGTCTATAATGAAGATGTATCTGCAGTGTAATGTGTGGTTTATACTCACTTCTTATGTGACCTTGTGCAAAGCCCTTCCTCTATGGGAGTATCTGGGTCTACAAATTGTGGAGGTTCAACAAGATTATCTCTGAGGTCCTTTGGGATCTGATGCTATGATCTATGATATGCAACCCTGTGGGTGCAATGCTCTTTATTTAATAGATATACTCTGCTTTGAATTTTGGAAAATAGAATCCTGTTTTCCCACTGACTGAAAAAAATCATTTAAAAATTTCTTTTTTTCTTCATTTTTGAATAACCTTCAAAATTATGAGCTATTTGAAAGGGCAATGGAAAGAGGTCTGGTGAATATAATTTGGCTGTAGTCTGTCACCAGCAATGATTTTGGGAGTAGAAAAGATATCATCAAGGGCATGTAGAATTGGAAAAACAGGTAGATCAGTCATGCAGTGAACATGAGGGATAACAGATGGACATCCTGTCTCTGAGACAGTCAAAAAGCAAAGCAAAGGCCTCCTGTAAGCAGGATGAAGCCTGAATGGTAGCTTATGGAAAGAGTTATATGAAAAGCATTCAGAATGAGAAAGCAAGGGAAGAATGGTAAACTGCACTGGTGGAGGGGATACTCATTCCAAGTAGATCATAGATTGGTGGAACTAACAAAGGATATGATAAATCTGCAGTCTATAGGATTAACTTGATGTTTTTCTCCCATCTTCACCCCTATCACCTGCCAACAATTGTAAGTATTTTAGGGGAATTCCAACTTAAAAGAATTCTGTGGAAAATTCTGTGAGACAAAGGAATCCAAGCAATCTTCTAGTAATTGAAGCTTTGATGTTTGGAATCCTCTTAGGGGAGGACTGTCTTGACTTCATTTGGGAGGGCCAGGGAATTCGAGATTGAGTTTCCTAATCTTCACCAGGCTGGAAGTGAAGCCTCAGGGGCTGATCCCAATAATGATTAACATGGAAGTTTAAACCTGTTCCATTTTTTCCCATCTAGACTAGTTTATGCCTCTTTAGGTAACTTGGTAACCTTCCTGAGAAGAGTCTCAGGGGCTTACCATACTGGTACCAGACGTAGTATGGTCATTCAATCAACATTAGCCCCAAGAACTCCTGTAATCCACTATTCTCAACCTCTTCAGTAGCAGGAACTACCAGAGTATGCCACCGTGGCTCAGTCTTTGACTAGTGATCATTCAGAGTAGTGAAGACTTTAGAACCTGGAGGTCTAATCTATCTCTTTCATTTAACAGATGAGGAAACTGAGGTCCAGAGAGGCTGATTGCTGAGGAAGATATTTAGTAGCAGAGCTACAGCTATATACTACAACACATTACCATTTTCTCCTATCTCCTTCCCAAACAACTCTTAAAATGGGAACCTCCCACAACTCATCTAGATTCATGATCTGTTAGAAGTCCTCTCCTACTCATAGAGAAACAACCACACATAAAGACCTTTAAAGAGTATCTCTTTCTGTCTTTCATGACAGTCAGTCAACAACCATTTATTAAGTGCATACTATCTTGCTAAACTGTTGGATCTTTCTTTGGAGGAGGACGAGTGACATCATGCAGTTATGTCCTGAGGTATGAGAAATAGATTTAAGTAAGGCAAAGTTGAATAAATTATCAGACAGGCTCTCTCTTCCAGAGTCATCAAAGTCCACTTCAGTGGAAGGACAAAAATCAGGACAACTGGTAATGGCCCTAGATGTAGTGAATGACCTTGATGTCTTCCATGACCAAGTTCTAAGTATTCCACAGTTCTTGCTTCAGTCACCTTCATGGTCATGGAACAAATTGTCCTCATTCTCCCAATATGCCTGGGGAAGTCTTCACATACTTGGACTAGACATTACCCCTAACTCACTAATGGATTAGAGACCTGTCAATAATGCTCAACTTGGGTTACCCCATCTACCAAAATGGTTTGGTTACCTGCTAGCTCACCTGTGGTTACTATGGGCTAGACATTGTGTATGAGGATATAAAGAAAGACAAAAGTCTTCATCTTCAAGGAGCTCAAAGACTAATGAAGGAGCTAATAAACAAAGAACTGTGTACAAACAAGTTAAATCCAAGATACATTGGAGATAATCAACAGAAAGAAAGCATTAACAGTAAGGGGTAGGGGTGGGGTAGGGGCTAGCTAGGTGGTGCAGTGGATAAAGCACTGATCCTGGAGTCAGGAGGACCTGAATTCAAATGTGACCTCAGACATTTAATGATTGCCTAGCTGTGTGATCTTGTGCAAGTCACTTAACCCCATTGCCCTAAAAATAATTTTTAAAAAGTGGCATGGAAAAAATTTCTTGAGGAAGATTGGATTTTAGCTGAGACTTGAAGGAAGCCAGAAAAGCAGGAAAGAGGGCAGGAGTCTAATCTTGGGACACAGCAATACAAGGAGTTGTTTTATAATGAGGTTTGTATTGGAAAATAAATTTGTATGGGCTCTGAAGAGTCAGTTGATAAATTTTCAATTTGAACATTCAGAAATCCAAAAATGCTACCAATTAAGGTTTGATTTATTTTGTTGTTTATTTAAGAACTGTTTAAGGTCTTAAGAAAGCAGTGGAGAAAATGTTGATAATGTGCATTAAACTTAAAAATTTGCCTTGTATTCTAAGAGTCATTTATTAAAATTTGTTATCTATGACCTGGAGGGACTCCATCAGATAATACAAAAAGTGTGGGGTTGGGAAGGGAGAGGGGAGATTCTTTAAAGCATTCTTTTTAAAAAAGAAAATTTAAAAGTGACCTTTCAGAGTGTTGGATTCGTGGGTGGGGTACCTCCATGTTGACATATGTTCTGTGTAGCTAGGTGATAAATTTCACTCTGTACCAGAATGTCAATCTAGAGGCACTTATGTTATTTTTATATCTAAGTACAGTAAAGATCACATTTTTATGTGAGATCACACCAAGTGCAAGGCCAAGTACATACTAAACATTTAAAATAAATGCTTTTCATTAATTTTTCCATTCATTCATTCATGCAAATATGCATAGGCTCAGGACATCCTAAACAATAGTGACCACTCATTTATGGGTTGAATTTTATCTAGCACCAACCTCAATGTGTAAGCATATTCAGGTTGAATTTGGATCCTCCCTCCTGCACTTACTCTAATTAAGTCATTTTGAAGGTGTAACCATAGAGACAGTCAACCTGGACATAATGTTGGATTTGGAATCTAGAACACCTGATGCTAATCCAGTTTGTGACTGGATGTATAATCTTTTGTACAAGGTAAACTGAGGCTAGTGCAATGCTCAAGGCTGGGAATTCTGAGGTATTACAGAGGTAAAGACAGTAAGGTTCTGAATTAAATTTGGCACCAATATGATGAGTCCCCAGGAGTAGGGAGATGCCAGACTGCATAAGGAAAAGTGGGGTTGTCCAGGTAGTAAATGGAGCAACATGAAGTTTCCATTATCAACAGAAGTAGGATTGGACTCCTTAGGTGCTTCTGATCTTCCAGTCTGAGATAGGGAAATGCACTCTCATATACAAAGTTCTGTCTAGCACTATCTAGTTGTGTTATACTAAACAAGCAAATAAACTGAGCCCATTTCTCCATCTACAAAATGTTAAAGTTATAATAACTTTAGCATCTATCACATAATATTGCTGTGTCTTAAAATGAAATAAATTAATTTAAAATATTTTGCAAACTTTTAAACAATATCAACTCTTATCCTAAGGACATGCTTGACAATATCTCCCTATCAGCTGCTCTCTCCTACTACCTATAAACTTTCCCAGGTCTCCTCCAATCTTGGGGGGAAAGCCCTCATTTCACTCTAGCATCCATTTAACCAATCAAGCCAAAGTTTCATGTCTTTTCTTCAGTCCATGGTCAAATTCCTAGAGAAAAGTGTATATTCTTAGTGCAACCACTTCCTCTCTTCTCACTTATTTCAAAATCCTTGGTAAAATCTTGATATTCTCTTTCTGAAGTTGACAATTATCTCTTAATTGAAAAATATGGCATTCTTTTTCTCAGTCCTCATCTTTCTGACCTCTCTGCAGTTTTTGACACTGTTCACCTCCTGGATGCTCCCCCACCCCCACCCCAGATTATCATGCTTTACTCTCTTGGTTCTTTTTCTATCTGTGTGATAACTCTCAGTCTCCTTTGCTGGATCATCATATACTAATTCCTCAATATGGGTTTTCCCCAAGGTTCTATTCTTGTCTCTCCCCACACCTTTTCTAAGTGATTTAATGAACTTTCATGGGTTCAGTAATCATATCATTGGAAATCATTCCAAGATATATGTGTATGTGTGTGTGTGTGTGTGTGTGTGTGTGTGTGTATGTATACACACATCCCTAGATTCTCTTATTCATTCATTATATATTTTTAATATTTTATTTGTTTTTCCAACTGTATACAATGGTAGTTTTTAACCAATCATTTTTTGCAAGGTTTTGAGTTTTTCATTTTTTTCTCCCTCCCCCCTCCCTCTGACAGAAATCAATCTGATATAGGATTTACATTTATAACCAGGCTAAGCATAGATCCATATTGATCATGTTGCAAGAGAAGAATCAAATCCAAACAGAAGAAAGAAAACATTAGAGAGGGAAAAATGACAATATATAAAACAACTTTTAATAATTAAAGATAAGAACTTTTGATTTCTAAATTCCATAGTTCCTTCTCTGGATATGGATGGTATTTTTCATCACATGTCTTTTAAAATTATCTTTGATTATTATTGTTCTACTGAAGTAAACAAGTCCATCATAGTTGATTGTCACTCTGTGCATGCTCTGGTTCTGCTCATTTCATTCTGCATCAATTCATGTAAATGTTTCCAAATTTTTCTGAAATCGCTTCACTCATGATTTCTTATAGAACAATATATACACACACACACACACACACACACACACACATGTGTGTGTGTGTGTGTGTGTGTGTGTATGTATGTATATCACAATTTGTTCAGTCATTTCCCCAACTGATAGGCATCCCCTCAATTTCCAATTCTTTGCCACTACAAAAAGAGCTGCTAGGAATATATTTGTACATGTGGGAGTTTTGGTTTTTGCAAGGCAATGGGGTTAAGTGACTTGCCCAAGGTCACACAGCTAGGTTATTATTAAGTGTCTGAGGCAGGATTTGAACTCAGGTCCTCCTGACTCCAGGGCCGATACTCTATCCACTGTGCCCCCTAGCTGCTCCACATGTGGGATTTTTTTTTTACCTTTTTTCATGATCTCTTCAGGATACAGTAGCGGTATTGCTGGATCAAAGGGTTTGCACATTTTTATTGCCCTTTGGGCCTAATTCCCAATTGCTCTCCAGAAAGGCTGGATCAATTCACAACTCCACCAACAATGCATTAGTAACCCAGTTTTCCCATATTCCACCAACATTGATCATTTTCCTTTCTAGTCATATTGACCAATCTGATAGTTTTAATTTACATTTCTCTAATCAATAATGATTTAGAGCAGTTTTTCATATGACAAGAGATAGATTTGATTTCTTCATCTGAGAACTGTCTTTCTATATCCTTTGATCACTTATCAATTGGGGAAATGACATTTTTAGACTTTTTTTTTAGGTTTTTTTTTTTTTGCAAGGCAAATGGGGTTAAGTGGCTTTCCCAAGGCCACACAGCTAGGTAATTATTAAGTGTCTGAGACTGGATTTGAATCCAGGTACTCCTGACACCAAGGCTGGTGCTTTATCTACTATGCCACCTAGCCGCCCCTGAAATGCCATTTTTAAAAAAAATAAATTTGACTCAGTTCTCTGTAGTTTAGAAATGAGTCCTTTGTCAGAAACACTAATTGTAAAAATTGTTTCCCAATTTACTACATTTTAATCTTAGTTACAGTGGTATTGATTATGCAAAACATTTTTAATTTGATGTATCAAAATTATCCAGTTTGTTTTTTATAATGCTTTACATGTCTTCTTTGATCATAAACTGCTCCCTTTTCCATAGATATGACAGGTAAACTATTCCTTGTTCTCCTAATAATTGGTTTATAATATTACCTGCACCCTTATCTTGATCTGGGGTGTGAGATGTTGATCTATAGCTAGTTTCTGCCCTACAATCTTTCAGTTTTCC